>NC_140975.1:67537488-67552488 GCF_056783735.1 Eptatretus burgeri
GTGGACTGTGGAATCGTTTTCGGGAAATAAATAAATATTTGGAGGTGGTGTGTGGGTCGTGGAATCGTTTTCCGGTAAACAAATAAATAATTGAAGGTGGTGTGTGGATCGTGGAATTGTTTTCGTGAAATAAATAAATATTTGGAGGTGGTGTGTGGGTCGTGGAATTGTTTTCAGTAAACAAAGGAATAATTGAAGGTGGTGTGTGGGTCGTGGAATTGTTTTCGTGAAATAAATAAATATTTGGAGGTGGTGTGTGGGTCATGGAATTGTTTTCAGTCAATAAATAAATAATTGGAGGTGGTGTGTGGATCGTGGAATTGTTTTTGATAAATAAATAATTGGAGGTGGTGTGTGGGTCGTGGAATCGTTTTCAGTAAATAAATAATTGAAGGTGGTGTGTGGATCGTGGAATTGTTTTCGGTAAATAAATGAATAATTGAAGGTGGTGTGTGGGTCGTGGAATAGTTTTCGGTAAATAAATAAATAATTGGAGGTGGTGTGTGGATCGTGGAATTGTTTTCGATAAATAAATAATTAATTGAAGGTGGTGTGTGGGTCGTGGAATCGTTTTCAGTAAATAAATAATTGAAGGTGGTGTGTGGATCGTGGAATTGTTTTCGGTAAATAAATGAATAATTGAAGGTGGTGTGTGGGTCGTGGAATCGTTTTCGGTAAATAAATAAATAATTGGAGGTGGTGTGTGGATCGTGGAATTGTTTTCGGTAAATAAATGAATAATTGAAGGTGGTGTGTGGGTCGTGGAATCGTTTTCGGTAAATAAATAAATAAATAATTGGAGGTGGTGTGTGGGTCGTGGAATCGTTTTCAGTAAATAAATAATTGAAGGTGGTGTGTGGGTCGTGGAATCGTTTTCGGTAAATAAATAAATAATTGGAGGTGGTGTGTGGATCGTGGAATTGTTTTCGATAAATAAATAATTAATTGAAGGTGGTGTGTGGGTCGTGGAATCGTTTTTGGTAAATAAATAAATAATTGGAGGTGGTGTGTGGGTCGTGGAATTGTTTTCGGTAAATAAATAAATAATTGGAGGTGGTGTGTGGACCGTGGAATCGTTTTCGGGAAATAAATAAATATTTGGAGGTGGTGTGTGGGTCGTGGAATTGTTTTCAGTCAATAAATAAATAATTGGAGGTGGTGTGTGGATCGTGGAATTGTTTTCGTGAAATAAATAAATATTTGGAGGTGGTGTGTGGGTCGTGGAATTGTTTTCAGTAAACAAAGAAATAATTGGAGGTGGTGTGTGGATCGTGGAATTGTTTTCGATAAATAATTAATTGAAGGTGGTGTGTGGGTCGTGGAATCATTTTTGGTAAATAAATAATTGAAGGTGGTGTGTGGATCGTGGAATTGTTTTCGGTAAATAAATGAATAATTGAAGGTGGTGTGTGGGTCGTGGAATCGTTTACGGTAAATAAATAAATAATTGGAGGTGGTGTGTGGGTCGTGGAATCGTTTTCAGTAAATAAATAATTGAAGGTGGTGTGTGGGTCGTGGAATCGTTTTCGGTAAATAAATAAATAATTGGAGGTGGTGTGTGGATCGTGGAATTGTTTTCGATAAATAAATAATTAATTGAAGGTGGTGTGTGGATCGTGGAATTGTTTTCGGTAAATAAATAAATAATTGGAGGTGGTGTGTGGGTCGTGGAATCGTTTTCAGTAAACAAATAAATAATTGAAGGTGGTGTGTGGATCGTGGAATTGTTTTCGGTAAATAAATAAATAATTGGAGGTGGTGTGTGGGTCGTGGAATTGTTTTCAGTAAACAAATAAATAATTGAAGGTGGTGTGTGGATTGTGGAATTGTTTTCGGTAAATAAATAAATAATTGGAGGTGGTGTGTGGGTCGTGGAATTGTTTTCAGTAAACAAATAAATAATTGAAGGTGGTGTGTGGATCGTGGAATTGTTTTCGTGAAATAAATAAATATTTGGAGGTGGTGTGTGGGTCGTGGAATTGTTTTCAGTAAACAAAGAAATAATTGAAGGTGGTGTGTGGGTCGTGGAATTGTTTTCGTGAAATAAATAAATATTTGGAGGTGGTGTGTGGGTCGTGGAATTGTTTTCAGTAAACAAAGAAATAATTGAAGGTGGTGTGTGGATCGTGGAATCGTTTTCAGTAAACAAATAAATAATTGAAGGTGGTGTGTGGATCGTGGAATTGTTTTTGGTAAATAAATAAATAATTGGAGGTGGTGTGTGGGTCGTGGAATTGTTTTTCGGTAAATAAATAAATAATTGGAGGTGGTGTGTGGGTCATGGAATTGTTTTCAGTCAATAAATAAATAATTGGAGGTGGTGTGTGGGTCGTGGAATCGTTTTCAGCAAACAAATACATAATTGAAGGTGGTGTGTGGATCGTGGAATTGTTTTCGGTAAATAAATAAATAATTGGAGGTGGTGTGTGGATCGTGGAATCGTTTTCAGTAAATAAATAATTGAAGGTGGTGTGTGGATCGTGGAATTGTTTTCGGTAAATAAATAAATAATTGGAGGTGGTGTGTGGGTCGTGGAATTGTTTTCAGTAAACAAATAAATAATTGGAGGTGGTGTGTGGGTCGTGGAATTGTTTTCAGTAAACAAATAAATAATTGAAGGTGGTGTGTGGATCGTGGAATTGTTTTCGTGAAATAAATAAATATTTGGAGGTGGTGTGTGGGTCGTGGAATTGTTTTCAGTAAACAAAGAAATAATTGAAGGTGGTGTGTGGGTCGTGGAATTGTTTTCGTGAAATAAATAAATATTTGGAGGTGGTGTGTGGGTCGTGGAATTGTTTTCAGTAAACAAAGAAATAATTGAAGGTGGTGTGTGGATCTTGGAATCGTTTTCAGTAAACAAATAAATAATTGAAGGTGGTGTGTGGATCGTGGAATTGTTTTCGGTAAATAAATAAATAATTGGAGGTGGTGTGTGGGTCGTGGAATTGTTTTTCGGTAAATAAATAAATAATTGGAGGTGGTGTGTGGGTCATGGAATTGTTTTCAGTCAATAATTAAATAATTGGAGGTGGTGTGTGGGTCATGGAATTGTTTTCAGTCAATAAATAAATAATTGAAGGTGGTGTGTGGATCGTGGAATTGTTTTCGGTAAATAAATAAATAATTGGAGGTGGTGTGTGGGTCGTGGAATCGTTTTCAGTAAATAAATAATTGAAGGTGGTGTGTGGATCGTGGAATTGTTTTCGGTAAATAAATGAATAATTGAAGGTGGTGTGTGGGTCGTGGAATCGTCTTCCATAAATAAATAATTGGAGGTGGTGTGTGGATCGTGGAATTGTTTTCGATAAATAAATAAATAATTGAAGGTGGTGTGTGGGTCATGGAATCGTTTTTGGTAAATAAATAAATAATTGGAGGTGGTGTGTGGGTCGTGGAATTGTTTTCGGTAAATAAATAAATAATTGAAGGTGGTGTGTGGGTCGTGGAATTGTTTTCCGGAAATTAATAAATAATTGAAGGTGGTGTGTGGGTCGTGGAATCGTTTTCGGTAAATAAATAAACATATTATCTCCTTCTTCTACTTTCGGCTGCTCCCGTTAGGGGTCGCCACAGCGGATCATCCGTTATGATCCGCATAATGATTTGGCACAGGTTTTACGCCGGATGCCCTTCCTGACGCAACCCTGGTCGCCTCTTACGACACAGGGATATGGTGCACCTATTCTAACCAGGGCGTACACTGGGCCCAGTACACTGGTACTCACTTTGCCGACCTCGGAAGGATGACAGGCTGAGTCAACCTCCTGGTGTGTATTAATTCAAGCGGCCAACGGGGCTTGAACTCAGGACCTTTTGAATCCCAAGCCGCTACCCTAACCACTACGCCAACACCAGGCTAAATAAACATATTATATTATTAGAAATCCACAAAGACAGAAATGCCGGTGATTCCATTTATTTTGGATCCTTTTCACTTTGGTCAAAAACGTTTGGATCGAGGAGAGATCGTGGGTGGAACTACGATGTAGTTCCTTACAAACACTGTATAAACACCTTAAATGACGGTAAATAGACACCCGATTTTTGAAGGACTACCATTTGAAAAATAAAACCTCAATCAAAAATCGGCTTGAGTAAAATTTTCTAAATATCTCGAAGTGTTTAATTCCAAAGTCTCGTTTCTCGACATTCAAAACTGAAGGACAAGTATTGAAAACACTGTACGTGGTTTTTCGGCCGCTGTACAGCAACGGGTGGTTGTTACGCAATGAAATTCAAACACGCACATTCCCAGACCATATGGCAACGGTTGGCAAAGTTTCATCGAAATCGGTTCGCTGGTTCGTGCTGTGGAGCCTCGCGTTGCAGACACACATACACACACACACAGACAGCCGGAAAACCCGACAATAAGGGATATCTCATATATAGCGAATCCAACAAACAGAAAGGGGTGAAAACAGTAACCTCCGATCTTCGATGGCGGAGGTTAACTTGAGGGGGAGCACTCGGTAGAGTGCAAAACCTCCGCCGCCAATACTGCTGGGTCACTTAAGTGAACCTGATATCCTATTCATTGTAGGTCAGAACGAATCAGACTCTACTGAACCACGATTGAATAAACTAAACTAGATCGACGCGCATGTAGAAATACCAAAATAAATAATCGAAATTATTTTTGAAAAAAAAGGTGCAAAATTTCTGGGGTTTTTTTCTCAAACAAATTTTTTTTGTTTATTTATTTAAATTTATTTTTTTAATTTTTTTTGGGGGGGTTGGAAATCACTTAAAACATGTAGAAATGCAAAAACAAAAATTCAAATATTTTTTCAAAATGGCCGCCATAGCGGCCATATTGGACTTTCGACCAAGTCAAAAGTCTAATTGCATGATCCTTGGACCATACCTAATCCCCCCACCAAGTTTCGTCGAAATCCGTCGAGGAGTTTTTCCGTAATACTGTTCACAAACAAACAGACAGGGGTGAAAACAGTAACCTCCGTCCATCTTCGATGGTGGAGGTTAATAAAACATCGAAAAAGAGTGTCCGTGTAGTTTCACTATCAGGTAGATGTACATTTGAATACACACTGCAATTAAACATTTGTCCTTCGGGATGAGACTGGTGGTGAAATGGGTGCAGCACATAAACTTGTGATGCCATACTCACTTTGACGGAGAATACGATCGCCACAGCGCCAATGATCAAATTGCAGAAGATGGTGTTGAGGATGGACCAAACCAGGTAGTGTGAATACTTTCTGTTTTCGTTCACTTGATGTCCAGCCGCAGTTTCCACTGCCAAGGGTATGGCTATGGGTTGCTGTGTGTAGATATTGACAGCGGCAGGGTATTCGTCACTCCTAGGACATGGAACTTGTCCACCCTGAACATAGACAAATTGTCCACCCTGAGGACACACGAAGTGGCCACCCTGATAGAGTCCTTGTCCAATGGGAATATTTCCCGGATAATTGGGTGTGTAAGGTGGGAGATCTTGGTTGAAAGGATCTGTCTTCGGCTGCATTGGCGCTCCATCAACAGATTTAGGTAATGGTTCCATGGCTCATACAAAATGATGCTGAGAACCAACTGTTCCCAGGTGTGAAGGATAAGTTAAGCGTTTGGAGAAGTACCTTTGGTAAAGTGAACTCCTTTATAGTACACAGGTGTTGCTCAATCTGTCAGGAATGGCTAACTACTGCAATAAAAGGTACTATCAAGTTTGCGAGTCACTGCACTTCGCTCCTCAGCGACATATCAGGTCGATATCTTCAGTTACAGGAAAAAATTGCTCACACGTGACACGCATAGAGAAATAATAAAAGGAGAACGAGTGAATAAGATAACAAACCGAGCTGTACGAGTAAACAAAACATGTCCATAAATACCTGCACTGTCGGAAAGAGGAGAAAACAGAAATGGATAATCATTTTATTTTTCGAAGAAAGAGAAAAAAAAATTAAGGAAAGAGAAGAAACGTTTAAGTCAAACTTTGTGAGTGGCATAAATTATCCACAAAAGGAAAACTGGATCGCCGCTTGGAAAAGCACATACCTGCGCCAGGTTGAACAGTTTACGTTTTGTATCCCACCGAGAGGCCGGATCTGAATCCGGACCTTAACCAACATCGGATCGGCTTGTCACCTTCTCGTCACCTTGCCAACTCAACCACCTAGTTATGTCATAATCCGTCCGTAACTTTTTTGAAATATCCTGCTCACAGACAGACAAAAAAGCAGGCGAACTGGTGAAAATATAACCTCCGTCTACCTACGGTGGCGGAGGTAACAATCATTGAATTTAGCGGAACGTGTGGGGTCCCTTGATATTCGAGGAAGTATTGGGGCACACAAATAAAATTTAAAAGAACCCTCCAAAAAAAAATGCAAGTGCATATTGTCGCACAATGCAAAGAAACAGGTGCTTTGTAAAGGTGTGCAGCAGGTAAAAAACGCGTCAACATGAGGTGAAAAGCCGATTCACCATCAACTGGGAGTTATTGGGTTACAAGGATTCACAACTTCCATCACAGTGGACCTTGACGGGCCAATTGTGGGGACATGAGGTTTTCAGGAAATGGTAAGAACGGGTCTATGCCCATGTTGAAAACGGGGAAGGTCGGACAAAGTCAGAAACAGATCAGGCCAGAAGAACCTTTGTCTGTCTGTCCGTCACGGACGGCTGTCTGACGGCTGTCTGTCCGTCACACTATCTCCTCCAAAACGGTTGTACAGAAATTCACCAAACTTGGTCGTTATTAACACCACGTGGCATGAAGATGCAAGAACAGTTTCATTCTTGGCCCTGCCCTCAAGGGTGGGGTCAAAAGCTCAAACACCAAAAATTGTAATTAGGGGCACATTTCAAAACATTATTTCATGAAATTTCGTAAGTGCAATCACCATTGGGGGGGGGAATGCATGAAATTTTGATTTAACAATTGGATCATTCCTCGTGAAACTTTTTGCCATCTTTTAAACTCGGGTTTCGGTAGGAAGTGTGGGGATTTGATATGACGCACCATCGACATCGCTCTCGTTGATACTCTTTCATCCAAGAGTTTCTTAGAACTGTGAGCCCTTTCAACCCCTCAGCCTGAATTGGCTAAGGGGTATTGTCGTCATAGGCGTTGTCCGGCGGGCGTCCGGGCATCTGTCAACTTTTGGTTTCCGTCAATTTCGAGAACGCCTTGTCCGATTAAATCCATTTTTGCAGGGTATGTTGGGGTTGAGTAGAGGAAGGTTCGTTTTTAAAAATGAGCACGCTGCGATTTTCAATGTGGCTTCCAGGGCAGCCATTTTGAAATTGGTTTCCGTCGATTTTGAGGAGAACACCTTGTCCGATTAAATCCATTTTTGCAGTGTGTGTTGGGGCTGGGTAGAGGAAGGTTCCTTTCAATAATCAGTGCGATGTGATATCCAATATGGCGGCTAGGGCATCCATCTTGAATTTGGTTTCCGGACAATAACTTGAGAACGGCTTGACAGATTGATTTTATTTTCATGGGGGTATAATGGGGGTGGTTAGAGGAAGGTTCTTTTCGACATACAGCACAATCCGATATCCAATATGGCGGCTAGGGCAGCCATCTTGAATTTGGTTTCCGGACAATAACTTGAGAACGGCTTAACTAATTGATTTCATTTTTGTGTGATATAACGGGAGTGTTTAGAGGAAGGTTGCTTTCCAAAATGGGCATGCTGCGATTTTCACTGTGGCCGCCATGGCAGCCTTCTTGAAATTGGTTTCCGTCAATTTCGAGGAGAACGCCTTGTCCGATTAAATCCATTTTTGCTGGGTGTGTTGGGGTTGAGAAGAGGAAGGTTCCTTTCGAAAATGGGTGTGCTGCGATTTTCAATATGGCCACCATCTTGAAATTGGTTTGCATCAAGGGGCTGAATGGTTACGCCCGCTTTGCGGAGCTATTTTTTTATATTGAGATTCCAGATGCTGCACTTTGCTGAGAAAGTACAGCAGAGTATTGTACGTCGGTGGAAAAAATAAAATTGCTGCAACATCAGCAATGTGGTCTTTTTGTTTACACGAGCATTGAACTGGTAGCTTTGCTGACAGAGGTTAAACAACATAACTTACATCAGTTACAGTTCAGTAATAATACAATACAGGAATTTGCAATTTTCTTATTCCAGAAACATTTTATTTGCTGTGAACAACCCAGCATTAACTTTAGTAACATACTGTCGCGAATTCGCGCCCACCGGCGTGCGAGCGGCCACGTAACTCGAATCGCGGCACGTCGCCCACCGGACGGACAATTCTGTCGTGACCCTCTCGGACTAACGCCGAGAACTAGTCACGGGTGGGCCTTTCGGCCTCACCACGATCGTGCCAATCGGCCCCCCGCGTGGGATAGGGTTGTTCGCCAAATTCGACCTACCTAAGTACCCACACGGAGGATAGACCGGGCGATCGCACCTCGCCGCAGGTCGACTCCGGACACGGGCCACTGAGGCGACCCGTTCCGTACTATCGGGATAACCGAGCGGTATTATATCGTCGACCTCAACGGTTACGATTAATTATCGGGCGTATTTAGCCCACTACCAACCCTTTACGTGAAGTAAGATGGAGATTCAATTAAAGAAAAGACGAAGCGAAACGGGAAAAACAGTTCAACATAAGGCACATTTATTCCGCGGCACACTGAAAGCACACATATACAATTACAACAATTATGCACCAAAAGCAATTGCAACAAAAGAAACACAACAATGCAGATCTACTACCGACTACGTGAGCACACGGCAACACTTACACAGTTTTACTTTACAGACGGCGCCGACAACACATATACTCAAAAGAAAAAGAAAAGGGCCACCCTCAACGACAAGGGGACAGACGGAGCCTGTGGGCGCGAGACCGGGCGGAGCCTACCCGTCTTGTGATGAGCCGCAAATGTGGCGGTGGTGCCCCGACTCCGCGCTCCTCCGCGGGTTTCGTTGGCACTGCTTGGAATGGGGTGGGAACGGGGCCCCCTTTCCGCACTATCTCAGCGCGGGGGGGGGGGAAACAGGGGGGAATTGTTGATGCTCTGGGGAAAGAGGATAGCTGGCTTGCTTGGGTCCCGCGACGAGCGACTCCACTGCGACCTCGACCGCGCTCCCTGCTTCCCCTCTCTGCAGCTCCCCGACAGACTCCGAACCCCAACAGACTGACTCTCCTCCAGACCCGTCTTGACTGCTGCTGCCACACTCCGCCGCCGCCACACCTCTCCAACTCGCCCGAGCCCAAAAAAACTCACTGAATTCGCCCCGCGCTCGGCGCTTTATAGTACGGCAGGAGAACCCATATGCAAATTTCCGGATCACGATGAGCTCATGGGCGGAGCCATGCTCGCCCATTGGACAGAGGAAAAGTGGGCGTGAACCTCCCCTGATCCTGGAATTTGCATATATCGATTCTACTCCGATGCGCCTGGAGGCGGGGCCAAATCGCCCCGCGCTTGCTGAAAGGACGGATCAGAAGTGGGCGTGTATCATTCCTGATCCGACTTCTCCTCGGAAAGGCCACTTTTTGCACCCGCTGCGTGGCGCGCGCCCTGTACGAGTCCAGGACAGCCTGACGCTCGGTGCCCACAAGCGGTGCGGGAATGGCCGCAGAAGGAGAGGCGAAGGTGGTGGCGGGTCTAAAGTGGCGGTCCCTGGCCACGGTGACGCTTGGAATGGCGGTGATGCGATGGTTGCGGGATGGTGTGCTGTGAAGGTAAAGGTCGTGGCTGTTGGCGTTGTTGTTGTTGTGAAGTGGCGTTGCGGTTGGTGGTTGTTGTGTGATGGCGATTGAGACGTGGTTGGCTCAAAATAAAGATAGAACAGAAAAACGGCTATCTTAAAGGGTCGCAGCCCGAATGAATCACATTTATTCCCTCTAAACAACGGGTTTGGGCTAACTACACATGTACTTACAGAGATATCTCACCTACAGGACCTGAATGGTGGTTTGCGAATTTCCTCAACCACAACACTACCCCCTCCCCTTTTTACAGACTCGTCCCGAGTCGTCAAATTTTCGTGTGCCATCATGTGTAGTTCTCCCCTAGTACGTTTTACCTACGGATCCCTGAGTGCGACATTCATGGTATTCATGTCCCCAAAATAAATAACCTGAGGGCTGAGTAACTAACTAAACAAACCCACTCACACGGACGACTTAAATAAAATTGTCAGCGCTAAGACATACATGCCGGGGGCGCACTCATATGTACAGTACAACTTAACCTCAACTTACAAATTTTACACTAAACCATGGCCCAGGATCAATGGACTCTGCAAAAAGAAAGCAGTTAGCAGGGAGCCAGGCTGCTCGCATGCAGTCTCTGGCTCAAGCAATGCAGGTGACAGGGAACGTGGCCGGCTGCTAACTCGCAGTCCAAGGCCTTCCCTTTTGAACTGAACGCAGTGAACCACAACGGTGCATGGGCTGCACAAACGCAGTCTCCGTGCCAGCTCAAGTGGCACACGCAATGAACACAATGGATGGATGGATGGATGGATGGATTAATGGATGGACGCAAACACGGTGCACGGGCCGCCACTGCAGGCCCGTGTTGTAGCTGCCAACAGGGCAGTTCTTGCACCTTGCAAACTGTTGCTTGATGATCCTGGCGCACATGGCAATGAACAGGGGGGGGGGGGGGCAAAGCAAACTTGAACGGGGCTGGTGAACAGGGGCTGTGGGCATGGCATGGCAAAGGTGATCAGGCAAACACAGCCTGCAGAACAAGGCCGCTGCAGGCAAACACAGCCGGCAGACGATCTGGCCAGCACAGGCCTTGAAGGAACACAGCCAGCAGATGAAGTGGCCGGCACAGGCCTTGAAGCAAAACTCAGCTGGCAGATGAAGTTGGCCGGCCTTTGCCTTGCAGTGCAGGTTGGTGGAGGGAGGGCTGTGGTGCTGGCCACTCGGAAGGCGGGCTCGGACCCACCCTATGGTCTCCCTCCCAACCTATCGCCTTTGCCTGTCACTGTCCCTACCCACCCCCTTATTTTGTAAAAAACCCAATTTAGCCCCAACTTATTTTTTTGTTGTTTTTATGTTTACTTCCCCACTATAAATCGTCCCCGAACCCCCATTACTGTCCTTGTTCGGCTAACCTATCCTGTCTACTATCCTACTCCCAACCCCTATGTTCCCTTCCCGGAGGGGAACAAGGGAGGGCTAGCGTCCTGTGCCGAGGCCCAACGAAGCCTCAGAATGGCCTCCCCAGAGTTCAGCGATCTATAACACAAAGTGGCTCCAGCAGCCCACAACGAGAGCAAAGGGATGGATGGTGCGGAGGGGTACACTTCCTATTCTACCCTATCCATTTTACTGTTAAACTACCCCGGGGCTTTCAACAAGTGCCTCTCGCTTAAACTATTATTAAACTAATCTATATTACTATATTAAACTATATTAAACTAATCTAACAACCCAGATTCCCGTCGCCTGTGTTGGTGTCCTCACAATTTCGGGCCTTGCCCCCCAATTTTCTTTCTGTGCCCTCACATGGTCTCATGGCTGGGACGCGTGGCTCCCCTTGGCAGGCACGACCCTCTGCCGATTCCCCTACGATGGCACCCCCGGACACTACACTGCCTCCGAGCCTACCAGCTCCCTAAACACCGGGGAGTGCCCCCCATGGCACCTCCCCTGAAACGCACCACGTGGCAGGCTGGCTTCCCGGGCCCCTTTCCGAGGGTCACCCGTGCCCACAACACTGCCCATGCGGCTACTGGCGCCCCGGGCCCCCGCACTAAGTGGGCGCACCCGTGCCCACTACGCTATCCCGGCCCCCCATGGGCCCTTGGCCTACCGCGGCCGACTAGCCCGGTGCCCGGGGTACCCACTCAGCGATACTCACCTTTCACAGCCATGTTCCCAGCCCGTCAACAGGGCTCCTGCACCCCTCCAAATGGGTATCGAGCTTACATTCCCACCAACAGCAAAACGACTTCCATTTTTGTTAATTTGACTAACCCACTAACTCACTCTACACTGACCCCGGGGTCCCCTGGGCGGGAGTCACTCCTCCCCCCAATCACTCATCGCACCATGCATTCCACATTCGCTCCACTCACACAGACCCGCTGGCCTCACTCACTCAACAAGCACACGTACTCACCTCACAACCCACAACTCTTCAACACACTCACCGCTGAACTCTGCCATCCTTCTAACTACCTCCCCTAACTAACTCGTGCTCCCACGTCTTCCCTTAAACTATAGCACGTTCCATTTAACACTACGTAGCTAAACGACGTCCCCTCTACACATCCACAGTCTGTCACTGTCTCCAAATAATCCCATTAATCCATTTCCCCACCTATATCTGACTACAATCCCTCTAACTAATCCATTCCACGGACTCCATGAGGACTTACCCCTACCCCATGGAGCCGGTCTAGCTAAGCTAACCCTTCCCCCTAACTAGTTTCATCCTGTGCCCAGGCCAGGGGGTCTTCCACCCCTTGCCCAGGGATCCTGTTCACACGAAAGCGAGGCTTGCTGTTTTTTTTTTGTTTGTTTGTTTTTCATCGCGCAGCACCAGCGCGGCAACTCGCAACCTGCGCGGCAATTCACAGCCGCGCACCTTTGGCGTGACGTCATGGCAGCTGTTCGCGTCCCTCGTCCCACTTGGACGGGACCATCCGGCAGGGATTCACCCTCCTGCCGGATTCCAACCACACACACACACACACGCAGCCATGACGTCACCCGGCGCATAAAAAAAAACACAAGCCTCACGTCTCGAGGGGTTCCCCACGCGAACACATGAGCTCTGCCCGTTGGAGCTTAACACACACGATCGCGTGGAGAACCCGTCCGGTCCAAACCCATAATCCTGCCCAAACTTTGTCCGTCCGCGGGATCGGCAAATCCACCGCGTGCGTTTCCGAACCGGAACTTCACTCTCGCAAGCGAGCACGTGGGGGCCTCGTGCGTTGCACAGCTCGGACCTCGCGCTCGCTGCTGGGTGAACCCGGCGTGGTGCCCGAAACAGCTACAGCCGCTACTCGGCTTTTGTCTCTCTGTCGTCGTCTCCATTCGACACACGCACACCTGCGTGTTACGACGCTAACACACCTCCACTCCATTACATTCGCACTGGGAGACGCGGCTGCATGCTCACGCATGCCGACCGACATCTCCCTTACACACAGCGACCTTACACACACTGTATCCCTCACACTCGGCCACTCACTCACGCATGCCATTTCCCTTGCACCCGTGGTTCCACTCACACGTGGTGCTCCATTCATACTGGCCGTTTCACTCACACACACGGCCTCTTCCACTTGCGGTGCCCCTTTTACACACGGCGTGCTGGGAAGCACGCCCTTCGGCACACTTGCCACCACACCACTCACATACGGTGTCGCTTCCACACACGGGGGCGCACTCACACACGCCCTTGCACCTGCGCTATGCGTGCGTTGCAGCACGCATTTCGCCACACTCGTGAACACACACCTCGACACCACACACACCGGGACGACCACACTGGGGATTCGTGCCCCCACAAGGGTCTCCGGGGCCTCTATACCCCCCAAGCTCGGCGTGCACCCGTCCACAGCACTCCTCCCCTCGACCTCGCAAAGCACGACCGAACCCACCTGGTCGTGACTCGTCTCAAGGGGGCATACTCCCTCCCCTCGTTCCTGGAGGAGGCCATCCAGCTGCTCGCACCAGGTCTCTACCCAGTCCGCCAGCTCCCCCTCATTATCCTCCCCTACCTCCGTGTGTGTGTGCGCGTCTCTAACCCCGTCCAATTCATCCTCTATCTCCCGTGTCTATTATTTCCGTCTCTTCCGTTATCTCCTCGTGTCTTCTCTGCTTATTTCTGGCGTCTTTCCCTTATCTTTATGTAGGTCAACCTTGCTTTCTCCTTAAGTCGCTCCCGTCCTTCCCTGTTTTTCACTCCTTGCTCTTTCACGATCTCCGCGTACCCCATCCTTGCTTTCCGTCTTAATTGTTCTTTTCTCTCTCTCGCAATTCCTTTCACCTCGTCTCTTGTCTCCCTCGTGCACGTCTCCGTCACCCAAATTAGTTTTTCCCTCTCGGTCACCGTCACTCTTCTCGCCCAATACGTCCCCCAAATTATTTTGTCCTTACCCGCCTCCACCGCGGGCCTGACAGCCGTTGCACCCCCTCCCAGCTCGTTCGCTCCCACACGTGGAGTCGCCATTTTGAGCTCCGCTGCCATTGCCTTAATGCCCGCCTGCAGGCTTCGGCCCATGTTCTGTGTCGCACCCCGCAGTTCTTTCATTTCTTCCTTCATTTTGAGTGTGTTTGTTTCCATCTTTTCGTTCATGCCTTTTATTTCGTTTTTCATTTCATTTGTGTTTGTATCCATTTTCCTCATCAATGCCTCAAACATTTCCATCGTCCGATCCGTGGGCGAATTCGCACGTGGGGACCGTTCGTCCGCCACCCCAGCCACTGCACCCATTTCGAACTCTGGGTTCAGTTGGGGGAGTTCGTGTTCCTGCACAACCAACATTTCCTGCTTGGGGTTTTCATCCTGGACCATGGATTCTACACATTCTAAATCCATTTCTAATACCCCCGGCTCCCACTCGCCTTGAGACGCCATCTTATTTCTCGTAAAGGGTTAATTTAAATCGCTCGTAATTTGGAGGGAATCGGGGGTCGCTCCTCTCACCCCTGGACCGATTCCCGTGAATTTAGCTGGAGACAGGAGAGCCCGTTGTCCCGCTCTCCGACACCAGTGCCGCGAGGAGGGGGATGGGTTTGTATCCCACTTCTGACACCAGTGTCGCGAATTCGCGCCCGCCGGCGTGCGAGCGGCCACGTAACTCGAATCGCGGCACGTCGCCCACCGGACGGACAATTCTGTCGTGACCCTCTCGGACTAACGCCGGGAACTAGTCACGGGTGGGCCTGTCGGCCTCACCACGATCGTGCCAATCGGCCCCCCGCGTGGAATAGGGTTGTTCGCCAAATTCGACCTACCGAAGTACCCACACGGAGGGTAGACCGGGCGATCGCACCTCGCCGCAGGTCGACTCCGGACAC
>NC_140975.1:67557488-67562488 GCF_056783735.1 Eptatretus burgeri
ATACCGGTACCCACAAGTGGCGCAAGAACGGTGGCGATGCGACGGTTGCGAGGTGTGACGGTAAAGGTCGTGGCTGTTGTGGTGAAGCGGCGTTGTGGTGGGTGGTTGATGTTGTGATGACTGTTGAGACGTGGTTGGTGGTGGTAATAATGGCGGTTGGTCCAAAATAAAGATAGTAAAAGAAAAACGGCTATCCTGAAGAGTCGCAGCACGCATGAATGACATTTATTCCCTCTAGACAACGGGTTTGGGCCTAACTACACATATACTTACTGAGATATCTCACCTAAGGGACCTGAATGGTGGTTTGCGAATTTGGTCAACCACAACACTACCCCCTCCCCTTTTTACAGACTCGTCCCGAGTCGTCAAATTTTCGTGTGCCATCATGTGTAGTTTTCCCCTAGTACATTTTACCTACGGATCCCTGAGTGTGACATTCATGGTATTCGTGTCCCCAAAATAAATAACCTGAGGGCTGCGTAACTACCTAAACAAACTCACTCACACGGACGACTTAAATAAAATTGCCGGCGCTAGGACAGACATGCCGGGGGCGCACTCATATTTACAGTACATCTTAACCTTAACTTACAAATTTTACACTAAACCATGGCCCAGGATCACTGAACTCTGCAAAAGAAAAGCAGTTAGCAGGGAGCCAGGCACAAACAATACAGGTGACAGGGAACGTGGCTGGCTGCTCACACGCAGTCCAAGGCCTTCCTTTTTGAACTGAACGCAGTGAACCACAACGGTGCATGGGCTGCACAAACGTAGTCTCCGTGCCAGCTCAAGTGGCACACGCAAGGAACACACGAATGGATGGATGAATGGTTTGAACTGAACGCAGTGAACCACAACGGTGCATGGGCTGCACAACGCAGTCTCCGTGCCAGCTCAAGTGGCACACGCAATGAGCACAACGAATGGATGGGTGAATGGATGGACACAAACACAGTGCACGGGCCGCCACTGCAGGCCCGTGTTGTAGCTGCCAACAGGGCAGTTCTCGCAGCTTGCAAACTGTTGCCTTGCGGATCCTGGCGCACATGGAAATGAACGGGGGGGGGGGGGCAAGCAAAATTGAACGGGGCTGGTGAACGTGGGCAGTGGGCATGGCATAGCATGGCAAAGGCAGCAGGCAAACACAGCCCGCAGAAGAAGGCCGCTGCAAGCAAACACAGCCGGCAGATGAACTGGCCGGCACAGGCCTTGAAGCACAGCAGCTGCAGATGAAGTGGCCGGCACAGGCCTTGAAGCAAAACACGGCCAGCCGATGGCACAGGCCTTGCAGCAAAACAACACCTGCCGATGAAGTTGGCCGGCCTCCGCCTTGAAGCAAAACACGGCCAGCCGATGAAGTTGGCCAGCCTTTGCCGTTCAGTGGAGGTTGGTGGAGGGAGTGCGGTGGTGCTGGCCACTCAGAAGGCGGGCTCGGACCTACCTACCTGTCTCCCTCCCAACCTATCACCTTTGCCTGTCACTGTACATACCCACTCCCTTAATTTGTCAAACCCCAATTTAGCCCCAACTTATTTTTTTGTTGTTTTTATTTTTACTTCCCCACTATAAATCGTCCCCTACCCCCCTTTATCGTCCTTGTTCGGCTAACCTATCCTGTCACCTAGCCTACTCCCAACCCCTACGTTCCCTTCCCGGAGGGGAATAAGGGAGAGCTAACGTCCTGTGTCGAGGCCCAACGAAGCCTCAGAATGGCCTCCCCAGAGTTCGGCGATCTTAACACCAAGTGGGTCCAGCGGCCCACAACGACAGCGAGGGGATGGATGGTGCGGAGGGGTACATCTCCTAATCTACCCTAACCATTTAACTGTTAAACTACCCCGGGGCTTTCAACAAGCGCCTCTCGCTTAAACTATTGGTTCTAACAACCCAGATTCCCGTCGCCTGTGTTGGTGTCCTCACAATTTCGGGCCTCGCCCCCCAATTTTCTCTCCGTGCCCTCACACGGTCTCATGGCTGGGACACGTGGCTCCCTTTGGCAGGCACGACCCTCTGCCGAATCTCCCGCTATGGCACCCCCGGGCACTACACTGCCTCCGAGCCTACCAGCTCCCTAACACCGGGGAGTGCCCCCCATGGCACCTCCCCTGAAACGCACACGTGGCAGGCTGGCTTCCCAGGCCCCTTTCCGAGGGTCACCCTTGCCCACAACACTGCCCACGCGGCTAATGGCGCCCCGGGCCCCCGCACCAAGCAGGCGCACCCGTGCCCACTACGCTATCCCGGCCCCCCATGGGCCCTTGGCCTACCACGGCCGACTAGCCTGGTGCCCGGGGTACCCACTCAGCGATACTCACCTTTCGCAGCCACGCTCCCAAGCCCGTCAACAGGGCTCCTGCACCCCTCCAAACGGGTTTCGAGCCTACACTCCCACCAACAGCAAAACGACCTCCATTTTTCAATTTAACTAACCCCCTAACTCACTTTACACTGACCCCGGGGTCCCTTGGGCGGGAGTCACTCCTCCCCCCCAATCACTCATCGCACCATGCATTCCCCATTCGCTCCACTCACACAGACCCGCTGGCCTCACTCACTCAACAAGTACTCACCTCACAACTCACCAACTCTTCAACACACACACCGCTGAACTCTGCCATCCTCCTAACTACATCCCCTAACTAACTCGTGCTCCCACGTCGCCCCTTAAACTAGTAGCACGTTCCTTTTAACACTACGTAGCTAAACTACGTCAACTCTACACACTCAAAGTTTGTCACTGTCTCCAAATAATCATTTTATTTCCCAACCTAAAGCTCACTAAATTCCTCTACCTAATCCATTCCACGGACTCCATGAGGACTTACCCCTGCCCCATGATGTCGGTCTAACAAGCTAACCCTTCCCCCTAACTAGTTTCCATCCTGTGCCCTGGTTCAAGGGGGTCTTCCACCCCTTGCCCAGGAATCCTGTGCACCCGAAAGTGAGGCTTGTTTTTTTTTTTTTTTTCATGCGCAGCACCAGCGCGGCAACTCGCGCACTTTGCACCTGCCCGTGACGTCATGCAGCTGCACGTGTTCCTCGTCCCTCCTTGGACGGTACCATCCGGCAGGGATACCCCTCCTGCCGGATTCCAACCCCGCGTGCAGCCATGGCGTCACCGTGCGCATAAAAAAAACACAAGCCCCACGTCTCGAGGGGTTCCCCACGCGAACACATGTGCTTTTCCCGTTGGAGCTTAACACACACGATCGCGTGGAGAACCCGTCCGGTCCAAATCCATTTACCTGCCTAAACTTTGTCCGTCCGCGGGATCGGCAAATCCACCGCGTGCGTTTCCGGACCGGGACTTCACTCTCGCAAGCGAGCACGTGGTGGTCTCGTGCGTTGCACAGCACGGACCTCGTGCTCACTGCTGGGTGAACCCGGCACGGTTCCCGAAACAACTACAGCCGCTACCCGGCTTTCTTTCCTTACATGTCGCCGTCGTCGCCATTCCACACACGCACTCCCGCGTGTTACGACGCTCACACTCCATTCCATCACATTCACACCGGGAGACGCGGCTGCGTGCTCCCGCATGCCAACCGACATCTCCCTCACATACCGCTCTCTCACACACACGGTCTCCCTTGCACTCGGCCGTTCACTCACGCGTGCCTCACTACTCACACAAACCATACTACTCACACACGCGGGGGCACTCACCCGCGGTGCCCCATCCACACTGGCCGTTTCATCCACACACACGGCCTCTTCCACACACGGTGCCTCATCCACACACGGCGTGCTGGGAAGCACGTACTCTGGCACCATCGCCACCACACCACTCGCACACGGGGTCGCTTCCACACACGGGGACGCACTCACACCTTGCACCACACACACCGGGACAACCACACTGGGGATTTGTGTCCCCACAAGGGTCTCCGGGGCCTCTATACCCCCCAAGCTCTCCGTGCACCCGTTCGCAGCACTCCTCCCCTCGACCTCGCAAAGCACGACCGAACTCACCTGGTCGTGACTCGCCTCAAGGGGGCATACTCGCTCCCCTCGCTCCTGGAGGAGGCCATCCAGCTGCTCGCACTGGGTCTCCACCCAGTCCGCCAGCTCACCCCCATTATCCTCCACTACCTCCGTGTGTGTGTGTGCGTCACTTACCCCGTCTTCATCGTGCAGTCTCTCCTCTATTTTTTCTGTCTCCCGTGTCTCTGCCAACTCGGTCACCTCTTCACCCTTTGCCTCCCTTGTCTCAACTATTATTATTTCCTTTGTCACGGCCTTCATGCCCGCCTGCAGGCATCGGCCCATGTTCTGCGTCTCACCCCGCAGCTTTTTCGTTTCTTCCTTCCTTTGCTTGTTCATGCCTTTCATTTCGTTTATAAATTCAGTTGTGTTTGCATCCATCTTTTCGATTATTTGTTTGGTCATGCCTTTCATTTCGTTTTTCATTTCATGCGCATTCGTTTCCATTTGCTTGTTCATTGCCGCCAGCATGGCGTATAGCTGGGCCATGTCGGGTGCGCTTGGGTGAGCCGATTCGGCAAGAATCGGGAGGTTTTGGTGGAGAGGGGGAGGGGAGGTGTCATACACCGCGGCCGCTGCCGCACCTATTTCGGGCTCTGGGTTCAGTTGGGCGAGTTCGTTTTCCTGTACAACCAACATTTCCTGCACGGGGATTTCATCCTGGACCATGGATCCTACATTACTACACATATACATTTCTAATACCCCCGGCTCCCGCTCGCCTTGAGACGCCATCTTGCTTCTCTTAAAGGGTTAATTTAGCTCGCTCGTAATTTGGAGGGAATCGGGGGTCACTCCTCTCACCCCTGGACCGATTCCCGTGAATTTAATTGGAGACAGGAGAGCCCGTTTTCCCGTTCTCCGTTACCAGTGCTGCGAGGAGGGCGATGAGTTTGTATCGCACGACCTGACACCAGTGTCGCGGTTTCGCGCCCGCCGGCGTGCTGACGGCCACGTAACTCGAATCGCGGCACGTCGCCCACCGGACGGACAATCCAGTCGTGACCCTC
>NC_140975.1:67572488-67698811 GCF_056783735.1 Eptatretus burgeri
TGTAGTTGGTGACGATGGGTGGCGTGGTGATTAAGATGGTTGTTGTGTGATGGCGGTTGTGACGTGGTTGGTTCAAAATAAAGATAGAACAGAAAAACGGCTATCTCAAAGCGTCGCAGCCCGAATGAATCACATAAATCCCACGAGACAACGGATTTGGGGCTAACTACACATGTACTTAGAGATATCTCACCTACGGACCCTTCATGGTGTAATGCGAATTTCCACAGCCGTAACAATACATATAAATATGATTAATTCCTGCTCATACTTTGTCGCACCTCGTTCCTGCTCATACTTTGTCGCACCTCGTTCCTGCTCATACTTTGTCGCACCTCGTTCCTGCTCATACTTTGTCGCACCTCGTGCCTGCTAATACTTTGTCGCACCTCGTGCCTGCTCATACTTTGTCGCACCTCGTGCCTGCTAATACTTTGTCGCACCTCGTGCCTGCTAATACTTTGTCGCACCTCGTGCCTGCTCATACTTTGTCGCACCTCGTGCCTGCTCATACTTTGTCGCACCTCGTGCCTGCTCATACTTTGTCGCACCTCGTGCCTGCTCATACTTTGTCGCACCTCGTGCCTGCTCATACTTTGTCGCACCTCGTGCCTGCTCATACTTTGTCGCACCTCGTGCCTGCTCATACTTTGTCGCACCTCGTGCCTGCTCATACTTTGTCGCACCTCGTGCCTGCTCATACTTTGTCGCACCTCGTGCCTGCTCATACTTTGTCGCACCTCGTGCCTGCGCCTTGCGCGGTGGCACCTCGTGCCTGCTCATACTTTGTCGCACCTCGTGCCTGCGCCTTGCGCGGCGGCACCTCGTGCCTGCGCCTTGCGCGGCGGCACCTCGTGCCTGCGCCTTGCGCGGCGGCACCTCGTGCCTGCGCCTTGCGCGGCGGCACCTCGTGCCTGCGCCTTGCGCGGCGGCACCTCGTGCCTGCGCCTTGCGCAGTGGCACCTCGTGCCTGCGCTTTGCGCAGTGGCACCTCGTGCCTGCGCTTTGCGCAGTGGCACCTCGTGCCTGCGCTTTGCGCAGTGGCACCTCGTGCCTGCGCTTTGCGCAGTGGCACCTCGTGCCTGCGCTTTGCGCAGTGGCACCTCGTGCCTGCGCTTTGCGCAGTGGCACCTCGTGCCTGCGCTTTGCGCAGTGGCACCTCGTGCCTGCGCTTTGCGCAGTGGCACCTCGTGCCTGCGCTTTGCGCAGTGGCACCTCGTGCCTGCTCTTTGCGCAGTCGCACCTCGTGCCTGCTCTTTGCGCAGTCGCACCTCGTGCCTGCTCTTTGCGCAGTCGCACCTCGTGCCTGCTCTTTGCGCAGTCGCACCTCGTGCCTGCTCTTTGCGCAGTCGCACCTCGTGCCTGCTCTTTGCGCAGTCGCACCTCGTGCCTGCTCTTTGCGCAGTCGCACCTCGTGCCTGCTCTTTGCGCAGTCGCACCTCGTGCCTGCTCTTTGCGCAGTCGCACCTCGTGCCTGCTCTTTGCGCAGTCGCACCTCGTGCCTGCTCTTTGCGCAGTCGCACCTCGTGCCTGCTCTTTGCGCAGTCGCACCTCGTGCCTGCTCTTTGCGCAGTCGCACCTCGTGCCTGCTCTTTGCGCAGTCGCACCTCGTGCCTGCTCTTTGCGCAGTCGCACCTCGTGCCTGCTCTTTGCGCAGTCGCACCTCGTGCCTGCTCTTTGCGCAGTCGCACCTCGTGCCTGCTCTTTGCGCAGTCGCACCTCGTGCCTGCTCTTTGAGCAGTGGCACCTCGTGCCTGCTCTTTGCGCAGTCGCACCTCGTGCCTGCTCTTTGCGCAGTCGCACCTCGTGCCTGCTCTTTGCGCAGTCGCACCTCGTGCCTGCTCTTTGCGCAGTCGCACCTCGTGCCTGCTCTTTGCGCAGTCGCACCTCGTGCCTGCTCTTTGCGCAGTCGCACCTCGTGCCTGCTCTTTGCGCAGTCGCACCTCGTGCCTGCTCTTTGCGCAGTCGCACCTCGTGCCTGCTCTTTGCGCAGTCGCACCTCGTGCCTGCTCTTTGCGCAGTCGCACCTCGTGCCTGCTCTTTGCGCAGTCGCACCTCGTGCCTGCTCTTTGCGCAGTCGCACCTCGTGCCTGCTCTTTGCGCAGTCGCACCTCGTGCCTGCTCTTTGCGCAGTCGCACCTCGTGCCTGCTCTTTGCGCAGTCGCACCTCGTGCCTGCTCTTTGCGCAGTCGCACCTCGTGCCTGCTCTTTGCGCAGTCGCACCTCGTGCCTGCTCTTTGCGCAGTCGCACCTCGTGCCTGCTCTTTGCGCAGTCGCACCTCGTGCCTGCTCTTTGCGCAGTCGCACCTCGTGCCTGCTCTTTGCGCAGTCGCACCTCGTGCCTGCTCTTTTCGCAGTCGCACCTCGTGCCTGCTCTTTTCGCAGTCGCACCTCGTGCCTGCTCTTTTCGCATTTGGATTTCTCATTCTTGCAGACAAATAATTTCGACTGAGTATAAAACAGCACACAAGGCCATTGGACCAAAAGCATACTGATCCAAACATAAATAACGAGAACGACACTCAGTGGAACACATTCCTCCACCAGGCTCAACAGTTTGTATCCCACTGATTGGCGGGATCTGGATTCGGGCCTGAACTAAAATTTAATTGGCTTGTTCTTGTTACCTAACCAACTCATCCACCAAGTTTCGTCTGAATTCGTCCAGATCGTTTTGAAATATCCTGCTCACAGAAAGACAGAAAGCCAGACGGGTGAAAACATAACCTCTGTCCACCTTCAGTGACACAGCTGGTGACACTGGTGACCCACACACAGCTGGTGACACCATCACTTTCCT
Source organism: Eptatretus burgeri (assembly GCF_056783735.1). Taxonomy (NCBI): domain Eukaryota; kingdom Metazoa; phylum Chordata; class Myxini; order Myxiniformes; family Myxinidae; genus Eptatretus; species Eptatretus burgeri. The sequence goes on from NC_140975.1 coordinate 67,575,289, forward strand.
GTGGCATCTCTTCAGAAACCACCTCGTTGCCCTGGGTACCTCTTTTGACTGGGCACCTCATAGCCCAGACTTGAACCCTCTGAACTACTGGTTCTGGGGGGCTGCCAAGGGCTGTCTGTGTAAACTACCCTACCACACTTGATGGTCTGAAGCAGGTGTCAGACTACCTCCAGGCAGTGCCACTTGAGACTGACAGGAAAGAATCCTAACTTTGGAGTTAGGATCAATGCGTGTCTGAACCACCGAGGGGCACACATCGAGAATGTCAATTACAAGGATTTTGCGTAAATGGCAATTTCAGACCTTGGGCTCTCACTAACTCCAGCAGTGACTTAGTGCAATAGCAATCAGTGATAGAAAATACCATGTCATGAGCTTTCAAGAAATGTTTGGTTCACATTCCTGAGGTTTCTGTTTCTTTGTAAATAAACATTTAAAGTTGTATCACTCTTTTTGAAACACCCTGTATGTCTCCAAAAGGTGAATTACATACTTAATAAAACATCTAAAAAGAGTGTCAGTGTAGTTTCACTATCAAGTAGATGTACGTTCGAATACACACTGCAATTAAACATTTGTCCTTCAGGATGAGACTGGCGGTGAAATGGGTGCAGCACAAACTTGTGATGCCATACTCACTTTGACGGAGAATACGATCGCCACAAGGCCAATGATCAAATTGCAGAAGATGGTGTTGAGGATGGACCAAACCAAGTAGTGTGTATACTTTCTGTTTTCGTTCACCTGATGTCCAGCCGCAGATTCCACTGTCAAGGGTACGGCGATGGGTTGCTGTGTGTAGACATTGACAGCGGCAGTGTATTCGTCAGTCCGAGGACATGGAACTTGTCCACCCTGAACATAGACAAATTGTCCACCCTGAGGACACACGAGGTGGCCACCCTGATAGAGTCCTTGTCCAATGGGAATATTTCCCGGATAATTGGGTGTGTAAGGTGGGAGATCTTGGTTGAAAGGATCTGTCTTCGGCTGCATTGGTGCCCCATCAACAGATTTAGGTAATGGTTCCATGGCTCTTACAAGATGATGCTGAGAACCAACTGTTCCCAGGTGTGAAGGATAAGTTAAGCGTTTGGAGAAGTACCTTTGGTAAAGTGAACTCCTTTATCGTACACAGGTGTTGCTCAATCTGTCAGGAATGGCTAACTACTGCAATAAAAGGTACTATCAAGTTTGCGAGTCACTGCACTTCACTCCTCAGCGACATATCAGGTCAATATCTTCAGTTACAGGAAAAAATTGCTCACACGTGACACGCATAGAGAAATAATAAAAGGAGAACGAGTGAATAAGATAACAAACCGAGCTGTACGATTAAACAAAACATGTCCATAAAATACCTGCACTGTCAGAAAGAGGAGAAAACAGAAATGGATAATCATTTTATTTTTTGAAGATAGAGAAAAAAAAAATAATTAAAGAGAAGAAACGTTTAAAGGTCCCATGACATGCAAAACTTTCTGGTTATTTATATATTTACTTGACCTTCCTAGTGAAGAAATCATCCATTTTTAAAAAAAAATCAAAAATGGGATAATTAGAGCAATATTTCGATCATTTCTGGTGCCTTTCACAATAGGGTGTTCCACTTTTGCAAAAGTACTTGCTGGAATGAAGCAATATGTGCCTATCGATTCCACTAGTGAAGTTCGGTGATCGACCAAAGTTTGAAAATATTCCCGCCTTTTTTGACCGTGGGCCGCCATTTTGAAATTTCAGGAAAAATCCATATTTTTGGAAAACAATATTGATTTTTGAATATTTTTTAAAATATACTTCTCTGTGTTTAGATGGCCGAATGCACTTCAGTCGGCACCATTATGACAGTAAGTACCCATAAATATTATTCACAAACTTGTGAATCAGTAGTAGCGTTTTCAGTAGCGATATTTTCAGAATATCAGTAGTAGCGTTTTCATAAAGACATTATTAATGACAAATGAGAGCATGATCAATTATGAGAACAACCAAATATGTTTTAAGCAACATGGTTTTCATACATGACAACATAACAATCTAGCAAACAAGCAACCACACAGATATCTTATAGAGAACATATCGTTTGTTTTGTATAGCCTGGGTAAAGCTTCCTGTGCTCTTCCACGCACTGTAGCAATGCTTGACGTTGTTTCTCATCATTGCACATGTGAATAAAGTCAGACACTAGCTTAATTCGTCTTTCAGCTCGATCATTTACGACACGCAAAGAATTAGCACTTTCGCAAAATTTCCTGTATTACAAGCGAACTTGTCCCACATAGCCACAGGAGCCCTGACCATTGGTCAGTCAAGGTTTATCTGCAAGTACACAAAGAATAAAAAATATATATATTTCATTAGATATACACAAAATATACGATTTCATTAGAGATACACAAAAAAATATACACAAAAAAAATTCAGTACTTTATAAATGACAGTACGCCGCTTGGAAAAGCACATACCTGCGCCAGGCTGAACAGTTTACGTTTTATATCCCACCAAGAGGCCAGATCTGAATCCGGACCTCAACCAACATCGGATCGGCTTGTTCTCGTTCAACTTGTTGTTCGGCTTGTTCAACTCGGCTTGTTCAACCCAACCACCGAGTTATGTCATAATCCGTCCGTAACTTTTTTGAGATATCCTGTTCACAGACAGACAAATAAGCAAGAAAAGTAGTGAAAATATAACCTCCGTCTACCTTCGGTGACGGAGGTAACAATCATTGAATTTAGCGGAACGTGTGGGGTACCTTGATATTAGCGGAAGTATTGGGGCACACAAAGAAAATTTAAAAGAACCCTCCAAAAAAAATGCAAGTGCATGTTTTTCCACAATGAAAAGAAACAGGTGCTTTGTAAAGGTGTGCAGCAGGTAAAGAAACGCGTCAACATGAGGTAAAAAGCCGATTCACCTTCAACTGGGAGTTATTGGGTTACAAGGATTCACAACTTCCATCACAGTGGACCTTGACGGGCCAATTGTGGAGACATGAGGTCTTCAGGAAATGGTAAGAACGGGTCCATGCCCATGTTGAAAACGGGGAAGGCAGGACAAAGTCAAAAACAGATCAGGCCAGAAGAACCTTTGTACCCCTCTCTCCTACGACCACCTGGAGCACAGGTGCACACCTCCAGCTAGGATCGATTGCCTATCTCGTGGTTGCACTTGCGTAATCTTTTGATCGCAGGTCATTTCATGGGCAAAATCCATTTCACCTTATATTTTTATACCTGTCAGCCCATCTAATCATAGCGGTGATCAACCAAATACGGGATGACAATCAACGGTGAGATGCGAGACGTCTCCAAATGATTCCACCATTGTGGTTAATTAAGGGGACAATGTTGAGCACCATGGTAAATACAGGAACACGTTGTGAAACACAATGATGGGATTTTTATCTGTTGTTATTGTAACCCCACACACTGGGAGCGAAAACCTGGGTTCAGCGATTCATTCACTTCTGTTTGTCTGTCTGTCTGTCTGTCTACAAACGTCACTTTATGATCGAAGAACAACTTCATTTCAATTGAATGATATATTTTGAACATCAATCGGAAAAGGAACCTGGAGTTGAGCAGTACGTTGGTTCTGAACTCGTCACGCTCGCACATGCCCAGAGGAGTGTGATCATTTATCTTAGTCTGTCTGCCTCTCGGGTATAATCAATCATTCCAAACAGAAAAAAAGGACACAAACAACAGGCACGAAGAACTAATGTAACGCGTCAAAGTGGTGTAAAGAAGGTGCATCAACGGCGGTAAAGAACTCGTGTAATGTGTTAAGGTGGTGTAAAAGAGGGTGCTGGGCTCCGATGTTCCCAATTTCCCACACATCTGCGATTGATGACAAGAAAGGCCGAGTGGATTAGCTCTTGCAATCAAATTACTTGCTCAATGGTCAACTTTGTACGACGGACGTGCACAGAATGAAGACCGGAGCCAGTCTGACTCCAAAAATATGATCTTTATTAAACCGTGTACATGTTACAATGCTGGTAACGAATAGTAAATGATTATAACACGTGCGCAGTTCAACAGTCAGTCAGAGTCCAGTTCTTAAACTTGGGAGTATTTGCAAATCATTTACTCGAGAATCACTCAAGTAGTTCACCCAGCACTGCGTGTGTCTAATCCTTTGATGCATATAATCACAGGACTAAGAAATAATTGCATCGAGGTTTCTAAGCGGAGAACACAAAAGAGAAGGAATTTTGGAGTTCCGTTCTTTTCCCGGCTCTTGGCAAAAACATGTGGATTTCAGATGCGGACCGAATGTCATGCAGGTGGAGGGGCTGACGGGCAGAGGCACAGAGGTGTAGCTTAACTCGGGCTCCCCACTGTTATGTATCAAAATGGCGGGTGCCAGGCAACGAGAGTCGCAGTCACACGGGTCTACAGTCGGCATAACTTGAGGGGCCAGGCCACGTGTGGTGCAGTAAGCGAATGTCCCCGTACGTGTCGGATGCATTTAATACCTCCCCTAATCTGAGTTGGTGAAAAGAGATGGGTTTAACTGTCAAAGATGTTAAATACATCACGACGGTATATGTAAATGTAAGATGCATTGATGTACACAAACAAACTTTCACTACATACTCAGATTGATGAAATTTCCTTCGGCCACCCTTAAAACTCCTTTACCCTCAGTTTTCTCTCACATCGTCCGACCTACACTTTTCTCAATTCAACATATTTTACCCATCTCGTTTTAACAGACTCATTCACTGCAAGGCCAAAAGTATGTGGACACTCTTTCTAATTAGTGGATTCGGCTATTTCAGCCACACCCAGCGCTGACAGGTGTATACAATTAGAATGGAGGCAAATCCCAGCAACAATGTTCCAACATCTCGTGGAAAGCCTTCCCAGAAGAGTGGAGGCTGTTTTAGCAGCAAAGGGGGGGACCAACTCCATATTAATGGCCATGATTTTGGAATGAGATGTTGGAAGAGCAGGTGTCCACATACTTTTGGCCATGTCACGGAGATAAGACCTCATTATCCTGACGCTTAAAAATTATGTTTTTTAAAAAACCAATAATATTGTAGTCGGCTGTTTGTCCTTCACACTATCTCCTCCTAAACGGTTGTACAGAAATTTACCAAACTTGGTCGTTATTAACACCACGTGGCATGAAGATGCAAGAACAGTTTCATTCTTGGCCCTGCCCTCAAGGGTGGGGTCAAAAGCTCAAACACCAAAAATTGTAATTAGGGGCACATTTCAAAACATTATTTCATGAAACTTCATAAGTGCAATCACCATTGGGGGGGGAATGCATGAAATTTTGATTTAACAATTGGATCATTCCTCGTGAAACTTTTTGCCATCTTTTAAACTCGGGTTTTGGTAGGAAGTGGGGATTTGATATGACGCACCATCGACATCGCTCTCGTTGATACTCTTTCATCCAAGAGTTTCCGAGAACTGTGAGCCCTTTTTTTTATATTGAGATTCCAGATACTGCACTTTGCTGATAAAGTACAGCAGAGTTTTGTACGTCGGTGGAAAAAATAAAATTGCTGCAACCTCAGCAATGTGGTCTTTTTTGTTTACACGAGCATTGAACTGGTGGCTTTGTTGACAGAGGTTGAACAACATAACTTACATCAGTTACAGTTCAGTAATAATACAATGCAGGAATTTGCAATTTTCTTATTCCAGAAACATTTTATTTACTGTTAACAACCCAGGTGTTAACTTTAGGAAACACACATACACACACTTATTCACAAAAAAAATTTAAAATCAATTTGTCTGATGCTCTCAGGGATCAGACGTTATTTGTTTTTATTTTCCAGTTGCAAAATGCAATTCTCATCAAGTCATGAACAACGCGCTCAATAAAGGCCTCGCCTAGCACAAGACATAATGACGCACCACCATCATCTTACTAAATCCATCATCCTAACGCAGTGTCGAGCATTCAGCCCGTCGCCAACGGACGTCACATAGTTAGAGTTATGATGTTCAACTGCCATCGGCAATGGGACGGCTGGATACTGAGACGACGTGCACTTTCGTAAAGGCCTAGCCTAGCGCTAGATGTAATGCCAGAATGAAGTCCTAGCGAAAAGAGCGTGACAGACAGAGGGACAAACGGAGAAATTCGGCTACTTTAATATACTGATGATAATTTTGCCTCAAATCTCAATTATTTAAAGACATGAGGAATTTACATCCCACCTTGTGCTCCTGGATGTGAACACATCGTACATCTCCGGCAATACCCATAAAGGTACCGACCGGTACCGGTCATCAGTTTGTCATGTCCACAAACAGGTCAATGACTTCACTATATTCCATGTGGTTTTACAGCCTCTGCTGTTTTGACCTCTCCACTCTCATCTGACCATGGCATTCATAATCAGAGTAACCTTCTGGTAAGGGATAATATTGTGACGTCCACGGGACTTGAACAGTCCCGCTAATGTAGAATGAGCCGAAACGATGGAGGCGGTTTATCCTCTACAACCCAAAGATGGCGGTTCTAATCGCTCTACCGCAAACGGGACGAGGAAGGTGGCACGAGTCGCTTTTCACTGAGTTGATGATGTTTATTTCTCTAACCAGAAATAACAAGACTCGGCAAGAAGAGGGATCCGGGGCGATTCGATGGGATGGTGGTGTGGGTTCGGGCGTGGGGAAAACACAGACAATTCCAATGAATATACAAATCTCAAACCCTCTAAGGTGCCAGGTACACACACACACACACACACACACACACACACACACACACACACACACACACACACACACACACACACACACACACACACACACACACACACACCACGTAGCTGGTCCTGGTGGTCAGGCTGGCCCGTGGTGTGGACGCAACAGTCCCTGGATTGGCGTCGGACGAGCTGGCGTTGCGCTCGTCAGGGGCAGGAGACACCCTAGTGCTGTCGACCTCCTGGTCCTGGCCCAAGTCCGCTCACAGCTGCCAGGGAACCAGTTCTGGCGCCAAGTTGCCAGCAGGAGAGGGAGGCAGGTCCGCCCGCCATTCGACCCCATACTCCGAGCCAGCAGAACCCCAGAGCCAACCAAGGTGAGGAACGAGGCTCAGGAAGGCCTCGAGACACGATGAAACCAGGGCCGAATCAGCGCAACAACACAGCACGCTCCCAGCACAACAACCTCCACCAAAACGGTTTTTCTGTACCAATCTTCTTCCTCTTCTCTTTTCCCCGAACAGAACCTTTTTATCCTCCCGTCCTCGTCACTTCCAATCGAGCCGTTTTATTGGCCCACCGCCGTCGCCTTCCGCCAATCGTGATCACGGGGCGGAGCCATCCGCAGCACTGTCCTGTGACGTCACGGCAAGCCTCCAGGGACTACTAAAAGGGGTTTACGCAGACACACTTACCCTATCCCGTGTCCCTATCTAATTACGTGACAATTATCATTTCCCCCCTTGAAGAAATGAACATTTACTAGACAACTTATCACCACTGAATTGCTACTTATTACATCGAGATCCTGGTAAACTCGAACAGCATGGCATACCTAATTAAACATCCTAATTACCCTTTGAATGCATACCCCCCCCCCAAACGTAACAATATAAAGGCTCTTGTTGTAATCAGATCAACTCCATTGGTAACCTACCAATTGCCCCAGGGAGACGTCGCACATTCACACTTTTGTTCCTCTTTTCTCCCATCTGTAAAACAGCTCTCCTGAGGCAGTTCTATCCCACTCTTCGCTAGTCTATGGTGAGACACCATATCATCCCACAATCTTTTTGCACCCTGTGGTGACCAAGATATTGATAATGATGTCTTTCATGAAGAGCAGGAGAGGTGCTGCCACACTAAAATTGTGGATTCTAACCCAAATCAGCTTCAGTCGAACGTAAAGCCTGACAAGCCAGTTCATGAAAGACTTGGGTCAAAAAAAAAACCTTCCCCGGCCGATTCCGCAAGGTGGGAATAATCTGGGATGGAAGAAAAAGTAGTAGTGGTGCATGTCCACAAAATGAAAGATTTCAATTCTTCCTCCCCTTTCCCCACATGCTTATGGAAAACGAGGAGTCAAATTAGACCTGGCCAGCTTGCATATTTTAATTTTGAGGCCTCACTCTCGATATATTTTTGGCACAGAGAGACTGAAGACAAAGATGAGTAATGCTGGGAAGGGAGTGAAACCCGATTCAATGAAGTGCTAGACAATGTTCCCCAACTTTTCCCTTTCTTTCCGCTCCTCTTTTTTCGGCTTCTTAGGCTTCCGAAACTGTGCCCAAGGGTGTGGAGTGTCCACACCACACACCCTGTGCTTCCAGTCCTGGAAATAACCCCGGAAACCATCAATTTTCTCCAGGTAGATGTTTGGTGAAAAGTACTGCAAACAGAGAAAAGGACAGTAAAATAGGTGCATGAGAGACATGCACACAGACAGACATTGAGATGGAAAGTGACATGGACATACTAGAAGAGAGAGGGATACAGACATGAGAAAAAGATAATACAATGCAAAGTGAGGTAAAGGAAGCGAACTTCACCATTATGGAACCTCACCTTGTCCATACCAGGAGGGTACCGTGAGGCAAACTCTAACTGATGTAAGATGACCTCATTGACAGGAAGACGAGACTTCTCCATATCATTAAGCAAGGAATTGAGGTAAGTGTAGTCGAGCTTCCGGACAGCATTGCTCACCAGTGCACCCAGGACTTTCTGATTGGGCTCCATGCCTGACATCTGCAACACACAAAGCCATAGGCTCAACAGATTTACTCCACTAAAATCATCGGATAGAGCAACAAACAAGGTGACAACCTATAGCGGCATGCAACAGCGCATGGTGACCCTCGAGGTAACCGTGTCGTACTCGCATATCGTTTAAGAGGCGTATTCCATCTGCTTCCTTCTTGCAGCCCACAGCAAGGCAGCAGTACGTGGCCATGTCTGGGATGAGGCCTTGCTCTGCGATCAGTCCAATAACCTCCTACAGGGAAACAGAAATATCAAACTACAAAATGCCACATATATGTGTTTTGCCAAAATGTGTTGCTGTCCAATCATCAAGGTAAGAAAGAAGTAGTCCATGGTCTGTTGTCAGACGTAAATCGGGTCTACAAAGCACCACTTTCATGCCACTCCTGATTGTGATTGAAAAATATTTCCTCGCTTGGTGATAGGCAGAGATTAACGTTCCTTTGTGACATCATGGTACAAGGTGCAATGCGGTGAGAAACAATAAATATACCCATCAGAGATGGGGAATCCCCCGCCATTGAAATCAATGTTGACGCCCAGCCGGACGGATGGACGACCCGGGTGACAACAATATCGCCCTTCCGCCACGCGGCGGGGGATAATAAAAATGAAGTCAATGGCAAGCACATGTATATAAACACATTCTAATATAAATAGATGAGGGGGGTGTGTGTGTGTGTGTGTGCATCATGTTTTTTGTAGAGTTATACTCAAGCATTCTGATGTGGAATGGGACACACCAAAATGATCGTCATGACCTCCTGAGTTGATTTGGCTAATTAACAACAAATAAATCCGTTGGAATTCCCACATTTTAAACAAATGCCATGTTAAGGTTAAGGTATTACAAAATATAGTAGAAGGGCACTCGGTAGAGCACATACCTCCGCCCTGTAATGCCTGATCCACGAGAACATATCTGGCCCATTACATGTTTGACATATTGTGCTATGTATCATTTATGGGCCTATCTCTCAATGGTGAAGAATCACTTCAAAAATTCTTGTAGTTGGATTCGGATCTTCACCAAAATCTAATCAGTTCGTCCTTGTCAAACACCCAACCTGTCCACCAAGTTTCATCCGAATCCATCCACAACTTTTTGAGATATCGTGCTATATATTAGTGTAGCCCTATCTCTCAATGGTGAAGTCACTTAAAATTATTGGATCCGGATCCGGATATTCACCAAAATCTAATCAGTTCGTCCTTGTCACACACCCAAGGTGTCCACAAAATTTCATCCGGATCCGTCCACAACTTTTTGAGATATCTTGTACACAAACAAAGACAGACAAACAAGCAGACAAGGGTGAAAACATAACCTCCTTCACCTTCAGTGGTGGAGGTAATCACAAAAACAATGATAAATATTGTAACAAAGCATATATTAATCAACACGAATACTATTTACAATAAAAATAAGAATAGTAGGTTCATATTGCAATAATAACAAGCCTGGTGTTGGCTTAGTGGTTAGGGTGGTGGCTTGGGATCCCAGGGTCCTGAGTTCAAGCCCCGTTGGCTGCTGAATTAACACCAGGGGGTTGACTCAGCCTGTCATCCTTCCGAGGTCGGCGAAATGAGTGCCAGTGTACTGGTCCCGGTGTATGCCCCAGTTAGAATAGGTGTACCATATCCCTGTGTGTCGTAAGAGGCGACCAGGGTTGGCGTCAGGAAGGGCATCCGGCCATAAAAAACATTGCCTCAAGAAAAAGCCAAACCCCTGCACAGCAGGGAAAAATGGCTGTAAAAACGGTCATATATATTGCAATAATAATAATGAACATATAATCCCCGCGTTATCCCCAATCACATCTGGGCTTGGTGAAAGGCAAGCTTATGCTCAAGCAGTTCAGCAGGGTGGGTATGCAACAAGGCAATGAAGACCAATGAAAATTTGGTCCATCGAACCACCGGGCCCACTAGTCCCCCTCAAACAAATGGGTTCAACTTTTGAATAATTAAAATACAAAACAAAACAGTGCTTGCAATGGAAATACAATCTGTAATCCAACTCAACTGCTGGTGGGGATCAAAGGGATGAGGGAGGGAGGGGATACCGGGGTGGAAGGGGGGTGAGAGATGCCTCCATTCCTCAATCTCACCTTTTGCCTGCGGAACCTTCTTGTAACTGTTACCTGCTGCTCTTCCCTCCATTCTCTCAAAACTGCTGCTGGGTTTTTTTTTTCTCGCCACACTCACACCTGAGTTTTTCTATAGTCCCTGTGGCCTTCCCTTCTCATCCTGCAGTGCACCTATACGTTAAAAGTCCTTCAGTTTGTTCACCTGCCACGCTGTCATTTAGCTCTTCTGTGTGCTTCAACTTCTATATTAAAAAAAAATTACCCCCCGGTCATCTCTGTAATGTTTTTTACTATCATAATCAATGAACTGTTGCCAGATATCTCCTAAAATAACAGACTAGATAGGTTTTGAAAATGACAACTTTCAAAACTTTTGTGACCTCGTGACCTTCACCCTGACCTCGAATCCGGGGAAAAATATGTCGTTGGGTATCACCCATCGACCTCCACCCACATACCAAATTTCATCAAGATCGGAAGTAAAAAGTTTTCTTTGTACCGGAGGCGTTTTTGACCATCTTCCAGGTTACGTGGCGGCCAAACGGGACGGAAATTCAAAAATCTGTCCGGTTAGATACAAGATAATATTTTTTACTATCATAATCAATAAACAATTGCCAAATATCTTGTGGAATGGCAGACGAGATAGGTTTTGAAAATGGCGATTTTTATAACTTACATGACCTCGTGACCTTGAACCTGCACAAAAGTTATATCGTTGTGCAACACTCATCGACCTCTACCCACATACTAAGTTTCACCAAGATTGGAAAGAAAAATTGACGGATGGACGGACGTACGGACATTTGGTCCGGCTTTATTAGGTCATCTCGGAAGAGATGACCTAACAAGACCATGTACGTGCCATCATATTAGAACGAGTATAAAATCCCATCAAAAAAGACGGTTTGGAATTATTTTATTCAAAATATTCAAGGAGACTGGAAGATATGATGTTTCGTAGCAAGAAAAAGGGTTATTTTTAAACACTACGTGAACAAATGTAACCCTATTTTATCTTCTGGGATGTTTCATTTTGATGGTACAGCCTTGTTAGCATGCCAAAGTCTGAAGCCTCGGCTTAGCGTCAAGTGGGCTTATATCTTCCTTAATTATTAGACACCCTCCGTACGTAAATGAATGCTTCTTTTACTCTGCACGTGCTGCACATCATGTGCAACGAATTTCACCTCCCTGTGCTTTGTATTTATTGTTATATTTTAAACGCATCTATACACCACCCTTGAAGCCCGGTTGCAAGTCACCGTCTACATTTCCAATAGAAGAGATGTAATTACTCTTTTCTGAGAAATGTTTTTCGAGTTTTTTTTTTTTTTAACCTGAAAAAGACCCCGTAGTGAACACACAGTCGTGTTGAAAGATTGGCCTTCAAAACCCAACTCAAATCGTCCACATGAAGGGGGACAGACAATACACTGTGTTTTACATAGGTAGATAAGATGATGCATGTCCCATCTTCCCTTCCAAAAAGGTTCCGTACCTGGGTAACAGTTAACCGAGCTATGAGAATAACCCCTTACTATGTACGATTACAGCTTTACACCACAAGGGTTGACCGATCTCCCATTTGAACAGTAGGATTTTCTTTTGGCTCAAGTATGCCAACCAGAAGTGGATGGAGGTGATGTTCTCAGCCCTGTTTGTCTGTCATTTGACTGCCTGTGAGCATATCTCAAAAATTTGTCAATGGATTCAGACAAAAATAAAAATAAAAATTGGTGGACAGGTTGGGTGCATGACAAGGAGAAATTTGTTAGATTTTGGTGAAGGTCCAGATCCGGATACTAGGATTTTTGTACGGCCTATCAGTGGGATACAAAACGTAAACCGTTCAGCCTGGCAGAGGTATGCACCCTACCGTGTGCCGTTCTAGTTAACTATGCGTAGCAACCCAAACCGAGCGATTGCTCAAATCAGATAATGCGAGATGGTAAATGGACAAAGAGTTGACCTTCACCATCAACCTTCCCATGGTATTCAAGGCCATCTCCACTCATGGCTCGCAGACTTCCTCTCCTGTCGCAGTCAATGTGTGGCCCTAAATGGAGTTCTTTCATCCCCTCTTCCTGTGCAGGCTGGAGTTCCTCAAGGTAGCGTTCTGGGCCCTGTTCTTTTTCTGGTTTTCATCAATGATCTCTCGGACCCTCTGGAAAATCCTCTATTTCTCTTTGCCGACGACTCCACCCTCTGCCGTACCATCTGTCATCCCTCAGACCGGCAAGCAGCAGCTTCTTCACTCACTGCAGATCTGGATAAAATCACAAACTGGTCCAACACGTGGAACATGTCTTTCAATCCAGACAAATCTCACACTCTCACTACGTCTCTTCGAAAGGACCGTTTACAAAACCCCCCCATCCACTTTCTCAACAATCCTCTGGAAGAAGTCTTTTCTTTCAAGCTTCTAGGTCTCACTATCTGCCATGACCTTTCCTGGGAAAGTCACATTTCCAACCTTGCCTCAAAAGCCAGTCGCCGACTGGGAATCCTCCGTCGTGCTAAGTCCTTCCTCGGCCCTCTTGAGCTCCTGACCACTTACAAAGCTTTTGTCCGTAGCCTGATGGAGTACTGCTCTCCCCTCTGGGCTGGTGCTCCTCCCACCTTTCTCGGCTTCACGCTGTCGAAACCAGGGCATTTAAGATCATCGGCATCTCCCGCAATGAAGCTGAGTCTTTGGGCCTCTCACTCAATCACCGCAGGTTGGTCGGTGGTCTTTCTGTCTTCTACCGACTCCTCTCCAGCCTTGCCCCCCTGCTCTCTCTGCGATTTGTCCCCACCACATTTCCACAGGGCGCTCAAGGTCCGCCAACAACCCCCTTCTGGTAAAACTACCAAAATCACGAATCACTGCTCATCTTCACTCTTTCATTCCTCTTTTTTCCCGCCTTTGGAATAAACTTCCTCACTCTATTCTTTCCCATTCTTCCCTCCAGGCTTTCAAAACAGCTGTTCACCACCACCTCTTATCTTCCCCCATCCAAATCCTCGATCTTTTCTACCCCCGATAATCCACCCAAGCCCACTTCCTTCATTTCTCCTGCTTTCCTTCCTGAAAGTCCCTGAAATGTCCATCTTCTCTTCGCCATGTTCCCCGTCCCATCCCCATCCCTCTCCCTTCCACAGTTCACCTAATGTGTCTGTTCCCCACTGTTTTGTCCCTTCCACTCCCGCCCCTCTTGTCTCATGCCTCCTTGCTGTGAGTTGTGTGTTAGCTCTCATACGAGCCTCGACCAAGGTATACAAAAAAAAAAAAAAAAAAAAACCATGGCAAAGAGATAAAGACTCTCATGGATCTTACAAACAAAATAAAACCACCACCTTGAATCTTTAAAATATCGAGGTCCATAATTTATTCCAAATAAGGGATTTTACCTCAATGCTACTTACTGGTCCAATTATAACACTGAAGTTATAAACTTTATCAAACCTTCAGGGGAATAGAAATCTGATCAAAGAAATGAATGGATCACATTGAATAAACACCCAATCACAGACCATAATCACACAACAGTTTATTCACATTGAATAAACACCCAATCACAGACCAGATATGGCAGCATCACAAGCAACAACAAATAAAACACATTATGGTCCTGGCACCACAAAGGCAAGAGCACAATATCTTAGATGTGAGGGATCTTAGCGTCCCTCCCAGGAGATCGATCGGCTATTTTAGTACCGTGGACTGTTCAAACAGAACTGACCTGGACTATACGACAACAACAACAAAAATCACTATGGTTGCACTTGCTGATTTATGGGATGCAAAATGCCATAAAAGGATGCAAAAATCAAAAGCTCACCTTTGCTGCCTGCAGGTCGCCGCGCCGTGCTCGTCTCCGTAACAAAATATTGTAGAACCCGAGGTCAAGGCGAAGGTTGAAGACTGCAAGTTGTTGGAGGAGGTTCAGTTCAGCCTCAACGGTAGGCTCCAAGATCTCCAGAAGCAACGTGGAGGTACGCACGTCTGGAGGCACGGCGTCATCTTTCATACGGCCAAGAAACACTTTAGGGCCGCCGAGTAGAGCAAGCCGTTGCCATCGTAATGGTGAGGGCATCAACGCAACTATCCGCTGATCCGAAAGGGCATCTTCTGGGTGGAACGTAGAAGACGGTAGTAATTCCGCTTTCTTCCGTTCATAAGTGGTCAGTGTCGCACTTGCAGGAACACGCTCCTGTACACTGAGAACTTGCTCAGTCCATGATCGGTCATCAGGTTCGCACTGCAACATCGGTGGTGGAATTGCTCCCGGTGTCGGCTTGCATGGTGTCGTTCCCAAAGCAGAAGTCAATAGCGCCTCACCTTCATGGTCTGCCTTTTTACTTTTCAACTTATTTTTCCCCGTCAAACCCAAATCCCTATTTATGAGTAATCGCCGTTTCAGCGATACTACATTAAGCTTACTAGGTGCATGAGAAACCTTTTGCCCACCCTGGCCCTGCCTGTCTGTTCCCAAAAGGAGGGACGATAGCGTGTGCCCATTTTCCATCGAGAGCGCAGGCTTCCCAGCCTCCAGCAACAGACGTGTGGCGACATCTGGGTCCCCGAGCTCACAGTCCCGTGCAGCAACAAGCAGAAGATTGTAACATTGTGCAGATCTTTCGAACCCGAACCGCACCATTTCCTGCCACACCTGCAGTGCAAACAAGTTCATTGATTAATGGAATTTAAACTCGTCATGGGGAAGGGACATTAGTGCCAGGTGATACGAGACATCGAGTTTGTGAGGCCCGGTACCCTGCAGACCTGAAGTGCACATCGGAAACCGGTCTTGCCATCCTTGCTGCAGGCTCGAAGAAGCAGGGCAAAGGTAGTGTTTGTGGGCCAATGGCCTTCATCCTGCATGCACTGGTTGTGGAACATGACCTCAAGAGGTTAGTGGAAAATGACAAAGAACAATAAAAGCCTCGTCTTCTAAAGGATACGGAGCAAGATTTAATCTTGGGGAAAAAGTAAGGCATATTGGTGGGGCAAGGGAAAGAACATGTTGTTTACAACTTTTACAATACACCGAGTATAGAACTAGGGAATGATATGTGTGGATGGGGATGGGGGAGGAACGAGGAAAAAAAAAAGTTCAAACTTCAAATACAGATGAGAAGAGAGACATTGCCAAGCTTTTCGTATTGCACACTTCTGGACAAAAACAATAATGCTGGAAATCAAGGAGTAAAGAAAATTATCCTCAAACAAGGCTGCAAATTGGCTCACATGACTGTCTCTGATTGGCCGATGTCGATGCATGTCATAATTGAGAGTAAGAGGCACTGAGGGAACCAGACTTCCCACAATGCTGCAGTTGCATCACAACAAGTGAAA
Source organism: Eptatretus burgeri (assembly GCF_056783735.1). Lineage (NCBI taxonomy): Eukaryota > Metazoa > Chordata > Myxini > Myxiniformes > Myxinidae > Eptatretus > Eptatretus burgeri. The sequence continues at coordinate 67,591,448 of NC_140975.1, forward strand.
CATTTTCACAACCTCTTTCGAGAGAGAGAGAGAGAGAGAGAGAGAGAGAGAGAGAGAGAGAGAGAGAGAGAGAGAGAGAGAGAGAGAGAGAGAGAGAGAGAGAGACCGGTAGGGATCCGCTTGGATCGAAGCGCTGGATACTTTGCTTTTCATTCAGACCGATCCACCGACGAAGATTCATTGCCAAGACATATTGGTTCACATACAATTGTTCCTCTGCCTGGCAAGATTTTTTTCTATTGCGTATTTTGCCAACTGGCACTCCTCGCAGGACTACCATTTGAAAAATAAAACCTCAATCAAAAATCGGCTCGAGTAAAATTTTTGAAAGATCTCGAAGTGTTTAATTCCGAAGTCTCGTTTCTCCACATTCAAAACTGTAGGACAAGTATTGAAAATAGTGAACGTAGGTCGAGAAAAAGTATTTTTTCGAATTTTGCGTATTTCAGCCCCGACACCCTTGGTGATCGAATCTGGAAAAATGCTGTGGGTCAATTTTATAGTAGTTATTAAACTCTATCCATACACCGAATTTGATCGTTCTGCCGTCGACGGTTTCTGAGGTCAAGGTCACTCAACATATTCCCTGGTTCGTCACCTGTCCACATTCGGAGGGCTGCCATTTGGAAATTATGAGAGATAGAGGAACGTTATGCTGTCGCGATAACTAGATGGGGATGCAAGGAATAAGCAGGAGTTGGTCTGGTCGCTCTTCCTATCATAGAAGCCACGCTACGTCAGTTACCGTTTGGGTTCTTAAAACGTGGTTTTTCGGCCGCTGCATAGCAATGGGTGGTTGCTTAGCAACGAAACTCAAACGCGCACACTCCCAGCCCATATGGCACCTGTTCGCCAAGTTTCATCAAAATCGGTTTGTTGGTTTGTGCTGTGGAGCCTCACGTTGCAGACACACACACACGGAAAACCCGACAATAACGGATATCTAGCGAATCCCAAGAAAGACAGAGACAGAGACAGAGACAGAGACAGAGACAGAGACAGAGACAGAGACAGAGACAGAGACAGAGACAGAGACAGAGACAGAGAGAGAGAGAGAGAGAGAGAGAGAGAGAGAGAGAGAGAGAGAGAGAGAGAGAGAGAGGGAGAGTGTGTTTGTGTCTGTGTGTCTGTGTGTCTGTGTGTCTGTGTGTGTGTGTGTGTGTGTGTGCCACAGTGCTCGGGCCACGGTCTGAAACCAATGAGCATCATCGTTCTCTGCACATCCTCGATTCAGCATCTTCCATTTGATCACAGAATCACAACTTTGGACAAGCATTTTGTAGCCAAGTAGGCCCCAGTGGTGGCTCAATGCCTGTATACATCGACAGACTTTCCAAAGATTCCACACGACCTGCACTACGCCACCCAGTGTCCTGGAAAATCAAACAGGTTCGAGTACACGACATGCTGCGGGATGGCAAACATTAAGCTGCACGGCACAAAAACACTTTTCATACAACAGAGGAGGTGAAAGTTGGACGGTGCAACCGTATGTCCACCTTTAAAATAGCACGGTACCTGTATAGCATCCAACGTGTGCTCCAAGTCTGCACAGTGGGCATAAGCCTTGATAAGCGCATGCCAGGTGACCTGGTTAAGCTTGTACTCGCACCGAACCAACTCCTGTCGCAGCTTTTCAGCTCGTGCAAAGCCATCCGTGGACCAAGGGGACTCAGCACACGCGTTGAACAGAGCGGTGTACGTGGCATCCGTCGGCACCAAGGCTCTCTTCTTCATCTGTGTATAGAACATTCCACCATTAATCACAACTTTGCTCATCACATCATCACACTACAGATAAATTGCGTCATCTCCGGAGAAGGCCGATCAAAACTTGCTGGGCACAGCAAAACAGCCGTACGATTTGAATATTATCCAGCATAAAAATAAATGAAGAATGTTAACAATGCAAAAAGAGAGAAAATCCTTGCTTCTTGATTCCAAAATGTGGTTTTAAAGAGAGTGCTTCGTCGTAGTTCCTCAAAGGGGAACACTAACACTCAGACCACGTCGACTCGAATTTATCCCTTGATACCCCACAAAACAGATATGAAGTGTCTTTTTCCAATTTGCAATTTATAAAGTGGGTAATTTTGCGATTAAAAGTCAAAATCTTATTATTATTAGCACCTGGGAGTCAACTGTGATAACCATCATGTCTTCTCGTTACATCGCAGTATGATTTTGCTCAAACGGCGAATAATTTTGGATTGTCCACAAATATGCCGAGTCGATGCGTCCTTGGTGGTTGTAGTACTACAAAAAGAGATGGTTTCATGCTAGACTAGGAATACCCCAGAAATACCTCTGGCTACGGCTTCCCCTCCACTCCCACCTCATGTTTATATGTGTACTGTAACGTCCACCAAACAGTGATGACTCCATTTACATCTCACTATCCGAAAACATGGACCAACTTCTATCCTCTCATCCGAACTCTCTCTTCCTCATATGTGGTGACTTCAATTGTCATCATGCCAGTTGGCTGGGTTTTGGGAACCTCTCTCACCTGCCATGGCACTTCAGAAAATGATTTCTGCTACTCATCGAGACTGACTAAATCGGTCAACTTCCCGACCCGGACCTCAACCAACAGTACTCCATCTCTTCTGGACCTGACTGACAAATTTCCCTGAAAATATCTGCTGTTCTTTCTCCGCTCCAATCGGTTCTTCTGACCACATGCTTGTCAAAGTGGACATCTCTCTGGCTGTTGTCAGAGAACCACCTCAGTGCTTTCGAGTCTGGCTTTTCACTCAAGCCGACTGGCAGGGTCTCAAAGCAGCCATCAAACTTCTAAACTGGTCTCCCATCACTACTTTCTCCAACATCAACTCATCCTGCGAATTCTTTCAAAGAAACTTCCTCTCCCTCATGCACAGATTTATCCCCTCTCGTCTTCAGTTGTCCTACCCTTCCTCCCGCCCTTGGTTCACTGAAGCTTGTGATGAGGGAGTTGTCCTGAAACAACTTGCCTTTGCCTCATGGAAAGCAAACCCAACTGAGGGTAATCTCAATTCCTTCCATAAAGCTCGGAACAAGTGAGCATCTACCCTCAGGAGAGCCAGAAAACAACATCTTTCCAATCTCAAGTCTGAACTCTCAAACCTCTCTCCCTGCTCCAAATCCTGGTGGTGTCTAATCAAATCTGTTTCTCATGTATGTTCCCCCTCCATCCCCTCTGTTACCTCAAATGGCCACACTGCTGATACCGCACGTGAAAAGGTTGAATGTCTAAACTCGGTGTTTGCATCAAAATCTTGTGTCCGAAACCCATTACCCAGTCGCACACAACTTTGTCTCTGGACTCTGCGTCCTTTTATCCTGACAAGGTAGAGAGCTTGCTTACAAACCTCGACTCAGATTCTGCAACCAGTCCAGACGGCATCAGCCCAGGAGTCCGAAAAACCTGCTCCTCTGCTCTTGCTACCCTCTGTCTGTTCTATTCACCCTCCCATTTGCTCAAGGTCATCTGCCATCTGCTTGGAAATCAGCAAACATTACCACCCTGCATCAAAAATGTGCAAAAACAGATCCCTGCAACTACAGACCAATCAGCCTTCTCCCAATCATCGTCAAGGTCATGGAATCCATAACCGCTTCAGACATCAAATCCTTCCTCTTCTCCAATGGTTTAATTTCCGATCATCAATTTGGATTCAGACCAGGTCACTCCCCCCCTGGATGTGCTGCTTCTGCTCTCCCAACAATGGATGGAGGACCTCAATGCCAGACATGAAATCAGAGCCATATCCCTTGCCATATCACGTGTTTTTGACATGGTCTGGCACCCTGCCCTGCTCAGCAAACTCTCTTCTTATGGTATCCAACGTCGTCTCCACTCATGGCTCGCAGACTTCCTCTCATGTCGCAGTCAAAGTGTGACTCTAAATGGAGTTCTTTCATCCCCTCTTCCTGTCCAGGCTGGAGTTCCTAAGGGCAGCATTCTGGGCCCTGTTCTTTTTCTGGTTTTCATCAATGGTCTCTCCGACTCTCTGGAAAATCCTCTTTATCTCTTTGCTGATGACTCCACCGTCTGCCATACCATCTGTCATCCCTCAGACCGGAAAGCAGCAGCTTATTCGTGCTCTGCAGATCTGGATAAAATCATAAACTGGTCCAACATGTGGAACATGTCTTTCAATCCTGACAAATCTCACAATCTCACGATGTCTCTCGGAAAGGACTGTCTGGAAACCCCCACCCCTGCCCCCCCCCCCATCTACTTTCTCAACAACCCTCTGGAAGAAGTCCTTTCATTCAAGCTTCTGGGTCTCACGATCTACCATGATCTTTCCTGGTAAAGCCACATTTCCAACCTGGCGTCCAAAGCCAGTCGCCAACTGGGAATCTTCCATCATGCAAAGTCCTTCCTCGGCCCACCTGAGCTCCTGACCACATACAAAGCTTTCGTCCGCAGCCTGATGGAGTACTGCTCTCCCCCTCTGGGCTGGTGCTCCTGCCTCCCACCTTTCTCAGCTTCACGCTGTGGAAACCAAGGCATTTAGGATCATTGGTATCTCCCACGAGCCTCTCACTGAGTCTTTGGGCCTCTCACTCTCTCACCGCAGGCAGGTCGGTGGTCTTTCTGTCTTCTACCATCTCCTCTCCTGTCTTACCCCCTGCTCTGTCTGCGATTTGTCCCCCCCCCCATATTTCTGCAGGGCGCTCAAGGTCCGTCAACAACCCCCTTCTGGTAAAACGACAAAAATCACAAAACACTGCTCACCTTCACTCTTTCATTCCTCTTTTTCCCCACCTTTGGAAGAAACTCCCTCACTCTCTTCAATCCCATTCTTCCCTCCAGACCTTCAAAACAGCTGTTCACCACCACCTCTTATCATCCCCCCATCCAAATCCTCGATCTTTTCTACCTCCGTTAATCCACACCAAACCCACCTCCTTCAAATTCCCTGCTTTCCTTCCTGAAAGTCCCTGTAATATCCATCTTGTATACCCCGTGTTCCCCACCACATCCCTCTCCCTTCCACAGATCTAATGTCTCTGTTCCCCACTGTTTTTTCCTTCCCTCTCCCACCCCTCTTGTCTCATGACCCCCTTGCTGTGCATTGTGTGTTCACTCTCATATGAGCCTTGACAATGTTGGTAAAAAAAAAAACAGACCAATGGCCAAAACACCCTAAGTTTGCCAGAAATTGGATAAGGTTTGTCAAAAATACCCGAGTGTGGATCGGGCCTCCAAACTGTTTGCTTTTGTGCTTGGAACATTTTACAGAGCACTGTTATGAAACAACAGAGATGATGAGATCATGTGGTTATCCGCCTGATTTGAGAGGATGCCATCCACATTTGAGAGAAGCTGGTAACCAATCTCACCTCACCACCACCCACCTCTATGGTGGAACACTGCACCGGCATGACCACAGACATTACGGTGGGACACGGCACAACATGACACGGTACAACATGACACGACCACGATGGTGGGACATGACCACAGACTCAAATATTATCTCGGGAGAGTATGAAATGAGACGATGCCATAACTTACACGACACCTGGTCAGCCTGCGATGGTGGGATAAAGCATTCCTCGCCCATTTTGCCAGCAGTATCCGAGTATGCCTGAGTGGTGTCTATGCTGTGTCAATGCCTTGTTCATGCCACACTCGTGTCTGAGTAAGCCTGTGTCCGTGTCATGACATGACATGTTCCTGCTGGAGTAATATTGTTACGAATCTGGAACCCATCGCACACAACAGCCAGAGTCCTTATAGATCAGTTATATCGGTAAGTATGTGTTTCTAGTTAGGGTCCAGTCTCTTGTTTAATGGGTAATTAAGTGCACGTGCGTTGCGAAGTTGTTTTATAGTCAGGTCTTTAAATCCTGAGATCCGACAAACCAACTACCCTGCCACTGAACTAGCGCTTTACAGCGCGTTCCGTTCACAACTCCTCCACTGAACTAGCGCGTTCCCATTCACGGCTCCTCCACTGAACTAGCGCTTTACCAGGCTCCCCTTGCTGTCCAATCAGGAACGAACAGCACGTCAACACACCTGATCCCTGTCCAACCAAGCGCGCACAGAGCATCCGACACCAAGGCTCCGCCATGCTCAGGGAACGGATAAAAAGACCAGGCTCCCTTTGGAAGTTTGTTGGTGTTCATGTGGGTTCGGGTTCATGTTGGCGTCGGAGCCTGGTTGTGTGTCGGAGCCTGAGGAGAATCATTTGCTTCGCCTGCCTCACCGCCTCCTCGCTTGTTTTTGCCGATCGTGCTGGCGTCTGCCGCTCCACTCCTGGTGCCTTCGTCCTTGACGCCACATGAAAGCGACGGGTTTGAGTCCCGCCACCGAGCCAGATCGTCGAATACCGCACGAGGCAGACAGGTCCAAGCACAGGCTCTGGTCTCCAGCTCACCTTTCCTCGAGCTGGAAGCCTTCAATAAAGACCCGACGGAGTCCATTTCTTTGGGTGTGTGTCTGTGTGTGAGCCCATCTCTTAAATAGAACTGTTAAGTGCTTTTGCTCACTGTATATTGCCTGCCTGATATTCGAATAACTCTGCCCTTACGTGCTTCCCTCCCTGCTTATTATTGTAATAAATTTCCCTATTGTTGAATGTCCCAGCTCGTTCCCTGTCATTTCTTTTATTGGTTTCGCACGGTGCGTGTTCAGAAATAGCAAGGCAGTAAATTGTTCATTTGGACCAACAGGCCTTGGTGACCATCCGCTCGGGTTACACACGGTTCGAGCACGGTAACAGCTCGTCCCACTCGAGGTCTGTCGAGGGTGCGAATTCCCCGGGAGCTTTGCCGCATGGGTAATTAGGTATATTGAAGTTTGGCAATTAACCCTACCCCACGTGGTCGAATTATTGGCCATTCATGGTCCTGTAAGGGACCCGTGCCTTTCGGACTTGTCCGAGGGTCACGACCTAAATTCCGGTGTGTTCGGTGGAGCCGACTCTACTGCTCCCTCGAGCGGTCGTGCTCGCCACCGAACCCCGGCCCACAACAATATTGTTACGGTGCCGGGGTCGGCCGCCAACCGACCGCTCTGACGGAGCCGCAAGTCGAGTCGGCCCGACCGATCGCCCGAAATATAGATCGCTGCCCGGATAAGTCCGAGCGACGGGTCCTTGTACCAGAACCGAAATACGCCAATGGGCAGATCACGTGGGGTAGGGTCGATTGCCAATCTTCAATGTACCTAAATACTCACGTGATCCAACTACCGGGGTATTCCACCCTCGACGGAACTCGTACGGAACAAACCGCCGAGGCGAGCCTGTCCTGTGCGCGATTCCGAGCGGCTTAATCGTCGAGAACCGTCGGTCCAAATGTCCCCCTATTACGGCAAACCAATGGCTTTCTAACTCCCAACACACGAAATTCTCAGTCAATGAAAGAATCGACGCGACGAGCTGAACACATTTAATAATTGGGGTATTTATTAATAATAATGGGGAACTAGGGAAGCACGTAAGAGCAGAACTATTCCGACTATACAAAATGCGATGCAAACATTTACAGCACACAAAGCACTTAACAATTTCCTACTTATTAGACGGGCCCACGGACACACGTACGCACACATACACACCCAAGAAATGGTGGCAGAGGCCTTTAATAACAAGCTCCAGCTCGGAGGACAGGTGAGCTGAAACCCAGAGCCTATCTCGAACCTCTCCACCTCGTATGGTCTTCAAGTTGTTCGGACCCAGGCTCCAGCGAGAGCGAGCTGGATCCAATCGCCGTGAGCCGTTATCCTTCCCGAGCTCCCGCGAATCCTCCCACGCTTCTCAACACGTGCTGGTGAGGCGAGGCGCCGATCCTTCCCGTCGATGCGTCGCTTCCCCGAGGAACCACCTCCAAGAAGTGGTCGATGAGTCGCACCAAGCCGGGAACCAAACTGAGAACAAAGAACTCCATGAACCACGAAAAAAGGAGCCACCATTCGCAGCTCGAGCCGAGCAACCGGCTCGACTTTCTTCCAAAACAAAGCAGCTCTCTAAAAAGCTCTCCCGAGCCAAGCAGGACCCGAAGCTCTGCTGAACAACTCCTCTGCAGAAGAAAAAAGCTTCTGAAGGCCTCAACCCGAACCCAAGCCAAACAGGACCCGAAGGTCTGCTGAATGACTACTCTCTACCGAAGCAAAAAGCTAACTACTCAAGAACAAAGAAAGGATCTCGTCCTTATCCTTCTCCGCCCCCCCTCCCCCGCGCCCGGCATGACTCATGCCCTCGTGATCCATCCCCCGCTCAACCACGGGTGGGAGGGAGTTGGTGACATCATGAATCATGGGACGGCAGGGTTCTTCTTCCTCTTCGCAGAAGAGGGGGAGGGATGTCTCCATTGTTCGTTCCCTAACTATTAAATCGATCCGCAGCGCATCGAATCAATTTCTGAACATTTAAACAATGGAAGGCGAGCTATCTAGGGAACAAGCACTTATCGACATAGCTGACTAAAGGAACCTGTATGTTGTGTGCAATCAAATTCCAAATTCGTAACAATATAACTGATTTATCAATGAAAATAAAATCCCTTATAAACCACTAACTGAATGGAAAAACAAAAACTACCAATCTGAAGTGAACATGCGACCGGCGTTTTCATATTCACTTACACTTCGATTGTCACTCGCATAAGGCTCAAAACGATACAGTTTCATAATTCCCCCGAAAGAGTTTCCTCATCACTAATTTTGTCTCCAATGGCTTCTTCAAAATCCCACTGGATCAGTTTCAACATCCTGAGAACCTTCAGAGTTGCTAATGACAGTGGAATCAGTATCGGAATCCGAGCTCGAAATACGTTTCTCTATGCAAGCCGCCATTTGGATCATGGTGGGTTTCTGAGTGTGATGTCACTGGTGAAAATATAAAATCGACACTTTAGGGCTTTTTAGCACTTTGTAAGTGCCAGAAAATTTTCAAACAATTATTCCCTTCAAATTAGACTGTGATTAATGATTTTCAATGGTTTTCAGAAGAAAAAAAAATAATTCAGTTTGCCTTCCCTTTAAATACCAGCAACGAGTCAAAATGAGCTCTCTGTTCTATTACAAGGTGCAATGTTACCTCTTCTGGCATCATCAAATAGAGATTACCTGAAATAGCAAATGAGTAATCCATCCAAATCATATTTAAAACAAGAAAGAGCAGTCGGAGATCGTAGAACCTCGCGAGGACTTGTTTTGTGTGGTGTTTGTGGACTAAACAAGCAAAAAGCAAAGATGAAATCATCAGGAGGAATCTGGATGCGATTCGGGTTTCAACTGCTACTCCTCTACCTACAAACCCATCTCGACGTAGCCAAGTGAACCTTGTCAAAAGAAAAATGTAATAAATTAAAAAAAATTAAATTACTCTGCCTTGCAGACCATGCGTCTGATCAGGTTCAAATTAGGCTCCGCCGGTACCGATTTTTTCCGACATCGACACACCAATGGGCTCATACCTGTATAATCAGCATTTAAAAAAAAATATTAATTCAATAATATATTTGTTGTTTTTTTTTTACGCAGGTTCCAAAAATACGTAATGGTCCAATGGTCCTTGACATTTTTTTTCATTTTTCAGGAAATTTTTCAAAGTATTCCCACACAGTGCTTTTTTTCCACCATGATGAGAATGAGATTCTTTTACTTCCAACTTCAACTTGTATCGAGAAAGATTTTGTTTTAAAGGGAGATCAGTGTTGGAAATCAGCACAGGGCAGTATCCATCGCTACGACGATAGCGGATCGCCATTCCGGCATGACTATACCGGTATCACTTCATACCCGCATGACTGACGCAGATTGCTGTGTCGGTAATCTAAACAGCCTTTCTAAAGGACACCAGAGTCATATAAAATAACCAATTGGCAATTGTTTTTATAAAATGCCATGATGGCAAAGAAAAACGTGATTGCTTGAAGCTGAGGGTTAAAATTAAAAGTTAAAACCTGCTGTACTTAACTCCTGGGACGTCTTGGCGCCGTACATTTCACTGTTCCAGGTATCGCAGAGTCCATCGAAGCTTTTTAAATCATGTCGTCCCTGTACGGTATTTTAAGATCGTGAAAGCTTTTCTTCAATTTGTTCATTGTTGGCATCACGGCTCAGTAGATCTACCCATTTTTTTTTTTCATACAGATGTTTTTCGGTTTACCGGAATAATGGGTATATTTTAAATTCCATCCGACGAGCAGGGAGAAGCTGTTGTTCATCTCACATGATGACGACAATAGTAGCACCAATGATGGCTTTTATTGGGGAGTTGTGCAGGAAATAATTAAAGCAACTAAAGAAATATATTTGATTCTACGATGACTTGCACACGCTGGGGGATCCATTGTATTGTTGCGGACCGGGGGTCTGGGGCGAGAAGACCATGAGGTGGGAAGCTACCTCGGGTTCTCACCAGACTCTCCGGAATCGCAGGCCGTCGCACACGAATAACTGTGACGCAGCGGGTCGCTGATCGACCGTGAACGCCAATAACTCGACCATTGACAGACAGACCACGTGACAAACAAACAGATATACAAGCCGGCAGGCGACGAGGGATCCGCTAGGATCGAAGCGCTGGATACGATGCTTTTCATTCTGACCGATCCACTGATGAAGATTCATTGCCAATACATATTGGTTCACCTACAATTGTTCCTCTGCCTGGCAAGATTTTTCCTATTGCGTATTTTGCCAACTGGCACTCCTCATAAAAAATGACGGTAAGTAGACACCCTATTTTTGAAGGACTACCATTTGAAAAATAAAACCTAAATCAAAAATCGGCTCGGGTAAAATTTTCTAAATATCTCAAAGTGTTTAATTCCGAAGTCTCGTTTCTCCACATTCAAAACTGTAGGACAAGTATTGAAAATAGTGAACGCGATTTTTCGGCCGCTGCATAGCAACGAAACTCAAATGCGCACACTCCCACGAGATATGGCACCTGAAGGCCATGTTTCTTCAAAATCGATTTGCTGGTTTGTGCTGTGGAGCCTCGCGTTGCAGACACACACACACACACACACACACACACACACACACACACACACACACACACACACACACACACACACACACACACACACACGGAAAACCTGATAAACTTCTCTCAATGCTCTTGTTTGACCACCTCCTGAGCCACACATTCTTTTTCATAAGCCACGCCCACTTTTTATAAGCCACGCCCACTTTTCATCACCCACTTTCCCTAAGCTCCGCCCACTTTCCGAAGCCCCTCATAAAAAATGACGGTAAATAGACGCCCTATTTTAGAAGGACTACCATTTGAAAAATACAACTGAAATCAAAAATCGGCTCGAGTAAAATTTTCTAAATATCTCCAACTGTTTAATTCCGAAGTCTCGTTTCTCCACATTCAAAACTGTAGGACAAGTATTGAAAATAGTGAATGCGGTTTTTCGGCCGCTGCATACCAACGGGTGGTTGCTTAGGCCGAAGTCACATTTGGCACGGCGGCCATAGGGTCTACAAAATCTACAGCCACTAGCAATTATAGGGCGGCCGCAGTATTTCCACGGTCACACAATGTAGCAGTCACATTTTTTTTTCTTTTCGAGGAGCCGCATGGCGTATTTATAAATTGTGGAGACCGAAAACGTGGGGGTGCCGTACGGTCTTTGATTTGATGTCGCACCGTGACCTTAGGCAGAGATGCCAACTTTTGGAAATCAGAATTAGGGAGGATTTGCAACCGACACCAAATAATGTGCGCGAAGCGCACATCTCGAGCGCGGAGCGCTCGACCCTTGCGGCGGGCTCCAGGGCCCGCCTTCGGGCCCTGGAAGCTCTGGGGTTCTAGACGCTCTCTAGTGCCCTCTGAGCCCTATTTTGGAGCATTTAACATGTTAAGAATTCCCACTTTTTGAACAAAAAAAGGGGAAAATTGTGCACTTTTTAATGTTACATGTATGTTAATATTAGTAAGTTAGGGGACAATCAAAGATTAACAAAAAGCACAAAAGAAGCAATATTTTTCTTACCTTACTGGCTGGTACTACTGCTGCTTGCTTTTTCCATGGCAGCTTTGCTGAGTGACAGCTGTGTGGCTCTTTTAGCCCTTCTGATTATGTCTTTGCTGTATTCTCTCTGGTAGCAAGGGGTGCTATGAGCTAGTTTTTCAATTAAGAGAGCTTCCAGGGTTTTGACACTCAAATTGGGATGAAATTCAGTATGATTCTTCCGTACAAGACTGAGTGCCCGCTCACATGATGCGTTCGAATGAGGAATGACCAAGATTCCCTTCATCACTTTGCTCAAATTAGGATACTTCTTGGCACCAGTGCAGGGATCTGTGAGCTGTGAAATCCGATGCCACTGCTCATCCACTCTCACTGTCTCAGTAGCAATTGTAGCTATGGAGGCGTCTGCCTGGTAGTGAGCGAATTCACTCTCAAGACTGTCTATGTCACTATCACCGCCACTGAACAGACAGGGGAATTTCTTGATGAAAAACTCCACACAGTCAAACCCCACTTCTTGGTGTAGCTTAACATCCAGCACCTGAGCATGCTTGGCTAATTCATCATCTAGCGGCCAGGTTTTGAAGATGCAATTGCAGGCTTTCACATAATATGAGCGAACTGCACTGAAGAAACCTTGGATGTCTGACTCACTCAGAGTGAAGGTGGATTTCTTGAGACTCCTTTGTTCCCTTATATACAGTTTGGCATCGTTCCCAATCATGAGGTCCTCATCATTCTTCTGATGATTTCTGTCAGAGAAGGGTACATTTACCAGAGCAACCGATGACACCGATGGTTTCAAAAACCGTACGAAGATATCTTTCAGAAGACCATTCAATTCTCCGTGCAGGAGATGAATACAGGGTTTGTCTCTTTGGAGCAGAAGATTCCCCTTCTCAAAAAGCTTGTTAGCATATCGAAGGAAGAAACAATAGAGTTTTGTTTGTGGAGACAAGAACATCCTGTTGACACGTTTTTCTCTAGATTCCTGCACAGTGTTTGAGGAAGATGCGCTTTTAGTTGTAGAACTCGTAGTACACTTAGCCACAGGGCGATCACACTTGCGTTTACTGCCAGCAGAAGAGGTCAGACTCGTAGTACCAGATCCAATTTTACGTTTGAGGAGAGAGCTTGAGGTAGGTGCAGCCAAGGAAGAAGACCTCTGATTCGAAGGTTTTGCTGAGCTTCTATCAAGTGATTTGGCAAAAGCAGAACTTAACTTGGGTCCTTCTTTGCCTGTAGATGGGACTATCACAGTCTTTCTCGACTCTGAAGGGATCTGCTTTGTAGATGAACGTGATGAAGGGCCGGTGATGCTACCTGCTCTCAGCATTGGTTTTGGTGCTGTCCCTGCTGTCTTCTTCGCAGCAGATACTGCAGTGGTAGTGGTGAATGCTGCTCCACTAGTGCTTGATCCTGCAGTGCCAGTACTGGCAGTAGATACAGTGCCGTCCTTCTTGCTCGTTGTTAGAGTCTTGCCTACAGTTGGTTGCATTTTTCTTCGTACTTCTTCTTTGAAGAAGAGGCGAAGTGGCTCCCACTCTTCAATCAGCCTGTCTAGGCACTGACCAAGGGACAGCCACCTTGTTGCGACATGCTTCAGAATCTTGTGTGTCGGGGCATCACAGAGTTCTTGCAGTGCTTTCACTCCTTTGACGCGTTTACTACTTTTGTCCAAGTAGTAGTAAATATCGATGAGAAAGTCATCTAATTCAATGGGTAAGGCCTGAGCCGCCTTCTTGGCCGTATTGTGCATCATATGGCAAGGGCATCCCATGATGTAGCACTCTGGATTTTGTTTGTGGATATAAGCAGCGACTCCTTTGTGCTTGCCCACCATGACAGAGGCATTATCAGCACAAAAGGAAACACAATTTCCCCACGGAATTTTCCTGTCACTGAACTCATGATCAAACAGTTTGAAAATGTTTTCTCCAGTGGAATCTTGTTTGCACGCAGGCAAACTTAGCAAACCTTGCTTCACAATACCAGCACTGTTGTCATAGTACGAAATCAGGACAGGATATAGCTGGGCCTCACCACTGTCATTGCTACCGTCTGTAGCTAGGCTAAATGGAGCTAGTCTAGCAATATCGGCAATAGATGAAGCAGTAACATTTGACAACTCACCAATTATTGCTGAAGTTTTTGTTCTTGCACATCCATACTTTGAAGCAACTTTTGAATCTGGAAACATCTTTTGAAATAGAGGTCCAGCATGATCTGAGACTGATATGGGCAAGTTATGTTCCACAATAAATCCACTAAAGAGAAGTTCCGCTCGGGTAACATCCTCTTCCTCGCTTGTCCCTTGTTTGGTGAAATAATTCAGAAGTGTACCGGTACTCATGCTCGAAGATCTCTCCTTTGCAATGTCTGTGTGCCGTTTGCTTCCAACGTGATTCCGAATATCATCGCGACCTCCGTGCTCAACTGAAATATCAACGCTGCATACTGTACAATACGCATGATGAATTCCTCTTTCAGACTTTTGAATACACGGGTATTGGAGACTGTATTCGGTCTTGTACTTCTGAGACCATTTCTTGGTCTTCGTAAGCTTCTTTTCTGCCATTTCGTAATCAACATCGAGGGCTTGAAGCATCGGTAACTTGGAAGTCGATGTTCCACAGCTGCAGCGCGACTCGTAGAACTCTAGCGGCTGTTCAACACCGCACGGTGGTCGCGACCGCCGGGCTGGTACGGGGCCCAGCTGCATGCAGTGAGCGTATCGCATGCATATACACTGTGCATACATACCGCATGCACTGTATTGCACACATACCGCATGCACTAAATCTCAGTGCATGATCGCATAAGCGAGATCCAGACCCAATGTTTCGCTGCTCCTCATTTGAATTTGCAATTTTTTACGTACAATTTGGTAGCAGCGAACGTTATGGAGTTACCACATGCTATACGTAGCAGACGATGCTTTTCATTCAATTCTCATAATAGTACATTCTGATTAGTGAACAGTGCAAAAATATCAAAATTTCGGGAGGATAAGGATAGTGATCGTAAGGGCGGGAGTTTGGGTGAATTTTCGGAAGCCTCCCGATGAAATCGGGAGGGTTGGCATCTGTGCCTTAGGGCGTCCCTGCGGTGGCCATAGAATTTTCAAGGCAGACGCAAGGTGCCCGCAAGGCGACCGCAGGTGGGTCCTAAGGCGAACGTGCGGCCAGACGGACAGTAACGAGTGGGTATATATACCAGTTTTTTTTTTACTAAAATAAAAATACAACAGTTCGGAATATACCAGTATATATATATATAACTGAATATACATAACTGAATATACCAGTTTGCAGTATAGGCAAACACCTATACTCCGATCTCGAGCAGTAGCGCACGGTGGACGCACTGTTGACGCAGACTGCCACGGAGGCCGTACATAGGACGCACGACGGGCGTAGGGAAACCGTGCGTCGACCCTGCGTTGCCAGCAGGTAGTCACACAGACTGCAAGGCCACCGTATGTTGAACACAGGGACGCCTTAGGACTACCCTACGGCGACCGTGGAAATAGTGCAGCCGCCGTAATTTTTTGGGGGTTGGCAAAATTCATTTTTCATTGATAAGAGCCTACGGCAGCCGCATGAATAACGCAAGCCCACCGTACACCCTACGTACGGTCGACGTGGAACACATCTACGTCACAGCTTGGCTTGTCGAATTGCTACAGCCAACGTAGACATGAAAAAAAGTTATAACTCTGTGCTATAATTCCACGGAGACCCCTACGGCCTGTAAAAGATAGCCATACGGCGTAAGGCCACCCTGAGGCCACCTCATAAACTCTGTGGCCGCCACACGTTTCTGTCAATTCAAGGGGGGGGGGGGTACGGCCGCCGTATCCTAGCCGTAGAGCAAATGTGACTTAGGCTTTAGCAACGAAACTCGAACGCGCACATTCCCAGCCCATATGGCACCTCTTCGCCAAGTTTCATTGAAATCGGTTTGCTGGTTTGTGCTGTGGAGCCTCGCGTTGCAGGCAGACACACACACACACACACACACACACACACACACACACACACACACACACACACACACACACACACACACACACACACACACACACACACACACACACAACCCGACAATAAGGGATATCTAGCGAATCCAACAGACCCAAATGCTATACCTTCTCGTCTCGCGAGGGCAACTATAAAGGTACTTGGTTAAGCATACACCTCTGCCAGGCCAAACAGTTTATATTTTTGTATCCCACTGTTAGGCTGGATCTGGTTCCGCACCTGAACCAAAATCAAATCGGCTTCTTCTTATCACCTATACAACTCATCCACCAAGTTTTGTCATAAATGTCCGCAACTTATGAGATTATAGTGCGATATATTGTTTTTGGCCCCATCTCTCAATGGTGAAGAATTTTTTTTTTTTTTTATCTTGCATCTACATCCAGTTTGTGATCGTCACGAATTGAATAGATTCGTCCGTATCACACAACCAACCTGTCCGCCAAGTTTCATCCGAATCCATCCATAACTTTTTGAGACCATGCTATATTATCAGTTTTAGCCCGATCCCTCAATGGGGAAGAATCACGAAAAAATATATTATATTATCCAGATCTGGATCTTCACAAAAAAAAAAAAATTGAATCAATTCATCCTTGTCACACACACAGCCTGTCCACCAAATTTCATCCCAATCCATCAACAACTTTGTGAGATATCCCGTTCACAGACAGACAGATAAATAGAAAGACAGACAGATAGACAGAGGTGAAAATGTAGCCTCCATCCACCGACGGTGGTCAGGTCAGGGTCAGGTATGGGAGCATGCGCCGGAGCAGCGCGTCGCTGCGTCCACTTTCCGCCGGTACTCCAGGGGCCTACGTCTGGCCATCCCCCAGGCAGATGCTTGGTCCATCCCCATCTCCTTGAGATGCCGATCAACCTGCTGCAACCACGAGGCACGTGGTCAGCCCATTGGCCTCCTCCACTCACGAGGCTCCCTCACTGAGAGAATTTGGTGAGGAGGATCAGCGTAAGGAAAACGAGACACATGTCCATACAGCCGCAACTGACGCTCACGGACTATGCAGGTAACAAATATAATTTGAGTCTCTCTCAGCAACTGCTCGTTGGACACAAAGTCGTTGGATAGCCAAGGATTCTCCGAAGAGACCTGGTACCAAAGGAATTAAGTCTCTGTCTCAGATGCCTGGTCAGAGTCCAAGTCACATCCACATAGCAAGACTGGAAGCACCAAGGACCTGACGACTCGGACTTTCGTCCTCCCGCACAGGTACCGGCAGCGCTACACCCCATGATCCAGTGAATCCATGACTCCCCAGGCCCGACCCAGACGTCTCTTGACTTCTGGTTCACAGGGAGCAGAGACATGAATATCACTGCAGAGGTAAGTGAATCTCTCATGATCTCAACATCCTCACCACAAACAGGTACAGACAGAATAGCACATCCAAGATGTCATTGAAAGTCTGGATCTTAGTTTTAACCAAGAAAACCCGTAATCCCAGCGGCTCCGACTCCTCATTCAGCACCTCAAGGGCCCCCAAACGGATCTCCAGTCTCCGCAAAGATGACTGCATCATCTGCGAAATCAAGGTTAGAGATATTGACATTCCCAAACGACGCACCACAGCTTGATCTCTCCGACATCCTCCCCAGAATCCAGTCCATACAAGAACTTAAAATTGTGGGGGCCAGCACACCCCTGACAAACTCCAGTAACAACTGGAAAAAAGTCAGAGATGGTATGAGCACATCTCAAAGCACTCTCAGAAACAGAGTAAAGTTCAGACATCAGATGGATCAGTTTTGGTGGCACCCCACGAAGACTAAGAATCCTCCAGAGGGCATCCCGATTCACTGAATCGAACGCTTTACAGAGATCAACATAGGCTGCAAGCAGCCCCTGCTGAAACTCTCATCTGCGTTCGGTGAGGACCCAAAGGGCAAGGATACAGTCAATCGTTGACCTCTTTGGTGTAAAGCCTGATTGCTCTGGGCACTGATGCTCAAGCAGATGGTGGCGAACCCGATCAATAATTATCCGAGCAAAAATCTTGCCCGGCACTGAAAGCAGCGTCACCCATCGGTAGTTGTCGCAGTCCTGGCAATCACGCTTCCCTTTCCAGAGAGGGAAAACAAGGCCCCTCTTCCTGTAAGTTGGGATGATGCCTGTGTTCCAGGGAGAACACAGACCTGCATGCAACGACATGAGTGCAGCATTTTCACCAGCCTTAAGAAGTTCAGCATGGATGCCACAGATCCCTGGAGCTTTGCCCCATTTCAACCGGTTCACTGCAGCCTGTGTTTCCACAAACGAAGGTGGATCACAGTTGATTGGAAGGTCAGCAATAGGGATAGTAACACCCCTGACATCCAACTCAACAGCTGGTGGATCAACCTGGTACTCAAACTGAGCAGCACAGCAGGCAATCACTTCAGACTCCTCTGTCAAGAGCCTACCACCCTCTGCCCTAACTGCAGTACACCGAGGGATGGACTTGGATGAACGCAATGCATGAATTCCCCTGTAAGCAGGACGAGAATCACTTGATCACAGGTGATGCTCTACCCACTCACATATTATTCGCACATAGGCCTCCTTGTCCACCCTTGGTGCATGTACTTTTGTGCCTCAGCTCCCTGAACAGCTCAGCTCTGACATTCAGCCTGGCCCTGCGACTGGTCAATGGTATCCAATGTCCCTTGAGAGACAAAATTCTTCTTTGCCCTACGGTGAGTTCCAAGACATCCACCGGCAACATCAAGGACGGTGGTCTTGAAGGCACTCCACAACTCTTCAGGATTCTCCAAAGCACTCAGACTCTCCAAATCCCAACTCAACCTGTTCACAAACTCCTCGGCAACCCTCTAATCCTTGAGCTTGCCAACATCCAGCCTTGGCTGGGATGCTAAGATTTAAGCTGCAACTTCAGAGTTGCCACCACAAGCCTGTGGTCGGTATTGAAGACCTGAGCACTCCGGTAGACCCTGCAGTCCTCCAGCGACAATCAACAAGCACATGGTCAATCTCCTTTGCCACACCACAAGCGTTGGAATACCAAATCCAGCAATGAGCCTGTGGGCGCTGAAACCATAACCAGCCACCCGAAGTGCATGACTTATTGCAAAGTCAAGGAACTTCGTGCTATTCTGGTTCACAGTTCCAGACCCATGGGAACCAACACATGACTCATAACCATCCCTATCAGTTCCAGTCGATGCATTGAAATCTCCGAAGACTACAAGAGTATCTCGCCCGAGGTACTGGTCAACCACAGACTCGAGTGTGGCATAGAATACGTCCTTCACGGTGAGACCATTCGCCTCAGTCGGAGCATATACAGAGACCAGGGAAATGACACCCAAGGAGTGACAAATCCTTAGTTTCATAATACGCTCGTTGACCGGTGTTACCCCAATTACCATTGGAATCAGCTTATTGGACACAGCTACAGCAACTCCTTGGGCATGGTAACCATCAGAGCAACCAGACCAATGGTAGGTGTAACCACCCGCCATGATCTCACCTCTATCTGGTCTCCAAACCTGAGAGTGTTGCAATACCGATGTTCAAACACTTGAGCTCAGATAACACAGACAGGTGATCATCCTCTCTTCGGGATAGGACCTTCCAGGCACCGACCTGAAGGGATCTCCTCAGGTTAACCCAAGAAGACCGCCGTCTGGTGGAAGACACCTCAGCACCACCTCAAATCTGACCCAGGGAGTTTACCCCATGATTTTCCTCCTATCAAAGAGTTAGCCTCCTGAAGGATTTGCCCCAATCGCATCATCCGGTGAGCTCCCCAGCAGAGGGCAGCTGCACAGGAGGTACTCCCATGGAGTAGGTTTTCAATTTTCTTTCCGGTTTTCTTGTGTTTTGCGGAGTGAAGGTTTTTACGGTGGCTGGAGTACAAATCCTGCCACCAACCTCCTAATAAAGAGTAACCCAACTGCAGGAGGACATCCACAGACTCAGTTGGGCACGAGATATGGATGGCCATTGGCTCACAAGGAGCTCCTCCGCCCTTCGGTGGTGGAGGTATTATATACGGATTATAGGTAACTCCTGGAATTCTCACAATGAGCAATACAGCTGTTACAAAGTAATTTTAAATTTTCAAGGGTTTCGTGGTGGTCAAGACCACTGGCAGGAAGGATGGCCTCGGCTCTAGAGTTATGCACATTCAGCTCAAGAGGTATGCACACGTCTCGAGGTATCAAAACCCGACCCAGCTGTAATATGTCATCCTGCACATGCCGTCCCTCGGATCGATGTTAAACGGGCGTTTCATGTGCCGGCATTCGTTTGTGGACATTAAGATACCACGGGGTCCTTTGTATGCCTGGTGTTGGCTTAATGGTTAGGGTGGTGGGCTTGGGATCCTCGGGTCCTGAGTTCAAATCCCACTCAGCTGTTGAATTAATACCAGGTGGGGTTAACTTGGCCTGTCATCCTTCCGAGGTTGGCAAAATGAGTGCCAGCTTGCTGGTATACTGTGTCGGAGTGGCAACCCATCCAGGATTGTGCCCAATAGCCAAGGAGACTGCTTAGACAGCACAAACACTCTGCTCAGAGTATGGTCCCAATGTATGGATGGATGGTGTCCTTCGTGAAGAGTAGTCGAGCTATCCCTGGCCCCCTGAACAAATTACAAATTCATGCCCAAACCTACAGAGAGCTCTGCAAGAGTAGCAAAGCCACGCCCTCAACCAATGCTACCCCGCAGCCTTGTGCTTCATACTGAAGAAAAAGTAGAAGGTGGGCGAGACTGACACACCAGAGATCATGGCTTAAAATCTGACTAAAAGTCACAATGTAGACCAGTAAAAAAAAATGAAGCATTTCAAAAAGGCATCTTGGGAGAGGAACCATGTAATCAATATTGGATTGTCAGTGTAGCCCCATGGGTTCACAACTGTCCTAAAGGGAGGGGATTATCTGCCTATGCAGCACAATCTGTCTGCTTTACATATGATATGCCGGTCCATGTGGTGTGGCCGACTCTGAAGGTCCTCAAGGTAGCAGAGATAGATGTGGGATGATGAGCTATGGGAAAGAAAGTTATTTTTTTGAAGTTAAAAAAAAGATATATATTTTAATGAAAAGGAAGAGAAGAGGAAAAAGGAAAAGACAATTTGGTATGAATAAAGGGATAGTTTGAAGAACACACAGAGGGAAAGCATGATTTGGAGAGGAAACGAGAGAGAGAGAGAACGAGAGAGAGAGAGAGAGAACGAGAGAGAGAGAGAGAGAGAGAGAGAGACCCAGAGAGAGAGAGAGAGAGAGAGAGAGAGAGAGAGAGAGAGAGAGAGAGAGAGAGAGAGAGAGAGAGAGAGAGAGAGAGAGAGAGAGAGAGAGAGAGAGAGAGAGAGAGAGAGAGAGAGAGAGAGAGAGAGAGAGAGAGAGAGAGAGAGAGAGAGAGAGAGAGAGAGAGAGAGAGGAAACGAGAGAGAGAGAGAGAGAGAGAGAGAGAGAGAGAGAGAGAGAGAGAGAGAGAGAGAGAGAGAGAGAGAGAGAGAGAGAGAGAGAGAGAGAGAGAGAGAGAGAGAGAGAGAGAGAGAGAGAGAGAGAGAGAGAGAGAGAGAGAGAGAGAGAGAGAGAGAGAGAGAGAGAGAGAGAGAGAGAGAGAGAGAGAGAGAGAGAGAGAGAGAGAGAGAGAGAGAGAGAGAGAGAGAGAGAGAGAGAGAGAGAGAGAGAGAGAGAGAGAGAGAGAGAGAGAGAGAGAGAGAGAGAGAGAGAGAGAGAGAGAGAGAGAGAGAGAGAGAGAGAGAGAGAGAGAGAGAGAGAGAGAGAGAGAGAGAGAGAGAGGAAACGAGAGAGAGGAAACGAGAGAGAGAGAGAGGAAACGAGAGAGAGAGGAAACGAGAGAGAGAGGAAACGAGAGAGAGGACCAACCGGGTTTTATGTGAATGACGGCCTCTCAACCCTATCACTGCACAAAGTAGAGATGACGTTACAGGTGGAATGCATCGCATAAACTAGCCGATGTATAACCAGACGAGGTGGTGTAATGGTTAGAGAGTGCACTCCGAGTCTGGGAGGTCGGATATTTGAATCCTGGCCGAGTCATACCAAAGACTTTCAAAACGGTATGTGTTGCTTCCTTGCTCGACATTTAAAAAAAAAAAGATAAAGCACGGACAAACAACCATATGTTGGTAATAATAGCCCAACCTGGAAGGAAACTCGTACCATATTGGATTACCCCAAACCACGGCCGATGATGGAGATCATTAGAAAAGGAGAACCAGGGACGTAATGCAAAACGACAATCTTACGTCATTATATAAAATGAAAGCTTTCTTCACATATCCACAGCGCCCGCAAGCTCCGATGAGTACGGTGAAGTTAAACTCCTCAGGCTGGACTCGTTCTTCCTTCAGCATCCTCTTCTCGAACATGTCCAGTGCATCAGAAAGCTAAACACAAAGGGGTAGAACATGAGGAAGTCAAAAACAAATTCAAACTACCCGTCTCCACAACACCGGAGGGTATGGGTTGCCCCCTGGGAACACCACCTCAGGTTTGATGAAATACACACCAGCGATGAGGTGGAGTTTTACAATCCACAGACGTATTCTTTATCCAAATACTCACTGCACCTCCTCACATGGTTACACCAACGATGTGATAAGCACAACCTCCACCTCCTCACATGGTTACAAACACCAACGATGGGGTAACCACAACCTCCACCTCCTCACATGGTTACCCACATCAACAATAGGGTAAACACAACCTCCACCTCCTCACATGATTACAATGTAATAGCCACAACCTCCACCTCCTCACATGGTCACAATGTAATAACCACAACCTCCACCGCCTCACATGGTCACAATGTAATAACCACAACCTCCACCGCCTCACATGGTCACAATGTAATAACCACAACCTCCAGCTACTCACATGGTCACAATGTAATAACCACAACCTCGAGCGGCTCACATGGTCACAATGTAATAACCACAACCTCCACCTCCTCACATGGTCACAATGTAATAACCACAACCTCCACCTCCTCACATGGTCACAATGTAATAACCACAACCTCCACCTACTCACATGGTCACAATGTAATAACCACAACCTCCACCTCCTCACATGGTCACAATGTAATAACCACAACCTCCACCGCCTCACATGGTCACAATGTAATAACAACCTCCACCTCCTCACATGGTCACAATGTAATAACCACAACCTCCACCGCCTCGCATGGACACAATGTAATAGCGACCACCTCCGCCTCCTCACATGGTCACAATGTAATAACCACAACCTCCACCGCCTCACATGGTCACAATGTAATAACAACCTCCACCTCCTCACATGGTCACAATGTAATAACCACAACCTCCACCGCCTCACATGGTCACAATGTAATAACCACAACCTCCACCCCCTCACATGGTCACAATGTAATAACAACCTCCACCTCCTCACATGGTCACAATGTAATAACCACAACCTCCACCTCCTCACATGGTCACAATGTAATAACCACAACCTCCACCGCCTCACATGGTCACAATGTAATAACCACAACCTCCACCTCCTCACATGGTCACAATGTAATAACCACAACCTCCACCCCCTCACATGGTCACAATGTAATAACCACAACCTCCACCTCCTCACATGGTCACAATGTAATAACAACCTCCACCTCCTCACATGGTCACAATGTAATAACCACAACCTCCACCGCCTCACATGGTCACAATGTAATAACCACAACCTCCACCCCCTCACATGGTCACAATGTAATAACAACCTCCACCCCCTCACATGGTCACAATGTAATAACCACAACCTCCACCTCCTCACATGGTCACAATGTAATAACCACAACCTCCACCTCCTCACATGGTCACAATGTAATAACCACAACCTCCACCTCCTCGTACCTTCCCTCCTTTAACAAGCCGTTTACACTGTAGAAAGAACCAGTACGGAGTGTTTCTCCGTCGGCCGCCGACTCGCTGACCCTCCGTCACGTCGTCCTCGGGTTCTTGGACATCGTCCCGATCTCCAGACATCTCGACGTCGTCGCGCAACGTGGCGCTTTGTGCCTCCCGGACCGTGGTGAACCGGCCGGACAACGATCCGAACGGCTCGCCGTGAACATCGCTCTCGTCTGGAACACCAAGCCCTGGGACCGACGTGTGCGAGGACGAGTTCGGGAGAACCTGACGTGTTTGGGAGAGCGCTTTGGAACCGAGTCGGAGTCGCACGGAGCTGAACGTTCGAACCGAACCGACCAACCAGCGGATGGACGAGCTTCCCCACATGGCGGCGAGGAGGACGACCCTTCCAATCAAAATCACCGCCAAGCCGAATTCCCTGAACAATACCCACACGGAGGACAAAAGAAAGAAGAAGAAGCAGCAGAAGAAACAACAAATTCAATTCTCCAAACAGTTTGTCGAGTTCCTCTCAACACCGTTCGGACATTTTTTTAAAATCGCCGATATATATTTTTTTTTCAGTTTTTAATGGGCGACACAGATCCATAAAAGATTCATGTGTGCCTCATACAAACAGAAAACAAAGCTCGGTGCACTTTGAACAATGTACTGTGTGATGAAATACTGCACGGCACTGAAATATCCAACAAACACAGAGACTCCATCGCTGCGCACACCGACATGGCCGCTATAAACCGCACTATATCCTCCACCTCCTCCAAGTTCATTTTCTCCCAGAATGATTCTATATAGAATGACGGTGAAGGTGGAAACAAAATAATGACTGA
Source organism: Eptatretus burgeri (assembly GCF_056783735.1). Taxonomy (NCBI): domain Eukaryota; kingdom Metazoa; phylum Chordata; class Myxini; order Myxiniformes; family Myxinidae; genus Eptatretus; species Eptatretus burgeri. The sequence continues at coordinate 67,616,157 of NC_140975.1, forward strand.
AATCCATTTTCTACTGGTCATACGATAAATACCGCCCGGACACGACTGGAGACAAAACCCACCGCAGCATCCGGGGCCAAGCTGTCCAGATGCAAACAGATTCCGTGCCAATTCACCTAAGGGTCCCCAGGTAACGTCCTCAGATTTTGCTGGGAAAATTTTTTAAATGTAGATCTATATGGCTCTACCCACCTTGCAAAAGATTACCTTTCAATTCCTCATAGTTTAAAAAAATATCTATCTCAAGAGACCTTTGAAATTTGGCCCTAAAAATGCCAAATGTGAAAAACGCTTTTTTTTTCCAACTTCAGTGGCTTATAATTTTATAATGGACTCCTCGAGAAAGCTAATATTTACTAATTGGCATCCAAATTTTTCAATTATGGCATCAGATAGCTTCTGGGATGTATATTTCTCACTCTATAGGAAGCTAAAAATGGCTTTTTGGCCAAAACGAGCTAAAATAAGGTGAAACTATAGGAGCCCCCCTGAAAATATGGAACAACTTAGAATTTTTTCCTCAAAACACAGTGAGTATAGGGTCATTATCTATCCATAGATACATTATTGCTGGGATAATACAGTTAGGTGATGAATTATAAAAGTTTTAACATAAGCCCTTGCCTCCGAGGGCTCTAAAATGGACTAATTTTGTCCCCTGGTTTGACCATGTGGCTAGGGGTTTAGGAACTTAATTTTTTTTTTTTATAAAGATTGCCTCATATAAGATGTGTCTACTGACCGAATAATTTTATCTAACGCCCATGGCTTCATAGTAAAATAAATTTTTATTTACATGCACGTTTTTTATAATTATTCACTTTTTCATATTCAGAAGTTTATAAATCTTAAACGGAACTATCCAGAAAAGAGTTACTGCAGAATTTTATAAACTGGTATACAAAATTTCAGATTGTGGAATCAGAATGTCTCTAGAAAGCACATACTCTAGTTTTAGGAAGCCAAATATGGCAATTTGGCCCACTTGGTACAAAACAAGGTGAACTTGCAGGGAGGGGTGTGCATGAGGCTAAATTATGCTTCTTATTAGACATTAGTGATAAGGATGTAATTTATTCATAAATACATGCTAATGATTACTTTCGTAAGTGATTGCAAATTATAAATTAGAACAAATCTGATTAGTTGAGTAGCAGCTTTTTTATTTACCAGATATACAGAGACAATGAATATGAGAAATTTTTATACCTTAGAAAACTCTTTAATGACCTTTCATCTTTTATGACATTCATTATCATGATAATCTAGCACTCAGAGGCACAGAATTTTACATCTTAGAAAACAGGTCTTGAACATGCTTAAGGTCATGCTGTGACAGTTGGTACTGACGTCCACCAGATTTTATGTCTGGGTCCTCTGGGTATTTTGGGTCTTTTGGGTCCTCAGGATCTTCGGGGTCTTTTGGGTCCTCTGGGTGTTTTGAGGTGATAAGGTCTTCAAAGGTGAAAGGGGTCTCAACAGTTGAAAGGGTGAAAAGGAACATTCCAATCAATCGCAAGTAGTTAATGAATAAACGTACGTAATTAATAGACACAAAAAGCACGACACCTTGACACACAAACACACACAACTCATCCACAAAGTGGAGAAGAAGAAGAATCGGTTCCTCGATCATAAACTGACGTTTGTTGACAGAAGTACAGGTTGACAGACGGAAGTGAACCGACAACTCTTTTCACTTCACCTGTGTGAAGGGGAAGAGAAAAAAAAGAACATCTGAGAGAACATTAAAATGTTGTTTCCGCCCGGTTTCGAACCGGGGACCTTTCGCGTGTTAGGCGAACGTGATAACCACTACACTACGGAAACCTGCGTGAATCACCAACACCATCATGTTCTTTAATAAATAATCTCTCACTCGTTATCACGTGACTGTTCATACAGCATAAAGCTCTTGGGGTTACATTCTCTGTATAAATGGTTCATAATTATTTCGTCATGGGTCACGTGGTACAGCCGCCATCTTGGGAAAACGCCACACCTCGATATCTCCCAAACCGTTCAATGGAAAGAATTGAAACATGGCTTATTGTCAACTACTTCCCTTGCGGAATAAGATACGTTGATGATTGAAATGAGAGCGAGAGATGAACCTTCAGAGTTTAGGCTTTATTCCATTTGATTGGAGCCGCTTCTGTGGACACACCAGGAAATACAGGTTCAGCTAGGAGTACATAAGCAGAAACGTATACATGTGCAGTTAACCGTTGCAGACTAAATCCGCGTAAGCACGGAGTTCGATATAATCTCCATTCTCACCAGTCAATGAGAACCTTCAGTTAACGAGCATCAAGTGGACAGCCGATGTCAATAGCAATGCCCCGGGGACAATCCACCCGTGCCGCAGAGACCTCCCCTTATACGCGAGACGCACAACATGTGATCCCGCGTCATGTCCCTCAATTCACGACAATTCACCACATTCTCCCCACCTTTAAAATGTAACTAGGGGCCCATCTTACACACCATGATTGCTTTAGCACTATAGGAGTATACATTTCAAGCAACGCGGACTAATAGATCTACAGAAGCATACATGCCAAGCAGTGATTATTTTGAGTTGTAGGAGCATGGAAATGAGCATCGATATATGATATAATGGGCATATAGGAGCATGAGCAGCGAGAATGCCGATAATCCCCTTTACAGATTGAGTCGTCGAGGGGGCCTTATTCGTCGACCTCTCCGGGAGTAAACGGCAGTTTCACTTGAGGGAGACTCCCGATCCTCTTGGTGAGCCTCGACTTGTGCCGGGGATGACTCCTCGATCGCTCTCGGGGGGAACGCGGCAGCCCCGTCGCCTGGCGGAGTTCCTGGGGGGGAAATGTCAGAAGGAGGAGAGCCAGGAGGTGGTGTACCGGCGGGAGGAGTACCTGAGGGAGCCAGATGGCGAACCGACACAGTGGTCTCCCTGCCATCCGGGAGCCTGACATGAGCATACTCTGGATTAGTGTCAATGAGTTCGACCCCCTCCACCAGCGGTTCATACTTGCTTTGTCGTACCGGGCGTTTCATGAACACTGTACCGGGGTGGGTCAGCCAGTTGGGCACCGTTTGACTGTCAACATAACGTCGTTGGTGAGTAAACATACGTTCGTGAGGAGTGGCATTTGTGGACGTGCAGAGCAAAGAGCGTATGGAATTCATTGCGTCAGGAAGAGCAACCTCCCATCGCTCGGGGCCCAGTCCTCTCGATTTCAGCGCCAGAGTTATGGCTTTCCAAATTACTCCATTATACCGTTCCACCTGCCCGTTTCCCTGTGGGTTGTAACCCGTCGTTCGACTAGTTGCTATGCCATGCTCTAATAGGAATTGTTTTAGCCCGGCCGACATGAAACACGGCCCTCTGTCTGAATGTATGTACGAAGGTCTCCCAAACATAGCGAAGAGGTCAGAGAGACATTTTACGACAGTGCCCGAGGTCATATCCGAGCACGGAAACGCGAAAGGGAACCTTGAATATTCATCAACAACGGTGAATATGTATCTGTTGTCTGTCTCGGTGGGCAGGGGCCCTTTGAAGTCGATGTTTAGTCTCTCGAAGGGGGAAGTAGCCTTGATCAGTCTGCCAGATGCCGCGCCAAAGAATCTGGGTTTTAGTTCAGCACAAACAGGGCATGAAGCATTCATTTGTTTAATATCTTCAACAGAATAGGGAAGATTTTGTCTGCGTACGAAATGTGCCATCCTGGTTACCCCTGGGTGGCACAGAGACACATGGAGGTCTTGCAAAGCCTGACTGATTGTTGCCGAACTGTAGACCCGGGAGAAGGTATCTGCAGCAGGGTTTTCCTTCCCGGGCCGGTAAACAATGTCGTACCTGTAGCAGGCTAGGTCTATCCGCCATCTCATAATTTTTTCATTCTTAATTTTCCCGTTATTTTTCCCATCAAACATGAAAGCCACGGATCGTTGGTCCGTAACGAGCGTGAAGTGGTTTCCCAGTAAATAATGTCTCCATTTACGCAGCGCTTCGACGATGGCGTACGCCTCCTTCTCTATTGCCGAGTGTCTCTGCTCGCTTCTAGAGAGAGTTCTCGAGAAGAAAGCGACCGGCCGCCCAGACTGATTAAGTGTTGCAGCTATGGCGTGATCTGAAGCGTCGGTCTCCACCACGAAGGGCACCGAGCTGTCGATCGATAAAACCACGGACTTACTGATATCATCCTTGAGATCGTGGAAAGCTTTCACGACAGCGGCATCTGGTGGAAAGTTTTGCAATGCACTAGGGGATGTATTTTCTCGGAGTATTGCGAAATCCATCTTGCATAGTAAGCGAACATCCCGATCACCCGGCGCATTGTCTGCAAGTCCTGAGGTGGTGGAAGCTCACGGAGCGGGCGCAATCGCTCAGGATCAGGCTTAATTGTGCCGTCGGCTATCGTGTAGCCGAGAAGGTCAATTGACCTTGCCGAGAATACGCATTTCTCGTAGTTGAGAGTCAGATTATATTTTCCAGCAATGCTCAAGAATCTGTCCAGATTCCTATCATGTTCCCTCTGATCCCTACCGCACACTGTGACATTATCCACGTAAACAAAAGTGTCTTCGAGGTTTTCATCTGAGATGATGTCGTCCATAACCCGTTGGAAGCAAGCTACTCCATTCGTGACACCGAATGGTATCCTTCTGAACTGGTAGAGGCGCCTCCCTGCCTGGAATGCAGTGTACGGTTTGTCTTCCTCTCGGATGGGAATTTGATGATAGGCGCTTCGCAAGTCGATGGTACTGAATACCTTATAATTGGCCACGCGTTCGACCATCTCATCTATGCGCGGCAGGGGGTAGGCGTCGAGTTGGGTGAAGCGATTGACCGTTTGGGAATAATCGACAACCATCCGTCTCTTATGGTTCTGACTGCTGGTTACTAACACCTGTGCGCGCCATGGCGAATCGCTCGGTTCTATAATTCCCTCCTCCAGTAATCGCTTGGTTTCTGAAGTGATGAAATTCATGTCAGCAGTGGTATATCGCCGCGATTTGATCGCTATCGGTTTGCAGACCGGCGACAAGTTAGCGAACAGCTGGGCGGACGTCACCTCCGCGGTGGTCAGCGCATTTAAAATTAGACGAGGCTTGCTTCCTCCAAAGGGTATTTCGACGCTCGTGTGCTGCTTGAGGACATTATGACCCAGAATTACGTCTGCGCACAAATCACGAAGCACCAGCACCTTTACATCCCGATGCGTGTACCCTTTTACGTCCAATTCAACATTGCAGTACCCTCGTACGCGGGATTGTAGTGAGGTGGCGGCCATGCATACCGTATTGTCAGTCGGGTGGATTACCCATTTCCTGCCCTTCACTAGCGAGCTGTTGACGAAACTTTCAGAGCTACTGGTATCAATCAGTGCCTCAGCCATATGCCCGTTAATTCGCACGTTGATGATAGCCTTGGATAGATTCCCCGGGGAGGCTGCAGTCAATTTATTTTGCGAGTAGAGAGCCGCAGAAGTGGGTTTATTCCTCCTTAGAGTAGATTTACATACCCTGGCATAATGCCCTTTCTTGTCGCAATTCATGCATGTGGCATCTCTGGCTGGACATTTTTGACGAGGATGCCTTTTGTACCCACAAAAGAAGCATTTACCGACCGGAGCAGTTGCTGAGGAGTTTGACGAGGTCTGGGTATCCGGCTCCTCGGGTGTTTCTCCATCCCTCATGTCTGGCTGTGTCTGTGCCAGTGGGGTTCCTTGGGTTCCCATCGTAGCAGCGTTCATGAGCAGCATCGGTGTCCCAAATGACTCAGATTGCTGCTGAGCCGTATCCATCGCTCGAGCCTGATCGACTACCTTGTCAAGAGTGGGTTGCGCTTTCTCTAGTAAGCGTTGCCGTATGTGGGCTGATCTGAGTCCTTGGATGAATGCCTCCCGTGTCGCTTCCTTTCGGTGTTCCTCGGCGCTTACCGCCCGGAAGCTGCAGTCTTTTCCCAGCTGATTCAGAGCTTGCAGGAACTGATCGATTGTCTCCCCGGCTGCTTGCTTGCGTGTGTTGAGAAGATGTCGTATGTATACCTCGTTCTTGGGCTTCACGTAGAGCGCCTGCAGTACGTCAATCGCTGCTTCGTAAGTGTCGCACCCCGAGAAGAGCCTGTACACGCCGGGCGAGACATGATTCACGAGAGCGGCAAATTTGTCAGCTCCCTCCGCGATGATGGTCAGATAGTGTGAGAAGGAGCAGAACCAATGTGACCATTTCATTTCTGCGTCAGTCGTGTTTGGGTCTGCGTCGAACCTCTCTGGTTTGTAGATCTTGTCCATCTTTGGTTGAGAGAGCCGAGAAAATCAAATGGAATAAATTGAAATGAGAGCGAGAGATGAACCTTCAGAGTTTAGGCTTTATTCCATTTGATTGGAGCCGCTTCTGTGGACACACCAGGAAATACAGGTTCAGCTAGGAGTACATAAGCAGAAACGTATACATGTGCAGTTAACCATTGCAGACTAATCCGCGTAAGCACGGAGTTCGATATAATCTCCATTCTCACCAGTCAATGAGCACCTTCAGTTAACGAGCATCAAGTGGACAGCCGATGTCAATAGCAATGCCCCGGGGACAATCCACCCGTGCCGCAGAGACCTCCCCTTATACGCGAGACGCACAACATGTGATCCCGCGTCATGTCCCTTGATTCACGTTAATTCACCACAATGATGACGACGTCATCGGTGCCTTCATTATGACGTCATAATTCGACAAGTACAACACTTATTCGATCATTATGAATATATATTTTTTTCTCAGCAACTGTTGGTCCGATCGACCCAACATTTTCACCACAGGATCACCTCCTGTGGAATATTTTAACGACAGTCATGATGTCATAGGTCATGCGGTACAGGCGCCATCTTGGAAAAACTGAAAAACGTTGACTGTGCAGGGTAAGTATTCTCTGAATACCATCTCGTTAGTTGATACATTCGATAATTTTATATTACTGATGAAGAACTCTTAAAAGATTCTAGATTGTCGAAAGTGAGCAATCGTGGTTAATAATCGTGTCTAAGGGGTGGAAAGAGGTCTAATCTCTCAAACATGTAAAAAAGGGTCTAAAAAGGTCCAAGTGGTCAAAAGCTCTGGATGATCAAAGGGTCCAAGCTGTCTCATCTGTCTGAAGGGTGTTCGTGTCGAAGAGGTCGAAATCGTGGTGCTGCTGCTGTTGCACATGAGGACTTTATTTTCAGAAAATGGGGATATACCGAAAAAAAACACACTAATATTTTTTTCTCGTATTATTTATGTCAAATACATTAATTATTTGTTGGAGTCTACTGACCCAGGTCATGCTGGGTCATTACAAGGATCAATAACGATTTGTGCCTCCTTTTCCAAATAAAATCAATACAAAATGCATTCTTTTGTGTGACATTAGAAATCGAACTTCGGTCATAAGATATATATATATATATATATATATATATATATATATATATATATATATATATATATATATATATATATATATATATATATATATATATATACAGTGGGGAGAACAAGTATTTGATACACTGCCAATTTTGCAGGTTTTCCCACTGACAAAGCACGTGGAGGTCTGTAATTTTTACCATAGGTACACTTCAACTGTGAAAGATGGAATCTAAAACAAAAAAACTGAAAATCACATTGTATGATTTTTAAATAATTAATTTGCATTTTATTGCATGAAATAAGTATTTGATACATGAGAAATACAGAACTTAATATTTGGTACAGAAACCTTTGTTTGCAATTACAGAGATCAGACGTTTCCTGTAGTTCTTAACCAGGTTTGCACAGACTGCAGCAGGGATTTTGGCCCACTCCTCCATACAGATCTTCTCCAGATCCTTCAGGTTTCTGGGCTGTCGCTGGGCAACACAGACTTTCAGCTCCCTCCAAAGATTTTCTATTGGGTTCAGGTCTGGAGACTGGCTAAGCCACTCCAGGACCTTGAGATGCTTCTTACGGAGCCACTCCTTAGTTGCCCTGGCTGTGTGTTTCGGGTCGTTGTCATGCTGGAAGACCCAGCCACGCCCCATCTTCAATGCTCTTGTTGAGGGAAGGAGGTTGTTGGCCAAGGTCTCGTGATACATGGCCCCATCCATCCTCCCCTCAATACGGTGCAGTCGTCCTGTCCCCTTTGCAGAAAACATCCCCAAAGAATGATGTTTCCACCTCCATGCTTCACGGTTGGGATGGTGTTCTTGGGGTTGTACTCATCCTTCTTCTTCCTCCAAACACGGCGAGTGGAGTTTAAACCAAAAAGCTATATTTTGGTCTCATCAGACCACATGACCTTCTCCCATTCCTCCTCTGGATCATCCAGATGGTCATTGGCAAACTTTAGACGGGCCGGGGCATGTGCTGGCTTGAGCAGAGGGACCTTACGTGCGCTGCACGATTTTAATCCATGATGGCGTAGTGTGTTACTTATGGTTTTCTTTGATACTGTGGTCCCAGCTCTCTTCAGGTCATTGACCAGGTCCTGCCGTGTAGTTCTGGGCTGATCCCTCACCTTTCTCATGATCATTGATGCTCCACGAGGTGAGATCTTGCATGGAGCCCCAGACCATGGGAGATTGACTGTTATCTTGAACTTATTCCACTTTCTAATAATTGCACCAACAGTTGTTGCTTTCTCACCAAGCTGCTTGCTTTTTGTCCTGTAGCCCATCCCAGCCTTGTGCAAGTCTACAATTTTGTCCCTGATGTCCTTAGACAGCTCTCTGGTCTTGTCCATTGTGGAGAGGTTAGAGTCTGATTGATTGAGTGTGGACAGCTGGCTTTTATGCAGATAACAAGTTCAAACAGGTGCAGTTAATACAGGTAATGAGTGGAGAATGGGAGGGCTTTTTAAAGACAAAACAACAGGTCTGTGAGAGCCGGAATTCTTGCTGGCTGGTAGATGATCAAATACTTATTTCATGCAATAAAATGCAAATTAATTATTTAAAAAATAATACAATCTGATTTTCAGGATTTTTGTTTTCATTTCCGTCTTTCACAGTTGAAGTGTACCTATGATAAAAATTACAGACCTCTACGTGCTTTGTCAGTGGGAAAACCTGCAAAATCGGCAGAGTATCAAATACTTGTTCTCCCCACTGTGTGTGTGTGTGTGTATATATATATATATATATATATATATATATATATATATATATATATATATATATATATATATATATATATATATATATATATATATATATTGTTGCGGTTGTGTGTGTAGATGGAGGAATTTAAAAGGAAAGTTAGGATTGAATGGAGTTGTTTGGTCCGTGGACGTGTAGGAGACATCTCAATGTATGTTGAGAAGGGAAACTGTGAGCTTAAGTGTTTCGTGTCACCACATGGGGGGTGGTGCGGTGTTAATTAGATAGGGATTAAGGATAAGTTTCCCCAGTATGTGATTGCCCCCCTGTAACCCATTTATATGTTTTTGCATTTACAAGCCAGCCAAGCATGCCGAGCAGGTGGGAGCCCCACCTTCCCTCGGTTTCGTGTGAGCAAGCCATGCCCCAGAGGTGGAACGGTTGTTCGGGGTGATGTCGGAAGTGATGGAGAAGCGAAGAGGTGGGTAGCTTTGTTGGACGAGTTCGGGGAATAATGGAGAATGTAGCTCGGAGATGGCCTGTATGAACAGAGCTGTATGGCTGGCTTTTCTTTAACGCATGAAGAAGACGGCACGATTCTCGTATTCGCGCTGCGGCGAATTGGCTCACGTACTGAGCATACGCTGGCTATTGGCTCTTGGTTGGTTCGTGGGAGACAGACCTCGAAGCCTTGTGTATGTCACCGAAGGGGACGGCACCATTTTGCAGAGTGCCGCGTATCGGAAGACGCAATTGACGAAGATTGATGTTTTCATAATTCTTAATTGATCACTTCATCATTGATGTTTTCATATTAGGTCATTTTGTTGATTTCTGCATGATTAAGACGAACATCGCTGGGTACTGAAACCACAATTAGCAAATGCCTTCTTTTCTGTTTTGTATCTGAGTACTATGTCCAGTCATAGTGTTTTGTTTTCTGTGTTCACGTTGGATGGAATCATCAGGTCGTATGTGAGCGTTACTTCCTTGTTTTCAATTATTGCTTTTATTTCATGTTTCCATGAGTTTTGTGGAATTGGGATATTGGAATTTATGTAGATGTGCCGAGCTGTTAGGGTTACTCCACATACCTTGTTGCGCCTTTGTGTATACAGCTGTTCTGACATGATTGTGTGTGCGTGCGTGCGTTCTGCTTTGTGAACCACAGCTTTTGACTCACGGGGCTCAAACTTGCCATGAAGACTGTTCACTCCCCGAGGGTGGTGTTGCACTATAAACCTCTCCCCAAACCCCTGAACCTCCCTCCATACCACCGTCACCCCCTCTTCCCTCCCTCCCCCCATCCCCCCCCCCTCCACTACCATGGATTGTCAACCTGCCTGATTCAGTCAGTGGATGCCAACATTGGTGTGATCCGGGTCAGAACGTTCTTCCATTTGATGACGGCGTGTCCAACTGTAAACATATCCGTGGCCTTTGGAACCAGAAACAATTTCACACATCTACACATCGATTGCCATCACTTGTGGACTAGGAGTAGAACAAGCCAAGACTTTCCCGTCTTCCACAGCTTCACAATCTGTGATACTTTATCGTCCTTCTTTGGAAAGGGGAAGAAGTCTGCATGGGGAGCGTGGAAGTCAAACTCCCAAGTCACAGATGTTTTCTCCGATCTTCAAACTCTGAGAACACGACGCAGTTGTCATCTCTGACAAGACCAGCAAACAGGACTCTGTTGAGGCACGGATGGAGATGTTCTGCCAATATAGCAAATCAATGGAAAACATCCCACCGACGCAGGAGCACTCAAAGCGAGCTGTCCACCAGACTGGGATCTGGACCACGAGGGACACGACCCTGCATGAAATTTCATCTCCTGTGGGACGAGAATGGACTCTGGACAAGGCCAACAAGTCTTGGCTCCCTGTGTGGACAATGTTCCCCAAGGCATCAGAAGCATGCATTGAGCTGCTTAAGTGTGCCTGCCATCTTAATGGAGCCGGAGATGTGTTACCGTTCCGTGCTTCAGAATAAACGGACTTGTGCCTGGCAATCAAGGACATTGTTTTGTGTCTATTGTGTGACGTAACATTTGGTGAAGAGAATGGCGGAATTTTTGATTCCCTCGCCAACCCCTTTTTTTGGCTTTACCTGGCAAACCGTGCTCCCCATTCCGTGGTCCCTTCGTTCGTACCTGCCTGCAATGAACTTGCAAGATGCGGCTGATATTTGTTTTTCATGGAAATCGCCCCCAAACAAGACACAAAGGCACTCAAAGTGAGGGGCAATTCACGGAGACGTGCTTTGCTCGCATGCTTTCTGGGCATGGAGGGTCAAGGCATCTTCCTGACGCTGGGCACACCTGACGCTGGGCACACCTGACGCTGAAGCCTCCGCCACACTTACTTCACATTTGGTTGAACCTCAGAGGGCCCTCATTCGACGGTTCAAATTCCGAGAACAGAGCCAGCGACCCAGTGAGTCAATTCTCCAATACGTGTCAACATTGTGAGAATTAGCACTTCCTTGTGAGTTTGGAACACTGCACGATGAGATGATTAGAGATTAACTGATCGAGAAGACATTGAGTGTACAAGTGAGGGAGAGACATTTACTCGAATCTTACGAATTAACCTTCACTCGAGCCATAAAGATAGCCAGTCAAGTGTAAGTGGCTTACCACGATGCACAAAAACTTACCGGAACATTCTCACCTGTTACAGCTACAGACTCGATAGTCCAGGGAGTTCGGCAAACCCTCACACCAGCGGGTGCAGTGCTCGTTGTACAACATACACAGCACCCCCCCCCCACCCCCACCGCACGGTCTACACTGCATTGCAGCAACTGTGGGTCCACCAGGCATGACTCCAGAGCTACTAATTTCCCTGCCAAGGACCAACGGTGCAGAAATTTTGGAAATTTCAACCACTTTGACAGGTGGTGTCGCTCCTCCTCAACACGAGCAACCGCTCTGCCACAGACCTCACACACTGCACCGGACAAAATCCACACTGTGCTGTTATCATCAAACTTTAAAACACGTGTTGTCTTTCTCAATGACGTGTATTCCTCCGCTCCTGGACACTGGTTCCAACGTGTCTCTCCTGAATTTTGAAACGTACACCCGGTGTTTGTCTGACTTGACCTTGCAATGCTCCTCTCCCTCTCTCACTGGTTACTGAAATGCCTAAGTTGATGTGATGGGTACATTACAGCTGTCAGTATGTCATGGTGCCCAGTCTCTTCCTACATTTACATTCTACATTACAAGAACCATTGCTAATTTAATGGGCCTCGATTTGTTTACTCAGCTTGGGTTTTCCTTGATGGACTATGGTGGCACAGACAGACATGTTGCAAGTCTCCTGCCCTTGACAGCAATGATGGCCTGCACGCTCTGAAGCATTGGGTACCCTTTCTGCATTCGTTCATCAACCCAAAGTAAATCCTACGATGGTTCCAGTCATTCAGCCACCATGCCACATACCCCTTGCCTTGAGGGACCAGGTATCAATAGAATTTCACCTCCTGATGGAGGCTGGCATTCCCCTGGATACATTATCTTGTTATGGCGAAGAAGTCCGGGGGACTCCGAGTTTCCGTGGACTTGCGTGCTGTGAACGAGGCAATTATTCCCGACAAATACCCGCTTCCAACAGCCGAAGAGCTCACTACCTGTTTCCATGGCTCTACTGCCTTTAGTAAGTTCGACCGACGTACGCCAAGGGTACCTCCAGGTTCCCCTTGACTCAAAGCGTTGTTATGCCGTTTGGTTTGAGCTCCACACCCAGCTGTTTTCAAAAGATAACGTCATCCATCTTCGCTGGCATCCCGAGCATGTCCTTGTACTTTGATGACATGGTGGTACATGGTCCCAACACCTCAGTACATGATAAGTGCTTGGTCCAAGTGGTCCAGGAACTCGTCCAGCACAACTTAACACCGAATGGTAACACATGTGTTTTTGTGGTGCCCAAAATGGAATTGCTGGGATTGAAACGTCACCTCAAGGGATTTCCCCTCTCCAGTCCAATGTGAAAGCGATTCACTGCGTCCCTGAGCCTCAGTCTGCTTCTCAGCTTATGTCCTTCCTGGGCATGGCGGTCTACAGTACTCCGCCATCACCACACCGTCACATCAGTCTCAAGAAGGAATCCTCCTGCATATGGACCCCAGCCGAAATAACGTCCTCTGGTGATATTTCCTTCCCCAGAAGTGCTTGGAAACCTGAAGCTAGAAATCGGTTATGGAGATACTAGCAGAAGGAAGGAAGGACCTTCGCTAGAAGGACCAGGAAGGAAGGACCTTCCTTCGCTGGAAGGACCAATTAGTCGTCCTGTTTGCCAAATTTACACCAAATTTACACCAAATTTACACCAACTTTACACCAACTTCACACAAAATTTACACCAACTTTACACTTGTGCATAGAGTGCTTTGACCCCTCCCAGTCCTCACTTCCCGCTCCCCCTCCCCCACCCCTTTTGTCTCCCGTTCGTCCTGATGTCCATTCCCGCCAGTAATGTCTCACAAACAATGATAGCCTTTGACAGGCTCTCCTTTGGTTGGGGTTGTGGGGGTGGTGGGGGGGGGGAGGGAAGGATGGCAAATTAACCCGTGAAGAGAGTGATTTAACCTGAGTGTCACCCAAGTGGAAAAGGATCACATAACGTGGTTAAACATCACATAACGTAGTTAAACATCACTGAACATGGTTACACGATCACATAACGTGGTTAAGGATCACATATAGTGGTTAAACATCACATAACGTGGTTAAACATTACATAACGTGGTAACACGATCTGTTTGAGAGGAAAAAAACTTCAAGACCCTCGAGGACAACCCTTCAAGGTAACAATGAAAGACACCCCCTTCTCCCTGCCCCCTCTGCCCCCAAATCATAAAGGCCCACACATGTTTTAAAAACATTATTTTTATCAGAGGAATTCGCAAGAAAACAACGAAAAAAAGAGCGCGAACGTCGGCCTTCTTTAATCACACGTGACTTGTAACCTGCACAATGTAGGTGTGATGTTGTTATCACCTGACCTGACCCTGTCTCTCTCCTCATTACTGTGTTTCACTGAACGCTTATGTTCATGTCAAAGACAATCCCATTCAAGTTTTTTATGTTGCGGACATGCACGATATCTAATGATACCTGATGCACGATATCCAATGATACCTGATGCACGATATCTAATGATACCTGATGCACGATATCTAATGATACCTGATACACGATATCTGATGATACCTGATGCATGATATCTAATGATACCTAATGCAAGATATCTAATGATACCTGATGCACGATATCTAATGATACCTGATACACGATATCTGATGATACCTGATGCACGATATCTAATGATACCTAATGCACGATATCTAATGATACCGCATGCACGATATCTAATGATACCTGATGCATGATATCTAATGATACCGCATGCACGATATTTAATGATACCTGATGCACGATATCCAATGATACCTGATGCACGAGATCTAATGATACCTGATGCACGATATCTAATGATACCTGATGCACGATATCTGATGATACCTGATGCACGATATCTAATGATACCGCATGCACGATATCTAATGATACCTAATGCACGATATCTAATGATACCTGATGCACGATATCTGATGATACCTGATGCACAATATCTGATGATACCTGATGCATGATATCTAATGATACCTGATACACGTTATCTGATGATACCTGATACACAATATCTGATGATACCTGATGTTGTCTTGAATTATTTAAATTATCTTAAATAAACACATAATCACTTGAATTATTTAAATTATCTTAAATAAACACATCATCACTTGAATCATTAAATTATCTTAAATAAACACATCATCACTTGAATCATTAAATTATCTTAAATAAACACATCATCACTTGAATTATTTAAATTATCTTAAATAAACACATCATCACTTGAATCATTAAATTATCTTAAATAAACACATCATCACTTGAATTATTTAAATTATCTTAAATAAACACATCATCACTTGAATTATTTAAATTATCTCAAATAAACACATCATCACTTGAATTATTTAAATTATCTTAAATAAACACATAATCACTTGAATTATTTAAATTATCTGAAAGAAACACATCATCACTTGAATTATTTAAATAATCTTAAATAAACACATCATCACTTGAATCATTTAAATTATCATGAATAAACACATCATCACTTGAATCATTAAATTATCTTCAAGAAACACATCTTCACTTTAATCATTTAAATTATCATCAATAAACACATCATCACTTAAATCATTTAAATTATCATCAATAAACACATCCTCATTTGAATCATTTTAATTATTTTATAGAAACACATCATCAATTGAATGATTTAAATTATCTTAAATGAATACATCATCACTTGAATCATTAAATTATCTTAAATAAACACATCATCACTTGAATTATTTAAATTATCTTCAATAAACACATCATCACTTGAATTATTTAAATTATCTTAAATAAACACATCATCACTTGAATCATTAAATTATCTTCAATAAACACATCATCACTTGAATTATTTAAATTATCTTAAATAAACACATCATCACTTGAATTATTTAAATTATCTCAAATAAACACATCATCACTTGAATTATTTAAATTATCTTAAATAAACACATAATCACTTGAATTATTTAAATTATCTGAAAGAAACACATCATCACTTGAATTATTTAAATAATCTTAAATAAACACATCATCACTTGAGTTATTTAAATGATCTCAAATAAACACATCATCACTTGAATGATTTAAATTAACTTAAATAAACACATCATCACTTGAATTATTTAAATTAACTTCAATGAACACATTCTCACTTGAATCATTTAAATTATCTTAAATAAACACATCATCACTTGAATCATTTAAATTATCATGAATAAACACATCATCACTTGAATCATTAAATTATCTTAAATAAACACATCATCACTTGAATTATTTAAATTATCATGAATAAACACATCATCACTTGAATCATTTAAATTATCATGAATAAACACATCATCACTTTAATCATTTAAATTATCTTAAATAAACACATCATCACTTAAATCATTAAAATTATCTTAAATAAACACATCATCACATGAATTATTTAAATTATCTTGAATAAACACATCATCACTTGAATTATTTAAATTATGTAAAATATACACATCATCACTTGAATTATTTAAATTATCTTCAATAAACACATCATCACTTGAATTATTTAAATTATCTTAAATAAACACATCATCACTTGAATCATTAAATTATCTTCAATAAACACATCATCACTTGAATTATTTAAATTATCTTAAATAAACACATCATCACTTGAATTATTTAAATTATCTCAAATAAACACATCATCACTTGAATTATTTAAATTATCTTAAATAAACACATAATCACTTGAATTATTTAAATTATCTGAAAGAAACACATCATCACTTGAATTATTTAAATAATCTTAAATAAACACATCATCACTTGAGTTATTTAAATGATCTCAAATAAACACATCATCACTTGAATGATTTAAATTAACTTAAATAAACACATCATCACTTGAATTATTTAAATTAACTTCAATGAACACATTCTCACTTGAATCATTTAAATTATCTTAAATAAACACATCATCACTTGAATCATTTAAATTATCATGAATAAACACATCATCACTTGAATCATTAAATTATCTTAAATAAACACATCATCACTTGAATTATTTAAATTATCATGAATAAACACATCATCACTTGAATCATTTAAATTATCATGAATAAACACATCATCACTTTAATCATTTAAATTATCTTAAATAAACACATCATCACTTAAATCATTAAAATTATCTTAAATAAACACATCATCACATGAATTATTTAAATTATCTTGAATAAACACATCATCACTTGAATTATTTAAATTATGTAAAATATACACATCATCACTTGAATTATTTAAATTAACTTCAATAAACACATCATCACTTGAATCATTTAAATTATCTTAAATAAACACATCATCACTTGAATTATTTAAATTATCTTAAATAAACACATCATCACTTGAATTATTTAAATTATCTGAAATCAACACATCATCACTGGAATTATTTAAATTATCATGAATAAACACATCATCACTTGAATCATTTAAATTATCATGAATAAACACATCATCACTTTAATCATTTAAATTATCTTAAATAAACACATCATCACTTAAATCATTAAAATTATCTTAAATAAACACATCATCACATGAATTATTTAAATTATCTTGAATAAACACATCATCACTTGAATTATTTAAATTATGTAAAATATACACATCATCACTTGAATTATTTAAATTAACTTCAATAAACACATCATCACTTGAATCATTAAATTATCTTAAATAAACACATCATCACTTGAATTATTTAAATTATCTTCAATAAACACATCATCACTTGAATTATTTAAATTATCTTAAATAAACACATCATCACTTGAATCATTAAATTATCTTCAATAAACACATCATCACTTGAATTATTTAAATTATCTTAAATAAACACATCATCACTTGAATTATTTAAATTATCTCAAATAAACACATAATCACTTGAATTATTTAAATTATCTTCAATAAACACATCATCACTTGAATTATTTAAATTATCTTAAATAAACACATCATCACTTGAATTATTTAAATTATCTTAAATAAACACATAATCACTTGAATTATTTAAATTATCTGAAAGAAACACATCATCACTTGAATTATTTAAATAATCTTAAATAAACACATCATCACTTGAGTTATTTAAATGATCTCAAATAAACACATCATCACTTGAATGATTTAAATTAACTTAAATAAACACATCATCACTTGAATTATTTAAATTAACTTCAATGAACACATTCTCACTTGAATCATTTAAATTATCTTAAATAAACACATCATCACTTGAATCATTTAAATTATCATGAATAAACACATCATCACTTGAATCATTAAATTATCTTAAATAAACACATCATCACTTGAATTATTTAAATTATCATGAATAAACACATCATCACTTGAATCATTTAAATTATCATGAATAAACACATCATCACTTTAATCATTTAAATTATCTTAAATAAACACATCATCACTTAAATCATTAAAATTATCTTAAATAAACACATCATCACATGAATTATTTAAATTATCTTGAATAAACACATCATCACTTGAATTATTTAAATTATGTAAAATATACACATCATCACTTGAATTATTTAAATTAACTTCAATAAACACATCATCACTTGAATCATTTAAATTATCTTAAATAAACACATCATCACTTGAATTATTTAAATTATCTTAAATAAACACATCATCACTTGAATTATTTAAATTATCTGAAATCAACACATCATCACTGGAATTATTTAAATTATCTTAAATCAACACATCATCACTTGAGTTATTTAAATGATCTCAAATAAACACATCATCACTTGAATTATTTAAAATATCTTAAATGAACACGTCATCACTTGAATTATTTAAATTTTCTCAAATAAATACATCATCACTTGAATAATTTAAATTATCTTGAATAAACACATGAGCACTTGAATTATTTAAATTATCTCAAATAAACACATCATCACTTGAATTATTTAAATTATCTTAAATAAACACATCACTTTAATCATTTAAATGATCTTAAATAAACACATCATCACTTGAATCATTTAAATTATCTCAAATAAACACATCATCACTTGAATCATTTAAATCATCCAAAATGAATACATCATCACTTGAGGCATTGAAATTATCTTAAATAAACACATCATCACTTGCATTATTTAAATTATCTTAAATAAACACATCATCACTTGAATTATTTAAATTATCTTAAATAAACACATCATCACTTGAATTATTTAAATTATCTCAAATAAACACATCATCACTTGAATTATTTAAATTATCTTAAATAAACACATGATCACTTTAATCATTTGAATGATCTTAAATAAACACATCATCACTTGAATGATTTAAATTATCTTAAATAAACACATCATCACTTGAATCATTTAAATTATCTTTAATAAACACATCATCACTTGCATTATTTAAATTATCTTTAATAAACACATCATTACTTGAATTATTTAAATTATCTTAAATAAACACATCATCACTTGAATTATTTAAATTATCTTAAATAAACACATCATCACTTGAATTATTTAAATTATCTTAAATAAACACATCATCACTTGAATCATTCAAATTATCTTAAATAAACACATCATCACTTGAATTATTTAAATTATCTTAAATAAACACATCATCACTTGAATTATTTAAATTATCTTGAATAAACACATCATCACTTGAATTATTTAAATTAACTTCAATAAACACATCATCACTTGAGTTATTTAAATTTTCTTAAATAAACACATCATCACTTGAATTATTTAAATTATCTGAAATCAACACATCATCACTGGAATTATTTAAATTATCTTAAATCAACACATCATCACTTGAGTTATTTAAATGATCTCAAATAAACACATCATCACTTGAATTATTAAAATTAACTTAAATAAACACATCACCACTTGAATTATTTAAATTAACTTCAATCAACACATCATCACTTGAATCATTTAAATTATCTTAAATAAACACATCATCACTTGAATCATTTAAATTGTCTTAAATAAACACATCATCACTTGAATCATTTAAATTATCTTAAATAAACACATCATCACTTCAATTATTTAAATTATCTTAAATAAACAAATCATCACTTGAATTATTTAACTTATCTGGAAGTCCTGATAAATTATGAAAATTAAGGGTTAAAAGACGATTTTAATCAGCGATTTCGCCCTCGTGAGGGAAGGTGAAAAGTGCCGAATGAGCTGAACTGATTCACTGCAAACACACACACACACACACACACACACACACACACACACACACACACACACACACACACACACACACACACACATCGCATGTGCAAAACATCTCGTCGTATCGTGACGTCATTTCGAAAGTTGGGTGTGAACCTCCACTTTTCACGTCACGTGCTTTGGGTCACAGCAGCGAATGGGGTCGTGAAATAAAATCTCAGGGAGTATTAAAACATTGTTTCCACCCAGTTTTGAACCAGGAACATTTGGTTTGCTCAGTGAATGTGCTTACCACAACACTATGGAAACTGGCCTGAGTTGATGACCCCATCATGTTCTTTAATAAATAATCTCTCACTGGACATGACATGGACTTTCAGGAAGGAAGCTGGGAATTTGAAGAAAGTGGATTTGGGGTGGATTAACGGGGGTAAAAATATTGAGGATTTGGAAAAGACATCGTGGTGAACAGCTGGTTTAAAGACCTGGTGGGAAGAATGGGATTGAAGCGAGTGAGGGAGTTTATTCCAAAGGTGGGGAAAAAAGAGGAATGAAAAAGTGAAGGTGAGCAGGGATTCGTGATTATTGTTGTTTTACCAGAAGGGGGTTGTTGGCGGACCTTGAGTACCTTGCAGAAATCTGGTGGGGATAAATCGCAGACAGAGCTGGGGGTACCGAAGAGGAGATGGTAGAAGCCAGAAAGACCACCCACCAACCTGCGGTGAGATAGTGAGAGGCCCAAAGAATCAGCCTTCTTGCATCCAAGATTTCTTGGTTTCCATCGTGTGAAGCTGAGAAAGGTGAGAGGCAGGAGCACCATCCCAAAGGGAGAGCAGTACTCAATCAGGCTGCGGACGAAAGCTTTGAATGTGGTCTTTTCACTCCACGTGCTTGGGGTCACAACAATGAAGGGGAAGAGAAAAAAAATCTCAGGGAATATTAAAATGTTGTTTTCACCTGGATACCTTTCACGTGTTAGGCAAATGTCATAACCACTACACTGCAGAAACCTGCTTGTGTCAACAACCCCATCATGTCCTTTAATAAATAATCTCCCACTGGTGACAACACATCATTTTGGATGATTGATGAAGAACGAAACAGAAAAGCTAATGAATCTGGTGTTCAGAACAAGTGTTCTCCTCCATTCCTCATGTCGTGTCGAACTGTTCGTGACGTCACTTACTTCGTTTAAAAAATCCACATTTTATTTAATTTCAAGCACAAACAAAAACTTGAGTTCTGGATAACGCGAAATGAGTGTTGAATAATAGTTTTTGTGAAAAAAAAAATGAAACCGTGAAAAGTAAAAATAGCATGTTTCCGCCCGGTTTCGAACCGGGGACCTTTCGCGTGTGAGGCGAACGTGATAACCACTACACTACAGAAACTGGGACACACCAACAACCCGACGGAAGGGTGACAACACGGAAGGGTATTTATTGAAGATAAATTAAATAATTCAAGTGATGGGAAACACATCATCACTTGAATTATTTAAAATCTCTTAAATGAACACGTCATCACTTGAATTATTTAAATTATCTCAAATAAATACATCATCACTTGAATTATTTAAATTATCTGGAATAAACACATGAGCAGTTGAATTATTTAAATTATCTCAAATAAACACATCATCACTTGAATTATTTTAATTATCTTAAATAAACACATCACTTTAATCATTCAAATGATCTTAAATAAACACATCATCACTTGAATCATTTAAATTATCTTAAATAAACACATCATCACTTGAATTATTTAAATTATCTCAAATAAACACATCATCACTTGAATTATTTAAATTATCTTAAATAAACACATAATCACTTGAATTATTTAAATTATCTGAAAGAAACACATCATCACTTGAATTATTTAAATAATCTTAAATAAACACATCATCACTTGAATCATTTAAATTATCATGAATAAACACATCATCACTTGAATCATTAAATTATCTTCAAGAAACACATCTTCACTTTAATCATTTAAATTATCATCAATAAACACATCATCACTTAAATCATTTAAATTATCATCAATAAACACATCCTCATTTGAATCATTTTAATTATTTTATAGAAACACATCATCAATTGAATGATTTAAATTATCTTAAATAAACACATCATCACTTGAATTATTTAAATTATGTAAAATATACACATCATCACTTGAATTATTTAAATTAACTTCAATAAACACATCATCACTTGAATCATTTAAATTATCTTAAATAAACACATCATCACTTCAATTATTTAAATTATCTTAAATAAACACATCATCACTGGAATTATTTAAATTATCTTAAGTCAACACATCATCACTGGAATTATTTAAATTATCTTAAATAAACACATCATCACTTGAGTTATTTAAATTATCTCAAATAAACACATCATCACTTGAATTATTTAAATTAACTAAAATAAACACATCATCACTTGAATTATTTAAATTAACTTAAAGAAACAAATCATCACTTGAATCATTTAAATTGTCTTAAATAAACACATCTTCACTTGAATCATTTAAATTATCTCAAATATACACATCATCACTTGAATTATTTAAATTATCTAGAAGTCCTGATAAATTATGAAAATTAAGGGTTAAAAGACGATTTTAACCACCGATTTCGCCCTCGTGAGGGAAGGTCAAAAGTGCTGAATGAACTGAACTGAATCACTGCAAACACACACACACACACACACACACACACACACACACACACACACACACACACACACACACACACACACACACACACAGACACACACACCGCATGTGCAAAACATCTCGTATCGTGACGTCATTTTGAAAGTTGGGTGTGAACCTCCTTTTCACGTCACGTGCTTTGGGTAACAACAGCGAAGGGGTCATGAAATAAAATCTCAGGGAGTATGAAAACATTGTTTCCACCCAGTTTTGAACCAGGAACCTTTGGTTTGTTAAGTGAATGTGATAACCACGACTCTATGGAAACTAGCCTGAGTGAACAACCCCATCATGTTCTTTAATAAATAATCTCTCACTGGTTACTCTCACTGGACATTACATGGACTTTCACGAAGGAAGCTGGGAATTTGAAGGAGGTGGATTTGGGGTGGATTAACGGGGGTAGAAAATATTAAGGATTTGGACAAGACATGGTGGTGAACAGCTGGTTTGAAGACCTGGTGGGAAGAATGGGATTGAAGAGAGTGAGGGAGTTTATTCCAAAGGTGGGGAAAAAGAGGAATGAAAAAGTGAAGGTGAGCAGGGATTCGTGATTATTGTTGTTTTACCAGAAGGGGGTTGTTGGCGGACCTTGAGTACCCTGCAGAAATCTGGTGGGGACAAATCGCAGACAGAGCAGGGGGTACCGAAGAGGAGACGGTAGAAGCCATAAAGACCACCAACCAACCTGCGGTGAGATAGTGAGAGGCCCAAAGAATCAGCCTTATTGCATCCTATATTTCTTGGTTTCCATCGTGTGAAGCTGAGAAAGGTGAGAGGCAGGAGCACCATCCCAAAGGGAGAGCAGTACTCAATCAGGCTGCGAACGAAAGCTTTGAATGTGGTCTTTTCACTCCACCTGCTTGGGGTCACAACAATAACGGGGAAGAGAAAAAAAATCTCAGGAAATATTAAAATGTTGTTTCCGCCCGGTTTCGAACCAGGGACCTTTCGCGTGTTAGGCGAACGTGATAACCACTACACTACGGAAACCTGCTTGAGTCACCAACCCCATCATGTTCTTTGTAAATAATCTCTCACTGGTGGCAACACATCATTTTGGATGATTGATGAAGAACGAAACAGAAAAGCGACTGAATCTAGTGTTCAGAACAAGTGTTCTCCTCCATTCCTCATGTCATGTCAAACTGTTCGTGATGTCACTTACTTCATTTGAAAAACATCCACATTTTATTTAATTTCGTGCAAAACAAAAACTTGAGGTTTTGATAACGTAAAATGAGTTTTGAATAATATTTTTTGTTAAATTAAAAAATGAAACCGTGAAAAGTAAAATTAACATGTTTCCAACCGGTTTCGAATCGAGGACCTTTTGCGGGTGAGGCGATGGTGATAACCACTACACTACAGAAACTGGGACACACCAACAACCCGACGGAAGGGTGACAACACGGAAGGGTATTCATCAAAGATAAATTAAATAATTCAAGTGATGATAAACACATCATCACTTGAATTATTTAAAATATCTTAAATGAACGCGTCATCACTTGAATTATTTAAATTATCTCAAATAAATACATCATCACTTGAATTATTTAAATGATCTTAAATCAACACATGATCACTTGAATTATTTAAATTATCTCAAATAAACACATCATCACTTGAATTATTTAAATTATCTTAAATAAACACATCATCACTTTAATCATTTAAATGATCTTAAATCAACACATCATCACTTGAATCATTTAAATGATCTCAAATAAACACATCATCACTTGAATCATTTAAATTATCTTAAATGAACACATCATCACTTGAATTATTTAAATTATCTTAAATAAACACATCATCACTTTAAGCATTTGAATGATCTTAAATAAACACATCACTTGCATTATTTAAATTATCTTAAATAAACACATCATCACTTGAATCATTCAAATTATCTTAAATAAACACATCATCACTTGAATTATTCAAATTATCTTAAATGAACACATCATCACTTGAATTATTTAAATTATCTTAAATAAACACATCATCACTTTAAGCATTTGAATTATCTTAAATAAACACATCACTTGCATTATTTAAATTATCTTAAATAAACACATCATCACTTGAATCATTCAAATTATCTTAAATAAACACATCATCACTTGAATTATTTAAATTATCTTAAATAAACACATCATCACTTGAATTATTTAAATTATCTTGAATAAACACATCATCACTTGAATTATTTAAATTAACTTCAATAAACACATCATCACTTGAGTTATTTAAATTATCTTAAATAAACACATCATCACTTGAATTATTTAAATTATCTTAAATAAACACATCATCACTTCAATTATTTAAATTATCTTAAATAAACAAATCATCACTTGAATTATTTAAATTATCTTAAATAAACACATCATCACTTTAAGCATTTGAATTATCTTAAATAAACACATCACTTGCATTATTTAAATTATCTTAAATAAACACATCATCACTTGAATCATTCAAATTATCTTAAATAAACACATCATCACTTGAATTATTTAAATTATCTTAAATAAACACATCATCACTTGAATTATTTAAATTATCTTGAATAAACACATCATCACTTGAATTATTTAAATTAACTTCAATAAACACATCATCACTTGAGTTATTTAAATTATCTTAAATAAACACATCATCACTTGAATCATTTAAATTATCTTAAATAAACACATCATCACTTCAATTATTTAAATTATCGTAAATAAACAAATCATCACTTGAATTATTTAAATTATCTGGAAGTCCTGATAAATTATGAAAATTAAGGGTTAAAAGACGATTTTAATCAGCGATTTCGCCCTCGTGAGGGAAGGTGAAAAGTGCCGAATGAGCTGAACTGATTCACTGCAAACACACACACACACACACACACACACACACACACACACACACACACACACACACACACATCGCATGTGCAAAACATCTCGTCGTATCGTGACGTCATTTCGAAAGTTGGGTGTGAACCTCCACTTTTCACGTCACGTGCTTTGGGTCACAGCAGCGAATGGGGTCGTGAAATAAAATCTCAGGGAGTATTAAAACATTGTTTCCACCCAGTTTTGAACCAGGAACATTTGGTTTGTTCAGTGAATGTGCTTACCACAACACTATGGAAACTGGCCTGAGTTGATGACCCCATCATGTTCTTTAATAAATAATCTCTCACTGGACATGACATGGACTTTCAGGAAGGAAGCTGGGAATTTGAAGAAAGTGGATTTGGGGTGGATTAACGGGGGTAAAAATATTGAGGATTTGGAAAAGACATCGTGGTGAACAGCTGGTTTAAAGACCTGGTGGGAAGAATGGGATTGAAGCGAGTGAGGGAGTTTATTCCAAAGGTGGGGAAAAAAGAGGAATGAAAAAGTGAAGGTGAGCAGGGATTCGTGATTATTGTTGTTTTACCAGAAGGGGGTTGTTGGCGGACCTTGAGTACCTTGCAGAAATCTGGTGGGGATAAATCGCAGACAGAGCTGGGGGTACCGAAGAGGAGATGGTAGAAGCCAGAAAGACCACCAACCAACCTGCGGTGAGATAGTGAGAGGCCCAAAGAATCAGCCTTCTTGCATCCAAGATTTCTTGGTTTCCATCGTGTGAAGCTGAGAAAGGTGAGAGGCAGGAGCACCATCCCAAAGGGAGAGCAGTACTCAATCAGGCTGCGGACGAAAGCTTTGAATGTGGTCTTTTCACTCCACGTGCTTGGGGTCACAACAATGAAGGGGAAGAGAAAAAAAATCTCAGGGAATATTAAAATGTTGTTTTCACCTGGATACCTTTCACGTGTTAGGCAAATGTCATAACCACTACACTGCAGAAACCTGCTTGTGTCAACAACCCCATCATGTCCTTTAATAAATAATCTCCCACTGGTGACAACACATCATTTTGGATGATTGATGAAGAACGAAACAGAAAAGCTAATGAATCTGGTGTTCAGAACAAGTGTTCTCCTCCATTCCTCATGTCGTGTCGAACTGTTCGTGACGACACTTACTTCGTTTAAAAAAATCCACATTTTATTTAATTTCAAGCACAAACAAAAACTTGAGTTCTGGATAACGCGAAATGAGTGTTGAATAATAGTTTTTGTGAAAAAAAAAATGAAACCGTGAAAAGTAAAAATAGCATGTTTCCGCCCGGTTTCGAACCGGGGACCTTTCGCGTGTGAGGCGAACGTGATAACCACTACACTACAGAAACTGGGACACACCAACAACCCGACGGAAGGGTGACAACACGGAAGGGTATTTATTGAAGATAAATTAAATAATTCAAGTGATGGGAAACACATCATCACTTGAATTATTTAAAATCTCTTAAATGAACACGTCATCACTTGAATTATTTAAATTATCTCAAATAAATACATCATCACTTGAATTATTTAAATTATCTGGAATAAACACATGAGCAGTTGAATTATTTAAATTATCTCAAATAAACACATCATCACTTGAATTATTTTAATTATCTTAAATAAACACATCACTTTAATCATTCAAATGATCTTAAATAAACACATCATCACTTGAATCATTTAAATTATCTTAAATAAACACATCATCACTTGAATTATTTAAATTATCTCAAATAAACACATCATCACTTGAATTATTTAAATTATCTTAAATAAACACATAATCACTTGAATTATTTAAATTATCTGAAAGAAACACATCATCACTTGAATTATTTAAATAATCTTAAATAAACACATCATCACTTGAATCATTTAAATTATCATGAATAAACACATCATCACTTGAATCATTAAATTATCTTCAAGAAACACATCTTCACTTTAATCATTTAAATTATCATCAATAAACACATCATCACTTAAATCATTTAAATTATCATCAATAAACACATCCTCATTTGAATCATTTTAATTATTTTATAGAAACACATCATCAATTGAATGATTTAAATTATCTTAAATAAACACATCATCACTTGAATTATTTAAATTATGTAAAATATACACATCATCACTTGAATTATTTAAATTAACTTCAATAAACACATCATCACTTGAATCATTTAAATTATCTTAAATAAACACATCATCACTTCAATTATTTAAATTATCTTAAATAAACACATCATCACTGGAATTATTTAAATTATCTTAAATAAACACATCATCACTTGAGTTATTTAAATTATCTCAAATAAACACATCATCACTTGAATTATTTAAATTAACTAAAATAAACACATCATCACTTGAATTATTTAAATTAACTTAAAGAAACAAATCATCACTTGAATCATTTAAATTGTCTTAAATAAACACATCTTCACTTGAATCATTTAAATTATCTCAAATATACACATCATCACTTGAATTATTTAAATTATCTAGAAGTCCTGATAAATTATGAAAATTAAGGGTTAAAAGACGATTTTAACCACCGATTTCGCCCTCGTGAGGGAAGGTCAAAAGTGCCGAATGAACTGAACTGAATCACTGCAAACACACACACACACACACACACACACACACACACACACACACACACACACACACACACACACACACACACACACACACACACACACAGACACACACACCGCATGTGCAAAACATCTCGTATCGTGACGTCATTTTGAAAGTTGGGTGTGAACCTCCTTTTCACGTCACGTGCTTTGGGTAACAACAGCGAAGGGGTCATGAAATAAAATCTCAGGGAGTATGAAAACATTGTTTCCACCCAGTTTTGAACCAGGAACCTTTGGTTTGTTAAGTGAATGTGATAACCACGACTCTATGGAAACTAGCCTGAGTGAACAACCCCATCATGTTCTTTAATAAATAATCTCTCACTGGTTACTCTCACTGGACATTACATGGACTTTCACGAAGGAAGCTGGGAATTTGAAGGAGGTGGATTTGGGGTGGATTAACGGGGGTAGAAAATATTAAGGATTTGGACAAGACATGGTGGTGAACAGCTGGTTTGAAGACCTGGTGGGAAGAATGGGATTGAAGAGAGTGAGGGAGTTTATTCCAAAGGTGGGGAAAAAGAGGAATGAAAAAGTGAAGGTGAGCAGGGATTCGTGATTATTGTTGTTTTACCAGAAGGGGGTTGTTGGCGGACCTTGAGTACCCTGCAGAAATCTGGTGGGGACAAATCGCAGACAGAGCAGGGGGTACCGAAGAGGAGACGGTAGAAGCCATAAAGACCACCAACCAACCTGCGGTGAGATAGTGAGAGGCCCAAAGAATCAGCCTTATTGCATCCTATATTTCTTGGTTTCCATCGTGTGAAGCTGAGAAAGGTGAGAGGCAGGAGCACCATCCCAAAGGGAGAGCAGTACTCAATCAGGCTGCGAACGAAAGCTTTGAATGTGGTCTTTTCACTCCACCTGCTTGGGGTCACAACAATAACGGGGAAGAGAAAAAAAATCTCAGGAAATATTAAAATGTTGTTTCCGCCCGGTTTCGAACCAGGGACCTTTCGCGTGTTAGGCGAACGTGATAACCACTACACTACGGAAACCTGCTTGAGTCACCAACCCCATCATGTTCTTTGTAAATAATCTCTCACTGGTGGCAACACATCATTTTGGATGATTGATGAAGAACGAAACAGAAAAGCGACTGAATCTGGTGTTCAGAACAAGTGTTCTCCTCCATTCCTCATGTCATGTCAAACTGTTCGTGATGTCACTTACTTCATTTGAAAAACATCCACATTTTATTTAATTTCGTGCAAAACAAAAACTTGAGGTTTTGATAACGTAAAATGAGTTTTGAATAATATTTTTTGTTAAATTAAAAAATGAAACCGTGAAAAGTAAAATTAACATGTTTCCAACCGGTTTCGAATCGAGGACCTTTTGCGGGTGAGGCGATGGTGATAACCACTACACTACAGAAACTGGGACACACCAACAACCCCACGGAAGGGTGACAACACGGAAGGGTATTCATGAAAGATAAATTAAATAATTCAAGTGATGATAAACACATCATCACTTGAATTATTTAAAATATCTTAAATGAACGCGTCATCACTTGAATTATTTAAATTATCTCAAATAAATACATCATCACTTGAATTATTTAAATGATCTTAAATCAACACATGATCACTTGAATTATTTAAATTATCTCAAATAAACACATCATCACTTGAATTATTTAAATTATCTTAAATAAACACATCATCACTTTAATCATTTAAATGATCTTAAATCAACACATCATCACTTGAATCATTTAAATGATCTCAAATAAACACATCATCACTTGAATCATTTAAATTATCTTAAATGAACACATCATCACTTGAATTATTTAAATTATCTTAAATAAACACATCATCACTTTAAGCATTTGAATGATCTTAAATAAACACATCACTTGCATTATTTAAATTATCTTAAATAAACACATCATCACTTGAATCATTCAAATTATCTTAAATAAACACATCATCACTTGAATTATTCAAATTATCTTAAATGAACACATCATCACTTGAATTATTTAAATTATCTTAAATAAACACATCATCACTTTAAGAATTTGAATTATCTTAAATAAACACATCACTTGCATTATTTAAATTATCTTAAATAAACACATCATCACTTGAATCATTCAAATTATCTTAAATAAACACATCATCACTTGAATTATTTAAATTATCTTAAATAAACACATCATCACTTGAATTATTTAAATTATCTTGAATAAACACATCATCACTTGAATTATTTAAATTAACTTCAATAAACACATCATCACTTGAGTTATTTAAATTATCTTAAATAAACACATCATCACTTGAATTATTTAAATTATCTGAAATCAACACATCATCACTGGAATTATTTAAATTATCTTAAATCAACACATCATCACTTGAGTTATTTAAATGATCTCAAATAAACACATCATCACTTGAATTATTAAAATTAACTTAAATAAACACATCATCACTTGAATTATTTAAATTAACTTCAATAAACACATCATCACTTGAATCATTTAAATTATCTTAAATAAACACATCATCACTTGAATCATTTAAATTGTCTTAAATAAACACATCATCACTTGAATCATTTAAATTATCTTAAATAAACACATCATCACTTCAATTATTTAAATTATCTTAAATAAACAAATCATCACTTGAATTATTTAAATTATCTGGAAGTCCTGATAAATGATGAAAATTAAGGGTTAAAAGACGATTTTAATCAGCGATTTCGCCCTCGTGAGGGAAGGTGAAAAGTGCCGAATGAGCTGAACTGATTCACTGCAAACACACACACACACACACACACACACACACACACACACACACACACACACACACACACACACACACATCGCATGTGCAAAACATCTCGTCGTATCGTGACGTCATTTCGAAAGTTGGGTGAGAACCTCCACTTTTCACGTCACGTGCTTTGGGTCACAGCAGCGAAGGGGTCGTGAAATAAAATCTCAGGGAGTATTAAAACATTGTTTCCACCCAGTTTTGAACCAGGAACATTTGGTTTGTTCAGTGAATGTGCTTACCACAACACTATGGAAACTGGCCTGAGTTGATGACCCCATCATGTTCTTTAATAAATAATCTCTCACTGGACATGACATGGACTTTCAGGAAGGAAGCTGGGAATTTGAAGAAAGTGGATTTGGGGTGGATTAACGGGGGTAAAAATATTGAGGATTTGAAAAGACATCGTGGTGAACAGCTGGTTTAAAGACCTGGTGGGAAGAATGGGATTGAAGCGAGTGAGGGAGTTTATTCCAAAGGTGGGGAAAAAAGAGGAATGAAAAAGTGAAGGTGAGCAGGGATTCGTGATTATTGTTGTTTTACCAGAAGGGGGTTGTTGGCGGACCTTGAGTACCCTGCAGAAATCTGGTGGGGACAAATCGCAGACAGAGCTGGGGGTACCGAAGAGGAGATGGTAGAAGCCAGAAAGACCACCCACCAACCTGCGGTGAGATAGTGAGAGGCCCAAAGAATCAGCCTTCTTGCATCCAAGATTTCTTGGTTTCCATCGTGTGAAGCTGAGAAAGGTGAGAGGCAGGAGCACCATCCCAAAGGGAGAGCAGTACTCAATCAGGCTGCGGACGAAAGCTTTGAATGTGGTCTTTTCACTCCACGTGCTTGGGGTCACAACAATGAAGGGGAAGAGAAAAAAAATCTCAGGGAATATTAAAATGTTGTTTTCACCTGGATACCTTTCACGTGTTAGGCAAATGTCATAACCACTACACTGCAGAAACCTGCTTGTGTCAACAACCCCATCATGTCCTTTAATAAATAATCTCCCACTGGTGACAACACATCATTTTGGATGATTGATGAAGAACGAAACAGAAAAGCTAATGAATCTGGTGTTCAGAACAAGTGTTCTCCTCCATTCCTCATGTCGTGTCGAACTGTTCGTGACGTCACTTACTTCGTTTAAAAAAATCCACATTTTATTTAATTTCAAGCACAAACAAAAACTTGAGTTCTGGATAACGCGAAATGAGTGTTGAATAATAGTTTTTGTGAAAAAAAAAATGAAACCGTGAAAAGTAAAAATAGCATGTTTCCGCCCGGTTTCGAACCGGGGACCTTTCGCGTGTGAGGCGAACGTGATAACCACTACACTACAGAAACTGGGACACACCAACAACCCGACGGAAGGGTGACAACACGGAAGGGTATTTATTGAAGATAAATTAAATAATTCAAGTGATGGGAAACACATCATCACTTGAATTATTTAAAATCTCTTAAATGAACACGTCATCACTTGAATTATTTAAATTATCTCAAATAAATACATCATCACTTGAATTATTTAAATTATCTGGAATAAACACATGAGCAGTTGAATTATTTAAATTATCTCAAATAAACACATCATCACTTGAATTATTTTAATTATCTTCAATAAACACATCACTTTAATCATTTAAATGATCTTAAATAAACACATCATCACTTGAATCATTTAAATTATCTCAAATAAACACATCATCACTTGAATCATTTAAATTATCTTAAATGAATACATCATCACTTGAGGCATTGAAATTATCTGAAAGAAACACATCATCACTTGATTTTTTTCAATTATCTCAAATAAACACATCATCACTTGAATTATTTAAATTATCTTAAATAAACACATGATCACTTTAATCATTTGAATGATCTTAAATAAACACATCATCACTTGAATGATTTAAATTATCTTAAATAAACACATCATCACTTGAATCATTTAAATTATCTGAAATAAACACATCATCACTTGCATTATTTAAATTATCTTAAATAAACACATCATTATTGGAATTATTTAAATTATCTCAAATAAACACATCATCACTTGAATTATTTAAATTATCTTCAACAAACACATCATCACTTGAATTATTTAAATTATCTTCAATAAACACATCATCACTTGAATTATTTAAATTATCTTAAATGAACACATCATCACTGGAATTATTTAAATTATCGTAAATTAACACATCATCACTTGAGTTATTTAAATGATCTCAAATAAACACATCATCACTTGAATGATTTAAATTAACTTAAATAAACACATCATCACTTGAATTATTTAAATTAACTTCAATGAACACATTCTCACTTGAATCATTTAAATTATCTTAAATAAACACATCATCACTTGAATCATTTAAATTGTCTTAAATAAACACATCATCACTTGAATCATTTAAATTATCTTAAATAAACACATCATCACTTCAATTATTTAAATTATCTTAAATAAACACAAAATCACTTGAATTATTTAAATTATCTGAAAGAAACACATCATCACTTGAATTATTTAAATTATCTGAAATAAACACATCATCACTTGAATCATTTAAATTATCATGAATAAACACATCATCACTTGAATCATTAAATTATCTTAAATAAACACATCATCACTTGAATTATTTAAATTATCATGAATAAACACATCATCACTTGAATCATTTAAATTATCATGAATAAACACATCATCACTTTAATCATTTAAATTATCTTAAATAAACACATCATCACTTAAATCATTAAAATTATCTTAAATAAACACATCATCACATGAATTATTTAAATTATCTTGAATAAACACATCATCACTTGAATTATTTAAATTATGTAAAATATACACATCATCACTTGAATTATTTAAATTAACTTCAATAAACACATCATCACTTGAATCATTTAAATTATCTTAAATAAACACATCATCACTTGAATTATTTAAATTATCTTAAATAAACACATCATCACTTGAATTATTTAAATTATCTGAAATCAACACATCATCACTGGAATTATTTAAATTATCTTAAATCAACACATCATCACTTGAGTTATTTAAATGATCTCAAATAAACACATCATCACTTGAATTATTTAAAATATCTTAAATGAACACGTCATCACTTGAATTATTTAAATTTTCTCAAATAAATACATCATCACTTGAATAATTTAAATTATCTTGAATAAACACATGAGCACTTGAATTATTTAAATTATCTCAAATAAACACATCATCACTTGAATTATTTAAATTATCTTAAATAAACACATCACTTTAATCATTTAAATGATCTTAAATAAACACATCATCACTTGAATCATTTAAATTATCTCAAATAAACACATCATCACTTGAATCATTTAAATCATCTAAAATGAATACATCATCACTTGAGGCATTGAAATTATCTTAAATAAACACATCATCACTTGCATTATTTAAATTATCTTAAATAAACACATCATTACTTGAATGATTTAAATTATCTTAAATCAACACATCATCACTGGAATTATTTAAATTATCTTTAAGAAACACATCATTACTTGAATGATTTAAATTATCTTAAATCAACACATCATCACTGGAATTATTTAAATTATCTGAAATAAACACATCATCACTTTAATCATTTAAATTATCATGAATAAACACATCATCACTTGAATCATTAAATTATCTTAAATAAACACATCATCACTTGAATTATTTAAATTATCTGAAATAAACACATCACTTGAATCATTAAATTATCTGAAATAAACACATCATCACTTTAATCATTTAAATTATCATGAATAAACACATCATCACTTGAATCATTTAAATTATCATGAATAAACACATCATCACTTAAATCATTAAAATTATCTGAAATAAACACAACATCACTTGAATCATTAAATTATCTGAAATAAACACATCATCACTTTAATCATTTAAATCATGAATGAACACATCATCACTTTAATCATTTAAATTATCTTAAATAAACACATCATCACTTAAATCATTAAAATTATCTTAAATAAACACATCTTCACATGAATTATTTAAATTATCTTGAATAAACACATCATCACTTGAATTATTTAAATTATGTAAAATATACACATCATCACTTGAATTATTTAAATTAACTTCAATAAACACATCATCACTTGAATCATTTAAATTATCTTAAATAAACACATCATCACTTGAATTATTTAAATTATCTTAAATAAACACATCATCACTTGAATTATTTAAATTATCTGAAATCAACACATCATCACTGGAATTATTTAAATTATCTTAAATCAACACATCATCACTTGAGTTATTTAAATGATCTCAAATAAACACATCATCACTTGAATTATTTAAATTAACTTAAATAAACACATCATCACTTGAATTATTAAAATTAACTTCAATAAACACATCATCACTTGAATTTTTAAAATTAACTTCAATAAACACATCATCACTTGAATCATTTAAATTATCTTAAATAAACACATCATCACTTGAATTATTTAAATTAACTAAAATAAACACATCATCACTTGAATTATTTAAATTAACTTAAAGAAACAAATCATCACTTGAATCATTTAAATTGTCTTAAATAAACACATCTTCACTTGAATCATTTAAATTATCTCAAATATACACATCATCACTTGAATTATTTAAATTATCTAGAAGTCCTGATAAATTATGAAAATTAAGGGTTAAAAGACGATTTTAACCACCGATTTCGCCCTCGTGAGGTAAGGTCAAAAGTGCCGAATGAACTGAACTGAATCACTGCAAACACACACACACACACACACACACACACACACACACACACACACACACACACACACACACACACACACACACACACACACACACACACACACACACACACCGCATGTGCAAAACATCTCGTATCGTGACGTCATTTCGAAAGTTGGGTGTGAACCTCCTTTTCACGTCACGTGCTTTGGGTAACAACAGCGAAGGGGTCATGAAATAAAATCTCAGGGAGTATGAAAACATTGTTTCCACCCAGTTTTGAAACAGGAACCTTTGGTTTGTTAAGTGAATGTGATAACCACGACACTATGGCAACCAGCCTGAGTGAACAACCCCATCATGTTCTTTAATAAATAATCTCTCACTGGTTACTCTCACTGGACATTACATGGACTTTCACGAAGGAAGCTGGGAATTTGAAGGAGGTGGATTTGGGGTGGATTAACGGGGGTAGAAAATATTAAGGATTTGGACAAGACATGGTGGTGAACAGCTGGTTTGAAGACCTGGTGGGAAGAATGGGATTGAAGAGAGTGAGGGAGTTTATTCCAAAGGTGGGGAAAAAGAGGAATGAAAAAGTGAAGGTGAGCAGGGATTCGTGATTATTGTTGTTTTACCAGAAGGGGGTTGTTGGCGGACCTTGAGTACCCTGCAGAAATCTGGTGGGGACAAATCGCAGACAGAGCAGGGGGTACCGAAGAGGAGACGGTAGAAGCCATAAAGACCACCAACCAACCTGCGGTGAGATAGTGAGAGGCCCAAAGAATCAGCCTTATTGCATCCTATATTTCTTGGTTTCCATCGTGTGAAGCTGAGAAAGGTGAGAGGCAGGAGCACCATCCCAAAGGGAGAGCAGTACTCAATCAGGCTGCGGACGAAAGCTTTGAATGTGGTCTTTTCACTCCACCTGCTTGGGGTCACAACAATAAAGGGGAAGAGAAAAAAAATCTCAGGGAATATTAAAATGTTGTTTCCGCCCGGTTTCGAACCAGGGACCTTTCGCGTGTTAGGCGAACGTGATAACCACTACACTACGGAAACCTGCTTGAGTCACCACCCCCATCATGTTCTTTGTAAATAATCTCTCACTGGTGGCAACACATCATTTTGGGATGATTGATGAAGAACGAAACAGAAAAGCGACTGAATCTGGTGTTCAGAACAAATGTTCTCCTCCATTCCTCATGTCATGTCGAACTGTTCGTGATGTCACTTACTTCATTTAAAAAACATCCACATTTTATTTAATTTCGTGCAAAACAAAAATTTGAGGTTTTGATAACGTAAAATGAGTTTTGAATAATATTTTTTGTTAAATTAAAAAATGAAACCGTGAAAAGTAAAATTAACATGTTTCCAACTGGTTTTGAATCGAGGACCTTTTGCGGGTGAGGCGATGGTGATAACCACTACACCACAGAAACTGGGACATACCAACAACCCGACGGAAGGGTGACAACACGGAAGGGTATTCATTAAAGATAAATTAAATAATTCAAGTGATGATAAACACATCACCACTTGAATTACTTAAAATATCTTAAATGAACACGTCATCACTTGAATTATTTAAATTATCTCAAATAAATACATAATCACTTGAATTATTTAAATTATCTTAAATCAACACATGATCACTTGAATTATTTAAATTATCTCAAATAAACACATCATCACTTGAATTATTTAAATTATCTTAAATAAACACATCATCACTTTAATCATTTAAATGATCTTAAATAAACACATCATCACTTGAATCATTTAAATGATCTCAAATAAACACATCATCACTTGAATCATTTAAATTATCTTAAATGAACACATCATCACTTGAATTATTTAAATTATCTTAAATAAACACATCATCACTTTAAGCATTTGAATGATCTTAAATAAACACATCATCACTTTCATTATTTAAATTATCTTAAATAAACACATCATCACTTGAATCATGCAAATTATCTTAAATAAACACATCATCACTTGAATTATTCAAATTATCTTAAATGAACACATCATCACTTGAATTATTTAAATTATCTTAAATAAACACATCATCACTTTAAGCATTTCAATTATCTTAAATAAACACATCACTTGCATTATTTAAATTATCTTAAATAAACACATCATCACTTGAATCATTCAAATTATCTTAAATAAACACATCATCACTTGAATTATTTTAATTATCTTAAATAAACACATCATCATTTGAATTATTTAAATTATCTTGAATAAACACATCATCACTTGAATTATTTAAATTAACTTCAATAAACACATCAACACTTGAATTATTTAAATTATCTTAAATAAACACAGCACCACTTGAATTATTTCATTATCTTAAACAAACACATCATCACTTGAATTATTTAAATTATCTTAAATCAACACATCATCACTGGAATTATTTAAATTATCTTAAAGAAACACATCATCACTTGAGTTATTGAAATGATCTCAAATAAACACATCATCACTTGAATTATTTAAATTAACTTAAATAAACACATCATCACTTGAATTATTTAAATTAACTTCAATAAACACATCATCACTTGAATCATTTAAATTATCTTGAATAAACACATCATCACTTGAATCATTAAAATTGTCTTAAATAAACACATCATCCCTTGAATCACATAAATTATCTTAAATAAACACATCATCACTTCAATTATTTAAATGATCTTAAATAAACACATCATCACTTGAATTATTTAAATTATCTGGAACTCCTGATAAATTATGAAAATTAAGGGTAAAAAGACGATTTTAATCACCGATTTCGCCCTTGTGACGGAAGGTCAAAAGTGCCGAATGAGCTGAACTGAATCACTGCAAACACACACACACACACACACACACACACACACACACACACACACACACACACACACACACACACACACACACACACACACCGCATGTGCAAAACATCTCGTCGTATCGTGACGTCATTTCGAAAGTTGGGTGTTCACCTCCACTTTTCACGTCACGTGCTTTGGGGAACAACAGCGAAGGGGTCGTGAAATAAAATCTCAGGGAGTATTAAAACATTGTTTCCACCCAGTTTTGAACCAGGAACCTTTGGTTTGTCAAATGAATGTGATAACTACTACACGATGGAAACTGGCCTGAGTCACCACCCCCATTATGTTCTTTAATAAATAATCTCTCACTGGTTACTCTCACTGGACATTACATGGACTTTCAGGAAGGAAGCTGGGAATTTGAAGGAGGTGAATTTGGGGTGGATTAACGGGGGTAGAAAATATTGAGGATTTGGATAAGACATGGTGGTGGACAGCTGGTTTGCAGACCTGGAGGGAAGAATGGGATTGAAGAGAGTGAGGGAGTTTATTCCAAAGGCGGGAAAAAATAGGAATGAAAAAGTGAAGGTGAGCAGAGATTCGTGATTATTGTCGTTTTACCAGAAGTGGTTTGTTGGCGGACCTTGAGTAACCTGCAGAAATATGGTGGGGACAAATCGCAGACAGAGCTGGGGGGGGGGACCGAAGAGGAGACGGCAGAAGACAGAAAGACCACCAACTCATCTGCGGTGAGAGAGTGAGAGGCCCAAAGAATTAGCCTTATTGCATCCTCTATTTCTTGGTTTCCATCCTGTGAAGCTGAGAAAGGTGAGAGGCAGGAGCACCATCCCAAAGTGAGAGCAGTACTCAATCAGGCTGCGGACTAAAGCTTTGAATGTGGTCTTTTCACTACACGTGCTTGGGGTCACAACAATGAAGGGGAAGAGAAAAAAAATCTCAAGGAATATTAGAATGCTGTTTTCACCCAGATACCTTTCACATGTTAGGTAAATGTCATAACCACTACACTACAGAAACCTGCTTGTGTCAGCAACCCCATCATATCCTTGAATAAATAATCTCCCACTGGTGACAACAAATCGTTTTGGATGATTGATGAAGAACGAAACAGAAAAGCGAATGAATCTGGTGTTCAGAATCAGTGTTCTCCTCCATTCCTCATGTCGTGTTGAACTGTTCGTGACGTCACTCACTTCGTTTAAAAAAATCCACATTTTATTTAATTTCGTGCACAAACAAAAACTTGAGTTCTGGATAACGCTAAATGAGTGTTGAATAATAGTTTTTTGAAAAAAAAAATGAAACCGTGAAAAGTAAAAATAACATGTTTCCACCCGGTTTCGAACCGGGGACCTTTCGCGTGTGAGGCGAACGTGATAACCACTACACTACGGAAACTCGGACACACCAACAACCCGACGGAAGGGTGACAACACGGAAGGGTATTTATTGAAGATAAATTAAATAATTCAAGTGATGAGAAACACATCATCACTTGAATTATTTAAAATATCTTAAATGAACACGTCATCACTTGAATTATTTAAATTATCTCAAATAAATACATCATCACTTGAATTATTTAAATTATCTTGAATAAAATCGAGCACTTGAATTATTTAAATTATCTCAAATAAACACATCATCACTTGAATTATTTAAATTATCTTAAATAAACACATCACTTTAATCATTTAAATGATCTTAAATGAACACATCATCACTTGAATCATTTAAATTATCTCAAATAAACACATCATCACTTGAATCATTTAAATTATCTTAAATGAATACATCATCACTTGAATTATTTAAATTATCTTAAATAAACACATCATCACTTGCATTATTTAAATTATCTTAAATAAACACATCATCACTTGCATTATTTAAATTATCTGAAATAAACACATCATCACTTGAATTATTTAAATTATCTCAAATAAACACATCATCACTTGAATTATTTAAATTATCTTAAATAAACACATGATCACTTTAATCATTTGAATGATCTTAAATAAACACATGATCACTTGAATGATTTAAATTATCTTAAATAAACACATCATCACTTGAATCATTTAAATTATCTGAAAGAAACACATCATCACTTGCATTATTTAAATTATCTTAAATAAACACATCATTATTGGAATTATTTAAATTATCTCAAATTAACACATCATCACTTGAATTATTTAAATTATCTTCAATAAACACATCATCACTTGAATTATTTAAATTATCTTGAATAAACACATCATCACTTGAATTATTTAAATTATCTTAAATAAACACATCATCACTTGAATTATTTAAATTATCTTAAATCAACACATCATCACTGGAATTATTTAAATTATCGTAAATTAACACATCATCACTTGAGTTATTTAAATGATCTCAAATAAACACATCATCACTTGAATTATTTAAATTAACTTAAATAAACACATCATCACTTGAATTATTTAAATTAACTTCAATAACACATCATCACTTGAATCATTTAAATTATCTTAAATAAACACATCATCACTTGAATTATTTAAATTATCTTAAATAAACACATCATCACTTGAATTATTTAAATTATCTTAAATAAACACAAAATCACTTGAATTATTTAAATTATCTGAAAGAAACACATCATCACTTGAATTATTTAAATTATCTGAAATAAACACATCATCACTTGAATCATTTAAATTATCATGAATAAACACATCATCACTTGAATCATTAAATTATCTTAAATAAACACATCATCACTTGAATCATTTAAATTATCATGAATAAACACATCATCACTTTAATCATTTAAATTATCTTAAATAAACACATCATCACTTAAATCATTAAAATTATCTTAAATAAACACATCATCACATGAATTATTTAAATTATCTTGAATAAACACATCATCACTTGAATTATTTAAATTATGTAAAATATACACATCATCACTTGAATTATTTAAATTAACTTCAATAAACACATCATCACTTGAATCATTTAAATTATCTTAAATAAACACATCATCACTTGAGTTATTTAAATTATCTTAAATAAACACATCATCACTTGAATTATTTAAATTATCTGAAATCAACACATCATCACTGGAATTATTTAAATTATCTTAAATCAACACATCATCACTTGAGTGATTTAAATGATCTCATATAAACACATCATCACTTGAATTATTAAAATTAATTTAAATAAACACATCATCACTTGAATTATTTAAATTAACTTCAATAAACACATCATCACTTGAATCATTTAAATTATCTCAAATAAACACATCATCACTTGAATCATTTAAATTGTCTTAAATAAACACATCATCACTTGAATCATTTAAATTATCTTAAATAAACACATCATCACTTCAATTATTTAAATTATCTTAAATAAACAAATCATCACTTGAATTATTTAAATTATCTGGAAGTCCTGATAAATTATGAAAATTAAGGGTTAAAGGGCGATTTTAATCAGCGATTTCGCCCTCGTGAGGGAAGGTGAAAAGTGCCGAATGAGCTGAACTATTCACTGCAAACACACACACACACACACACACACACACACACACACACACACACACACACACACACACACACACACACACACACATCGCATGTGCAAAACATCTCGTAGTATCGTGACGTCATTTCGAAAGTTGGGTGTGAACCTCCACTTTTCACGTCACGTGCTTTGGGTCACAGCAGCGAATGGGGTCGTGAAATAAAATCTCAGGGAGTATTAAAACATTGTTTCCACCCAGTTTTGAACCAGGAACCTTTGGTTTGTTAAGTGAATGTGCTTACCACAACACTGGCCTGAGTTGATGATCCCATCATGTTCTTTAATAAATAATCTCTCACTGGACATGACATGGACTTTCAGGAAGGAAGCTGGGAATTTGAAGGAAGTGGATTTGGGGTGGATTAACGGGGGTAAAAATATTGAGGATTTGAAAAGACATCGTGGTGAACAGCTGGTTTAAAGACCTGGTGGGAAGAATGGGATTGAAGCGAGTGAGGGAGTTTATTCCAAAGGTGGGGAAAAAAGAGGAATGAAAAAGTGAAGGTGAGCAGGGATTCGTGATTATTGTTGTTTTACCAGAAGGGGGTTGTTGGCGGACCTTGAGTACCCTGCAGAAATCTGGTGGGGACAAATTGCAGACAGAGCTGGGGGTACCGAAGAGGAGATGGTAGAAGCCAGAAAGACCACCCACCAACCTGCGGTGAGATAGTGAGAGGCCCAAAGAATCAGCCTTCTTGCATCCAAGATTTCTTGGTTTCCATCGTGTGAAGCTGAGAAAGGTGAGAGGCAGGAGCACCATCCCAAAGGGAGAGCAGTACTCAATCAGGCTGCGGACGAAAGCTTTGAATGTGGTCTTTTCACTCCACGTGCTTGGGGTCACAACAATGAAGGGGAAGAGAAAAAAAATCTCAGGGAATATTAAAATGTTGTTTTCACCTGGATACCTTTCACGTGTTAGGCAAATGTCATAACCACTACACTGCAGAAACCTGCTTGTGTCAACAACCCCATCATGTCCTTTAATAAATAATCTCCCACTGGTGACAACACATCATTTTGGATGATTGATGAAGAACGAAACAGAAAAGCTAATGAATCTGGTGTTCAGAACAAGTGTTCTCCTCCATTCCTCATGTCGTGTCGAACTGTTCGTGACGTCACTTACTTCGTTTAAAAAAATCCACATTTTATTTAATTTCAAGCACAAACAAAAACTTGAGTTCTGGATAACGCGAAATGAGTGTTGAATAATAGTTTTTGTGAAAAAAAAATGAAACCGTGAAAAGTAAAAACAGCATGTTTCCGCCCGGTTTTGAACCGGGGACCTTTCGCGTGTGAGGCGAACGTGATAACCACTACACTACAGAAACTGGGACACACCAACAACCCGACGGAAGGGTGACAACACGGAAGGGTATTTATTGAAGATAAATTAAATAATTCAAGTGATGGGAAACACATCATCACTTGAATTATTTAAAATCTCTTAAATGAACACGTCATCACTTGAATTATTTAAATTATCTCAAATAAATACATCATCACTTGAATTCTTTAAATT
Organism: Eptatretus burgeri; assembly: GCF_056783735.1. Lineage (NCBI taxonomy): Eukaryota > Metazoa > Chordata > Myxini > Myxiniformes > Myxinidae > Eptatretus > Eptatretus burgeri. The sequence goes on from NC_140975.1 coordinate 67,660,094, forward strand.
ATCTGGAATAAACACATGAGCACTTGAATTATTTAAATTATCTCAAATAAAAACATCATCACTTGAATGATTTAAATTATCTTCAATAAACACATCACTTGAATCATTTAAATGATCTTAAATAAACACATCATCACTTGAATCATTTAAATTATCTTAAATAAACACATCATCACTTCAATTATTTAAATTATCTTAAATAAACACAAAATCACTTGAATTATTTAAATTATCTGAAAGAAACACATCATCACTTGAATTATTTAAATTATCTGAAATAAACACATCATCACTTGAATCATTTAAATTATCATGAATAAACACATCATCACTTGAATCATTAAATTATCTTAAATAAACACATCATCACTTGAATTATTTAAATTATCATGAATAAACACATCATCACTTGAATCATTTAAATTATCATGAATAAACACATCATCACTTTAATCATTTAAATTATCTTAAATAAACACATCATCACTTAAATCATTAAAATTATCTTAAATAAACACATCATCACATGAATTATTTAAATTATCTTGAATAAACACATCATCACTTGAATTATTTAAATTATGTAAAATATACACATCATCACTTGAATTATTTAAATTAACTTCAATAAACACATCATCACTTGAATCATTTAAATTATCTTAAATAAACACATCATCACTTGAATTATTTAAATTATCTTAAATAAACACATCATCACTTCAATTATTTAAATTATCTGAAATCAACACATCATCACTGGAATTATTTAAATTATCTTAAATCAACACATCATCACTTGAGTTCTTTAAATGATCTCAAATAAACACATCATCACTTGAATTATTTAAAATATCTTAAATGAACACGTCATCACTTGAATTATTTAAATTATCTCAAATAAATACATCATCACTTGAATAATTTAAATTATCTTGAATAAACACATGAGCACTTGAATTATTTAAATTATCTCAAATAAACACATCATCACTTGAATTATTTAAATTATCTTAAATAAACACATCACTTTAATCATTTAAATGATCTTAAATAAACACATCATCACTTGAATCATTTAAATAATCTAAAATGAATACATCATCACTTGAGGCATTGAAATTATCTTAAATAAACACATCATCACTTGCATTATTTAAATTATCTTAAATAAACACATCATCACTTGAATTATTTAAATTATCTTAAATAAACACATCATCACTTGAATTATTTAAATTATCTCAAATAAACACATCATCACTTGAATTATTTAAATTATCTTAAATAAACACATGATCACTTTAATCATTTGAATGATCTTAAATAAACACATCATCACTTGAATGATTTAAATTATCTTAAATAAACACATCATCACTTGAATCATTTAAATTATCTTAAATAAACACATCATCACTTGCATTATTTAAATTATCTTTAATAAACACATCATTACTTGAATTATTTAAATTATCTTAAATCAACACATCATCACTGGAATTATTTAAATTATCGTAAATTAACACATCATCACTTGAGTTATTTAAATGATCTCAAATAAACACATCATCACTTGAATTATTTAAATTAACTTACATAAACACATCATCACTTGAATTATTTAAATTAACTTCAATGAACACATCATCACTTGAATCATTTCAATTATCTTAAATAAACACATCATCACTTGAATCATTTAAATTGTCTGAAATGAACACATCATCACTTGAATCATTTAAATTATCTTAAATAAACACATAATCACTTCAATTATTTAAATTATCTTAAATAAACACAAAATCACTTGAATTATTTAAATTATCTGAAAGAAACACATCATCACTTGAATTATTTAAATTATCTGAAATAAACACATCATCACTTGAATCATTTAAATTATCATGAATAAACACATCATCACTTGAATCATTAAATTATCTTCAATAAACACATCATCACTTGAATTATTTAAATTATCTGAAATAAACACAACATCACTTGAATCATTAAATTATCTGAAATAAACACATCATCACTTTAATCATTTAAATTATCATGAATAAACACATCATCACTTGAATCATTTAAATTATCATGAATAAACACATCATCACTTTAATCATTCAAATTATCTTAAATAAACACATCATCACTTAAATCATTAAAATTATCTGAAATAAACACAACATCACTTGAATCATTAAATTATCTGAAATAAACACATCATCACTTAAATCATTTAAATCATGAATGAACACATCATCACTTTAATCATTTAAATTATCTTAAATAAACACATCATCACTTAAATCATTAAAATTATCTTAAATAAACACATCATCACATGAATTATTTAAATTATCTTGAATAAACACATCATCACTTGAATTATTTAAATTATGTAAAATATACACATCATCACTTGAATTATTTCAATTAACTTCAATAAACACATCATCACTTGAATCATTTAAATTATCTTAAATAAACACATCATCACTTGAATTATTTAAATTATCTTAAATAAACACATCATCACTTGAATTATTTAAATTATCTGAAATCAACACATCATCACTGGAATTATTTAAATTATCTTAAATCAACACATCATCACTTGAGTTATTTAAATGATCTCAAATAAACACATCATCACTTGAATTATTTAAATTAACTTAAATAAACACATCATCACTTGAATTATTAAAATTAACTTCAATAAACACATCATCACTTGAATTATTAAAATTAACTTCAACAAACACATCATCACTTGAATCATTTAAATTATCTTAAATAAACACATCATCACTTGAATCATTTAAATTGTCTTAAATAAACACATCATCACTTGAATCATTTAAATTATCATAAATAAACACATCATCACTTCAATTATTTAAATTATCTTTAATAAACAAATCATCACTTGAATTATTTAAATTATCTGGAAGTCCTGATAAATTATGAAAATTAAGGGTTAAAAGACGATTTTAATCAGTGATTTCGCCCTCGTGAGAGAAGGTGAAAAGTGCCGAATGAGCTGATCTGAATCACTGCAAAAACACACACACACACACACACACACACACACACACACACACACACACACACATCGCATGTGCAAAACATCTCGTCGTATCGTGACGTCATTTCGAAAGTTGCGTGTGAACCTCCACTTTTCACGTCACGTGCTTTGGGTCACAACAGCGAATGGGGTCGTGAAATAAAATCTCAGGGAGTATTAAAACATTGTTTCCACCCAGTTTTGAAACAGGAACCTTTGGATTGTTGTGTTGTGAGCAGGGATTCGTGATTATTGTTGTTTTACCAGAAGGGGGTTGTTGGCAGACCTTGAGTACCCTGCAGAAATCTGGTGGGGACAAATCGCAGACAGAGCAGGGGGTACCGAAGAGGAGACGGTAGAAGCCAGAAAGACCACTAACCAACCTGCGGTGAGATAGTGAGAGGCCCAAAGAATCAGCCTGATTGCATCCTATATTTCTTGGTTTCCATCGTGTGAAGCTGAGAAAGGTGAGAGGCAGGAGCACCATCCCAAACCGAGAGCAGTACTCAATGAGGCTGCGGACGAAAGCTTTGAATGTGGTCTTTTCACTCCACGTGCTTGGGGTCACAACAATGAAGGGGAAGAGAAAAAAAATCTCAGGGAATATTAAAATGTTGTTTTTACCCAGATACCTTTCACGTGTTAGGCAAATGTCATAACCACTACACTACAGAAACCTGCTTGTGTCAGCAACCCCATCATGTCCTTTAATAAATAATCTCCCACTGGTGACAACACATCATTTTGGATGATTGATGAAGAACGAAACAGAAAAGCGAATGAATCTGGTGTTCAGAACAAGTGTTCTCCTCCATTCCTCATGTCGTGTCGAACTGTTCGTGACGTCACTTACTTCGTTTAAAAAAATCCACATTTTATTTAATTTCGTGCACAAACAAAAACTTGAGTTCTGGATAACGCTAAATGAGTGTTGAATAATAGTTTTTTGAAAAAAAAATGAAACCGTGAAAAGTAAAAATAACATGTTTCCGCCCGGTTTCGAACCAGGGACCTTTCGCGTGTGAGGCGAACGTGATAACCACTCCACTACGGAAACTGGGACACACCAGCAACCCGACGGAAGGATGACAACACGGAAGGGTATTTATTGAAGATAAATTAAATAATTCAAGTGATGAGAAACACATCATCACTTGAATTATTTAAATCATCTGAAATAAACACATCACTTTAATCATTTAAATGATCTTAAATAAACACATCATCACTTGAATCATTTAAATTAACTTCAATAAACACATCATCACTTGAATTATTAAAATTAACTTCAAGAAACACATCATCACTTGAATTATAAAAATTAACTTCAATAAACACATCATCACTTGAATCATTTAAATTATCTTAAATAAACACATCATCACTTGAATCATTTAAATTGTCTTAAATAAACACATCATCACTTGAATCATTTAAATTATCTTAAATAAACACATCATCACTTCAATTATTTAAATTATCTTTAATAAACAAATCATCACTTGATTTATTTAAATTATCTGGAAGTCCTGATAAATTATGAAAATTAAGGGTTAAAAGACGATTTTAATCAGCGATTTCGCCCTCGTGAGGGAAGGTGAAAAGTGCCGAATGAGCTGAACTGAATCACTGCAAACACACACACACACACACACACACACACACACACACACACACACACACACACACACACACACACACACACACACACACACACACACACATCGCATGTGCAAAACATCTCGTCGTATCGTGACGTCATTTCGAAAGTTGCGTGTGAACCTCCACTTTTCACGTCACGTGCTTTGGGTCACAACAGCGAATGGGGTCGTGAAATAAAATCTCAGGGAGTATTAAAACATTGTTTCCACCCAGTTTTGAACCAGGAACCTTTGGTTTGTTAAGTGAATGTGATTACCACAACACTATGGAAACTGGCCTGTGTTAACAACCCCATCATGTTCTTTAATAAATAATCTCTCACTGGACATGACATGGATTTTCAGGAAGGAAGCTGGGAATTTGAAGGAAGTGGAATTGGGGTGGATTAACGGGGGTAGAAAATATTGAGGATTTGGAAAAGACATCGTGGTGAACAGCTGGTTTGAAGACCTGGTGGGAAGAATGGGATTGAAGCGAGTGAGGGAGTTTATTCCAAAGGTGGGGAAAAAGAGGAATGAAAAAGTGAAGGTGAGCAGGAATTCGTCATTATTGTTGTTTTACCAGAAGGGGGTTGTTGGCGGACCTTGAGTACCCTGCAGAAATGTGGTGGGGACAAATCGCAGACAGAGCAGGGGGTACCGAAGAGGAGACGGGAGAAGCCACAAAGACCACCAACCAACCTGCGGTGAGATAGTGAGAGGCCCAAAGAATCAGCCTTATTGCATCCGAGATTTCTTGGTTTCCATCATGTGAAGCTGAGAAAGTTGAGAGGCAGGAGCACCATCCCAAAGGGAGAGCAGTACTCAATCAGGCTGCAGACGAAAGCTTTGAATGTGGTCTTTTCACTCCACGTGCTTGGGGTCACAGCAATGAAGGGGAAGAGAAAAAAAAATCTCAGGGAATATTAAAATGTTGTTTTCACCCAGATACCTTTCACGTGTTAAGCAAATGTCATAACCACGACACCACAGAAACCTGCTTGTTATCAGCAACCCCATCATGTCCTTTAATAAATAATCTCCCACTGGTGACAACACATCATTTTGGATGATTGATGAAGAACGAAACAGAAAAGCGAATGAATCTGGTGTTCAGAATAAGTGTTCTCCTCCATTCCTCATGTCGTGTCGAACTGTTCGTGACGTCACTAACTTCGTTTAAAAAAATCCACATTTTATTTAATTTCGTGCACAAACAAAAACTTGAGTTCTGGATAACGCAAAATGAGTGTGGAATAATAGTTTTTTGAAAAAAAAAATGAAACCGTGAAAAGTAAAAATAACATGTTTCCGCCCGGTTTCGAACCGAGGACCTTTCGCGTGTGAGGCAAAGGTGATAACCACTACACTACGGAAACAAGGACACACCAACAACCCAACGGAAGGATGACAACACGGAAGGGTATTTATTGAAGATAAATTAAATAATTCAAGTGAAAAGAAACACATCATCACTTGAATTATTTAAAATATCTTAAATCAACACGTCATCACTTGAATTATCTAAATTATCTCAAATAAATACATCATCACTTGAATTATTTAAATTATCTGAAATAAACACATCATCACTTGAATTATTGAAATTATCTCAAATAAACACATCATCACTTGAATTATTTAAATTATCTTAAATAAACACATCACTTTTATCATTAAAATGATCTTCAATAAACACATCATCACTTGAATCATTTAAATTATCTGAAATGAACACATCATCACTTGAATTATTTAAATTATCTTAAATAAACACATCATCACTTGAATCATTTAAATGATCTCAAATAAACACATCATCACTTGAATCATTTAAATTATCTGAAATGAACACATCATCACTTGAATTCTTTAAATTGTCTTAAATAAACACATCATCACTTGCATTATTTAAATTATCTTCAATAAACACATCATCACTTGAATTATTTAAATTATCATGAAAAAACACATCATAACTTGAGTCATTGAAATTATCTTAAATAAACACATCATCACTTGCATGATTGAAATTATCTTAAATAAACACATCATCACTTGAATTATTTAAATTATCTCAAATAAACACATCATCACTTGAATTATTTAAATTATCTTAAATAAACACATGATTACTTTAATCATTTGTATGATCTTAAATAAACACATCATCACTTGAATTATTTAAATTATCTTAAAGAAACACATCATCACTTGAATCATTTAAATAATCTTAAATAAACACATCATCACTTGCATTATTTAAATTATCTTAAATAAACACATCATCATTGGAATTATTTAAATTATCTCAAATAAACACATGATCACTTGAATGATTTAAATTATCTTAAATCAACACATGATCAATTGAATCATTTAAATTATATCTTAAATCAACACATCATCACTTGAATCATTTAAATTATCTTCAATAAACACATCGTCACTTGAATCATTAAAATTATCTTAAATAATCACATCACTTGAATCATTTAAATTATCTTAAATAAACACATGATCACTCGAATTATTTAAATGATCTTAAATAAACACATCATCATTTGCATTATTTAAATTATCTTAAATAAACACATCATCACTTGAATTATTTAAATTATCTTAAATAAACACAAAATCACTTGAATTATTGAAATTATCTTAAATAAACACATCATCACTTGAATTATTTAAATTATCTGAAATAAACACAACATCACTTGAATCATTAAATTATCTGAAATAAACACATTATCACTTTAATCATTTAAATTATCATGAATAAACACATCATCACTTGAAACATTTAAATTATGATGAATAAACACATCATCACTTAAATCATTTAAATTATCATGAATAAACACATCATCACTGAAATCATTTAAATTATCATGAATAAAAACATCATCACTTGAATCATTTTAATTATTTTATACAAACACATCATCAATTGAATGATTTAAATGATCTTAAATAAACACATCATCAATTGAATTATTTAAATTATCTTAAATAAACACATCATCACTTGAATTATTTAAATTATCTTAAATAAACACATCATCACTTGAATTATTAAAATTATCTTAAATAAACACATCATCACATGAATTATTTAAATTATCTTGAATAAACACATCATCACTTGAATTATTTAAATTGTGTAAAATATACACACCATCACTTGAATTATTTAAATTAACTTCAATAAACACATCATCACTTGAATCATTTAAATTATCTTAAATAAACACATCATCACTTGAATTATTTAAATTATCTTAAATAAACACATCATCACTTGAATTATTTAAATTATCTGAAATCAACACATCATCACTTGAGTAATTTAAATTAACTTCAATAAACACATCATCACTTGAATCATTTAAATTATCAAAAATAAACACATCATCACTTGAATCATTTAAATTGTCTTAAATAAACACATCATCACTTGAATCATTTTAATTATCTTAAATAAACACATCATCACTTCAATTATTTAAATTATCTTAAATAAACACATCATCACTTGAATTATTTAAATTATCTGGAAGTCCTGATAAATTATGAAAATTAAGGGTTAAAAGACGATTTTAATCAGCGATTTCGCCCTCGTGAGGGAAGGTGAAAAGTGTCGAATGAGCTGAACTGAATCACTGCAAACACACACACACATACACACACACACGCACGCACACACACACACACACACACACACACACACACACACACACACACACACACACACACACACATGTGCAAAACATCTCGTCGTATCGTGACGTCATTTCGAAAGTTGGGTGTGAACCTCCACTTTTCACCTCACGTGCTTTGGGAAACAACAGCGAAGGGGTCGTGAAATAAAATCTCAGGGAGTATTAAAACATTGTTTCCACCCAGTTTTGAACCAGGAACCTTTGGTTTGTTAAGTGAATGTGCTTACCACAACACTATGGAAACTGGCCTGAGTTGACAACCCCATCATGTTCTTTAATAAATAATCTCTCACTGGACATTACATGAACTTTCAGGAAGGAAGCTGGGAATTTGAAGGAAGTGGATTTGGGGTGGATTAACGGGGGTAGAAAATATTGAGGATTTGGAAAAGACATGGTGGTGAACAGCTGGTTTGAAGACCTGGTGGGAAGAATGGGATTGAAGCGAGTGAGGGAGTTTATTCCAAAGGTGGGGAAAAAGAGGAATGAAAAAGTGAAGGTGAGCAGGGATTCGTGATTATTGTTGTTTTACCAGAAGGGGGTTGTTGGCGGACCTTGAGTACCCTGCAGAAATGTGGTGGGGACAAATCGCAGACAGAGCAGGGGGTACCGAAGAGGAGACGGTAGAAGCCATAAAGACCACCAACCAAACTGCGGTGAGATAGTGAGAGGCCCAAAGAATCAGCCTTATTGCATCCTATATTTCTTGGTTTCCATCGTGTGAAGCTGAGAAAGGTGAGAGGCAGGAGCACCATTCCAAAGGGAGAGCAGTACTCAATCAGGCTGCGGACGAAAGCTTTGAATGTGGTCTTTTCACTCCACCTGCTTGGGGTCACAACAATGAAGGGGAAGAGAAAAAAAATCTCAGGGAATATTAAAATGTTGTTTTCACCCAGTTACGTTTCGCGTGCTTGGCGAACGTGATAACCACGACACTACGGAAACCTGCTTGAGTCACCACCCCCATCATGTCCTTTGTAAATAATCTCTCACTGGTGACAACACATCATTTTGGATGATTGATGAAGAACGAAACAGAAAAGCGACTGAATCTGGTGTTCAGAACAAGTGTTCTTCTGCATTCCTCATGTCATGTCAAACTGTTCGTGATGTCACTTACTTCATTTGAAAAACATCCACATTTTATTTAATTTCGTGCAAAACAAAAACTTGAGGTTCAGATAACGTAAAATGAGTTTTGAATAATATTTTTTGTTAAATTAAAAAATGAAACCGTGAAAAGTAAAATTAACATGTTTCCGCCCGGTTTCAAATTGAGGACCTTTTGCGGGTGAGGCGATGGTGATAACCACTACACTACAGAAACTGGGACACACCGACAACCTGATGGACGGGTGACAACACGGAAGGGTATTCAGTGAAGATACATTAAATAATTCAAGTGATGATAAACACATCATCACTTGAATTATTTAAAATATCTTGAATGAACACATCACTTGAATTATTTAAATTATCTCAAATAAATACATCATCACTTTAATTATTTAAATTATCTAAAATAAACACATGATCACTTGAATTATTTAAATTATCTCAAATAAACACATCATCACTTGAATTATTTAAATTATGTTGAATAAACACATCTCTTTAATAATTTAAATGATCTTAAATAAACACATCATCACTTGAATCATTTCAATTATCTCAAATAAACACATCTCTTTAATCATTTAAATTATCTCAAATAAACACATCATCACTTGAATTATTTAAATTATCTCAAATAAACACATCATCACTTGAATTATTTAAATTATCTTAAATAAACACATCATCACTTTAATCATTTGAATGATCTTAAATAAACACATCATCACTTGCATTATTTAAATTATCTTAAATAAACACATCATCACTTGAATGATTTAAATTATCTTAAATAAACACATCATCACTTGAATCATTAAAATTACCTTAAATAAACACATCATCACTTGCATTATTTCAATTATCTTAAATAAACACATCATCATTGGAATTATTTAAATTATCTCAAATAAACACATCATCACTTGAATTATTTAAATTATCTTCAATAAACACATGATCACTTGAATTATTTAAATTATCTTAAATAAACACATGATCACTTGAATCATTTAAATTATATCTTAAATAAACACATGAACACTTGAATCATTTAAATTATCTTAAATAAAACACATCATCACTTGAATCATTTAAATTATCTTAAATAATCACATCACTTGAATCGTTTAAATTATCTTAAATAAACACATCATCACTGGAATTATTTAAATTATCTTAAATAAACACATCATCACTGGAATTATTTAAATGATCTTAAATAAACACATCATCACTGGAATTATTTAAATTATCTTAAATAAACACATCATCACTTGAATCATTTAAATTATCTTAAATAAACACATCATCACTTGAATTATTTAATTTATCTTGAAGTCTTTCTTATAAATTATGAAAATTAAGGGTTAAAAGACGATTTTAATCACCGATTTCGCCCTCGTGAGGGAAGGTCAAAAGTGCCGAATGAGCTGAACTGAATCACTGAAAACACACACACACACACACACACACACACACACACACACACACACACACACACACACACACACACACACACACACACAAACACACCGCATGTGCAAAACATCTCGTCGTATCGTGACGTCATTTCGAAAGTTGGGTGTTCACCTCCACTTTTCAAGTCACGTGCTTTGGGGAACAACAGTGAAGGGGTCATGAAATAAAATCTCAGGGAGTATTAAAACATTGTTTCGACCCAGTTTTGAACCAGGAACGTTTGGTTTGTTGAGTGAATGTGATAACCACAACACTATGGAAACTCGCCTGAGTCACCACCCCCATCATGTTCTTTAATAAATAATCTCTCACTGGACATCACATGGACGTTCAGGAAGGAAGCTGGGAATTTGAAGGAAGTGGATTTGGGGTGGATTAACAGGGGTAGGAAATATTGAGGATTTGGAAAAGACATGGTGGTCAACAGCTGGTTTGAAGACCTGGTGGGAAGAATGGGATTGAAGAGAGTGAGGGAGTTTATTCCAAAGGTGGGGAAAAAAGAGGAATGAAAAAGTGAAGGTGAGCAGGGATTCGTGATTATTGTTGTTTTACCAGAAGGGGGTTGTTGGCGGACCTTGAGTACCCTGCAGAAATCTTGTGGGGACAAATCGCAGACAGAGCTGGGGGTACCGAAGAGGAGACGGTAGAAGCCAGAAAGACCACCCACCAACCTGCGGTGAGATAGTGAGAGGCCCAAAGAATCAGCCTTATTGCATCCTATATTTCTTGGTTTCCATCATGTGAAGCTGATAAAGTTGAGAGGCAGGAGCACCATCCCAAATGGAGAGCAGTACTCAATCAGGCTGCGGACGAAAGCTTTGAATGTGGTCTTTTCACTCCACGTGCTTGGGGTCACAACAATAACGGGGAAGAGAAAAAAAATCTCAGGGAATATTAAAATGTTGTTTTCACCTGGATACCTTTCACGTGTTAGGCAAATGTCATAACCACTACACTGCAGAAACCTGCTTGTGTCAACAACCCCATCATGTCCTTTAATAAATAATCTCCCACTGGTGACAACACATCATTTTGGATGATTGATGAAGAACGAAACAGAAAAGCGAATGAATCTGGTGTTCAGAATCAGTGTTCTCCTCCATTCCTCATGTCGTGTTGAACTGTTCGTGACGTCACTCACTTCGTTTAAAAAAATCCACATTTTATTTAATTTCGTGCACAAACAAAAACTTGAGTTCTGGATAACGCTAAATGAGTGTTGAATAATAGTTTTTGTGAAAAAAAAATGAAACCGTGAAAAGTAAAAATAGCATGTTTCCGCCCGGTTTCGAACCGGGGACCTTTCGCGTGTGAGGCGAACGTGATAACCACTACACTACGGAAACTGGGACACACCAACAACCCGACAGAAGGCTGACAACACTATCTTACTGAATGGATTGTTTTCATCACCATACAGTTTAAAATATCAAACGTCATTGGGGAAATTTTCTTTTCATTTCCTCAATTACTGTAAAAAGAAGAAACGGAGAACAAGGCGGAAACGGAGAGAATCCGGAAATCATCAGTCGTGCTCAGTTCGATGGAGTAATTTCACACAAAAACTCATGTTTCACTGATCGTCGACTCCATCGGGTCAGTTGTTCGATTACTCGTCAAATGTTCTTTTACTTTTACTTTTCTTCACTTCCTCAATCGCTTTTCCTTTGTTGTGTCACACTCGAACCTCCTTCGTCTCTGCTTTTTCTCAGTCCGACCATTTCCTTGGACTCGAGATGGGTTCGTTCGATGTTTTAACACTTCATCTTCATCATCATCATCATCATCATCATCATCATCATCATCATCATCATCATCATCATCATCATCATCATCATCATCATCATCATCATCATCATCATGTACGAACTTCATCACATCGCGTTCGGCCGTTTGCGCCTGCACACTGTACAGACTACAGTGCAATACAGTACGGTGCGGTGTTATACGGTACGGTGTTATGCAGTACAGTGTGGTGTTATACAGTACGGTGTAGTACAGTAAGGTGTAATGCAGTTAGGTACGTTGCGGTGTTGTACGGTATGGTGTAATACAGTAAGGTGCGGTGTTATACGGTACGGTGTTATGCAGTACAGTTTGGTGTTATACAGTACGGTGTAGTACAGTGTGGTGTTGTACAGTACGGTGTAGTACAGTAAGGTGTAATGCAGTTAGGTACGTTGCGGTGTTGTACGGTATGGTGTAATACAGTAAGGTGCGGTGTTATACGGTACGGTGTTATGCAGTACAGTTTGGTGTTATACAGTACGGTGTAGTACAGTGTGGTGTTGTACAGTACGGTGTAGTACAGTAAGGTGTAATGCAGTTAGGTACGTTGCGGTGTTGTACGGTATGGTGCAGTTGTACGGTATGGTGTAATACAGTAAGGTGCGGTGTAATACAGTACGGTGTTGTACGGTGCAGTGTTGTACAGTATGGTGTAATACAGTATGGTGCGGTGTTGTACTGTATGGTGCAGTTGTACAGTATGGTGTAATACAGTAAGGTGCGGTGTAATAGAGTACAGTACGTTGTAATATGGTGCAGTGTTATCCAGTACGGTGTAATATGGTGCAGTGTTATACAGTACGGTGTAATATGGTGCAGTGTTATGCAGTAAGGTGCGGTGTAATACAGTACGTTGCGGTGTTGTACGGTGTGGTGCAGTGTTTGTACAGTTTGGTGTAATAGGGTCATTCCATGTCAAATCGTCAAAGAATCTGCCGTCATCTCTCAGATTTTTGTTAAACTTTGGGAACCAATTGGGACCCATGAAAAACGGCAAGAACTCAAATATTTTTGCAAACAGCCTCTTAATTTGTGAGATACAGACTAACGAACTTTGGACTAATTAGCACGACGTCGCGAATTCAAATGGCCATATCTCTAAAAGTATAACACCTAGAGGGCTGGTTTTGGTGTCATTTTAAAGGTATTTTCATGCCCTATGAATTTGTCTGGGCAACATTTTCCTACCTCCAACCACAAAAAAGTTATCACAAAATATAAACTTCAATCGTGAATCCCCAAAAAATGTATCCTTCAAATTTCTTCAAATTCATCCCAGAGGTACCTTATGATGTCAAGAAGCTTCCACATAAATTTTGTGATGGGCACTCCAATAGTTTCTGAGATATGAGCAATAATGTACATGTATGTATGGCATCTTCTTCTTCTTCTTTCGGCTGCTCTCGTTAGGGGTCGCCACAGCGGATCATCCATATGATCCACATAGTGATTTGGCACATTTTTTACACCGGATGCCCTTCCTGACGCAACCCTGGTCGCCTCTTGCGACACAGGGATCTGGTACACCTATTTTAACCGGGGTATACACCGGCCCAGTACACTGGTACTCATTTAGCCAACCTCAGAAGGATGACAGGCTGAGTCAACCCCCTGGTGTATTAATTCAGTGGCTCAACGGGGCTTGAACTCAGGACCTTTTGGATCCAAAGCCGCTGCCCTAACCACTGCGCCAACATCAGGCTCATGTACGTATGGCATATAGGTTCGAAAATCAGCATTTGTAATGTATTATACAATCATTCTAACCTAGCCATGACAGGGAACACAGGGAACGACCATCAATTGCTTTGACGTATCATATACTTTCATTTTCAACTGGGCCTGAGGGGAAGAAACAAGTGCTGCTGTTGCTGCATTGAAGAGGAAATTGAAAGCCTAAGTCAGATTAGTGAACACTGTGTACTTGAACTCACTTATTGATTGTATAATACATTATAAATGCTGATTTTCGAACCTATATGCCATACGTACATGTACATTATTGCTCATATCTCAGAAACTATTGGAGTGCCCATCACAACATTTATGTAGAAGCTTCTTGACATCATAAGGTACCTCTGGGATGAATTTGAGGAAATTTGAAGGATACATTTTTTGGGGATTCACGATTGAAGTTTATATTTTGTGATAACTTTTTTGTGGTTGGAGGTAGGACAATGTTGCCCAGACAAATTCATAGGGCATGAAAATACCTTTAAAATGACACCAAAACCAGCTCTCTCGGTGTTATACTTTTAGAGATATGGCCATTTGAATTCGTGACGTCGTGCTAATTAGTCCAAAGTTCGTTAGTCTGTATCTCACTAATTAAGAGGCTGTTTGCAAAAATATTTGAGTTCTTGCCGTTTTTCATGGGTCCCAATTGGTTCCCAAAGTTTTACAAAAATCTGAGAGATGACGACAGATTCTTTGATGATTTGACATGGAATGACCCAATACAGTAAGGTGTAATAGAGTACAGTGCAGTGTTATACAGTATGGTGTAACATGGTGCAGTGTTATACAGTAACGTGTAATACAGTACGGCACAGTGTTATACAGTAAGGTGTCATACAGTATGGTGCCATGTAATACAGTACAGTGTAATACAGTATGGTGTGATGTAATAGCGAACACAGTGAGCTTCATACTTTAAGCGTGCACGTGAGAGAATAGGAAACAACAACACAATACCCCTGCTTGTTTGGAATCCGTGTTGTTGGCTATGACCTTTTGCTTCCGGTTGTTGTTAAACGCTGTGTGGTGTATAAACACGATTGGTTTTTATTTCTATCTTGTGAATATTACTTAACGCGTGCACATGAGAGAATACGAAACAACAAAAACAACACAATACCCTGCCAATTGTGAATCCGTGTCGTTGCCTATGACCCTTTTGCTTCCGTTTTTGTTTTGTTTCTGGTCTTTTTTTGTTTCCGGTTTTTGTCGTGGGGAATGATGCATGCCGGGAGATAAAGGCATCGTCGGAGACATGAAAGACCCAAATAATATCAGACATGGTGTATATTTCCTCCACTGATTTTAATAAAGATATCTCCCGCATCATCAAAAAATAATATTTAATCGTGATTTACGTTATTTGATCGCTGATCCCGAATCCAGGCCGAAGTAACTGGAAATTGCGTATACAGTTGTGAACAAGTTGTAGGTAAAGTCAGAAGCGAATGTAAGAAGAATTCTACGTTCGCTTCTGGTATTTATTTTTTTAGATGAGATCCTGTTCTAGGCGGTGTAGTTGTCGTTGTGAAGGTAATGTTGAGGTAATATTTACGTTTTTTAGATGAGATCCTGTTCTAGGCAGTGTAGTTGTCGTTGTGAAGGTAATGTTGAGGTAATATTAATTTTTTCAGATGAGATCCTGTTCTCGGCGGTGTAGTTGTCGTTGTGAAGGTAATGTTGAGGTAATATTTATTTTTTCAGATGAGATCCTGTTCTCGGCAGTGTAGTTGTTGTTATGAAGGTAATGTTGAGGTAATATTAATTTTTTTTAAATGAGATCCTGTTCTAGGCGGTGTAGTTGTCGTTGTGAAGGTAATGTTGAGGTAATATTTACTTTTTATATGAGATCCTGTTCTAGGCGGTGTAGTTGTTGTGAAGGTAATGTTGAGGTAATATTAATTTTTTTAAATGAGATCCTGTTCGAGGCGGTGTAGTTGTCGTTGTGAAGGTAATGTTGAGGTAATATTTACTTTTTATATGAGATCCTGTTCTAGGCGGTGTAGTTGTTGTGAAGGTAATGTTGAGGTAATATTAATTTTTTTTAAATGAGATCCTGTTCTAGGCGGTGTAGTTGTTGTGAAGGTAATGTTGAGGTAATATTAATTTTTTTAGATGAGATCCTGTTCTCGGTGGCGTAGTTGTCGTTGTGAAGGTAATGTTGAGGTAATATTTACTTTTTATATGAGATCCTGTTCTAGGCGGTGTAGTTGTTGTGAAGGTAATGTTGAGGTAATATTAATTTTTTTAAATGAGATCCTGTTCTAGGCGGTGTAGTTGTTGTTGTGAAGGTAATGTTGAGGTAATATTTACTTTTTTAGATGAGATCCTGTTCTAGGCGGTGTAGTTGTTGTGAAGGTAATGTTGAGGTAATATTAATTTTTTTAGATGAGATCCTGTTCTCGGCGGCGTAGTTGTCGTTGTGAAGGTAGTGTTGAGGTAATATTTACTTTTTTAGATGAGATCCTGTTCTCGGCGGTGTAGTTGTTGTTGTGAAGGTAATGTTGAGGTAATATATTTTTTAGATGAGATCCTGCTCTCGGCGGTGTAGTTGTTGTTGTGAAGGTAATGTTGAGGTTATATTAACTTTTTTCGATGAGATCCTGTTCTCGGCGGTGTAGTTGTTGTTGAGGAAATTTTTTTTTTTCAGATGAGATCCTGTTCTAGGCGGTGTAGTTGTTGTTGTGAAGGTAATGTTGAGGAATTTTTTTTTTCAGGTGAGATTCTGTTCTCGGCGGTGTCGTTGTTGTGAAGGTAATGTTGAGGTAATATTAATTTTTTTAAATGAGATCCTGTTCTAGGCAGTGTAGTTGTCGTTGTGAAGGTAATGATGAGGTAATATTTACTTTTTTAGATGAGATCCTGTTCTAGGCAGTGTAGTTGTTGTGAAGGTAATGTTGAGGTAATATTAACTTTTTCAGATGAGATCCTGTTCTCGGCGGCGTAGTTGTCGTTGTGAAGGTAATGTCGAGGTAATATTTACTTTTTTTTAAATGAGATCCTGTTCTAGGCGGTGTAGTTGTCGTTGTGAAGGTAATGTTGAGGTAATATTTACTTTTTTAGATGAGATCCTGTTCTAGGCGGTGTAGTTGTTGTGAAGGTAATGTTGAGGTAATATTAATTTTTTTAGATGAGATCCTGTTCTCGGCGTCATAGTTGTCGTTGTGAAGGTAATGTTGAGGTAATATTTACTTTTTTTAGATGAGATCCTGTTCTAGGCGGTGTAGTTGTCGTTGTGAAGGTAATGTTGAGGTAATATTTACTTTTTATATGAGATCCTGTTCTAGGCGGTGTAGTTGTTGTGAAGGTAATGTTGAGGTAATATTAATTTTTTTAGATGAGATCCTGTTCTAGGTGGTGTAGTTGTTGTGAAGGTAATGTTGAGGTAATATTAATTTTTTTTAGATGAGATCCTGTTCTCGGCGGCGTAGTTGTCGTTGTGAAGGTAGTGTTGAGGTAATATTTACTTTTTTAGATGAGATCCTGTTCTCGGCGGTGTAGTTGTTGTTGTGAAGGTAATGTTGAGGTAATATATTTTTTAGGTGAGATCCTGCTCTCGGCGGTGTAGTTGTTGTTGTGAAGGTAATGTTGAGGTTATATTAACTTTTTTCGATGAGATCCTGTTCTCGGCGGTGTAGTTGTTGTTGAGGAAATTTTTTTTTTCAGATGAGATCCTGTTCTAGGCGGTGTAGTTGTTGTGAAGGTAATGTTGAGGAATTTTTTTTTTCAGGTGAGATTCTGTTCTCGGTGGTGCAGTTGTTGTTGTGAAGGTAATGTTGAGGAAATTTTTTTTTTCAGATGAGACCCTGTTCTCGGCGGCATAGTTGTTGTGAAGGTAATGTTGAGGTAATATTTATTTTTTGGTAGCAAAAAGACTTTAATTTGATATGTAAGAATAATTCTACGTTCGCTTCTCGGCTTTGCCTATTCCATATTACAGTTCAGTGTAATACTGCATGGTGCAGTGTAATACAATTCGGTGCAATTCAGTATGGTGCATTGTAGTACATGGTACAGTGTAATACAGTCTGGCTCAATACAGTACGGTGTGGTGTAATGCAGTACAGTGTAATACTGTTGCGGGGCCGGACTTTGGCCGCGAGCACGACCACGTGATGGAGCTGCAGAGTCGGCTCGACCGATCGCCCGGAATTCAGATCGTACTTCTTCGAAAACTCCGGAAAGTATGGGTCCCTTTTTGGACCGTGAAGGGTCAATATTTCCACCACGTGGTCCAGGGTTATTCGCCAATTTTCAAAATACCTAGAGACCACCTGGCGATCTACCGAGTCTTCACACCCTCGACCGCACCTGTACGGAACGAGCTGCTTGGCGTACTCGAACCGTGTGTGACCCGAGCGGAAGGTCACCAAAGTCCCGTCGATCCAAATGTCCCCTTACAGCCGTAACCGCTTTTACTATTTCTCCAACACGCAGCACGCAAAGCCAATGAAAGAATGGACACGAACAAGCTGAAACTTTGAACAAATGGGGTTTATTTATACTGTTGTGGTTACCAGATTCGCAAACCACCATTCAGGTCCCTTAGGTGAGGTATCTCGGTAAGTACATGTGTAGTTAGGTCCAAACCCGTTGTCTAGTGGGAATACATGTCATTTATGCGAGCTGCGACTCTTCAGGATAGCCGTTTTTCTTTTACTATCTTTATTTTGGACCAACCGCCATGATTACCACCACAACCACAACATCAACCACCAACCACAACGCCGCTTCACCACAACCGCCACGACCTTCCCGTCACACCTCGCAACCGTAGCATCGCCACCGTTCTTGCCCCGCTGTGGGTACCGGTGTTGGACTCGTGCAGGGCGCACGTTGAACAGCGTGTACAAAATCACGGATTTTGTGCTTCAAAAACGGATCAAAAACGACACACGCCCACTTTTTGCCGTCCAATCGGTGAGCGAGGGGCGATTTGGCCCCGCCTCCAGGACGATCGATATATGCAAATTTGTGGATCAAAAGCCTTCACGCCCACTTTTTCTCGGGCCAATGGGGAGCGAGGTGAAAGGTCAAAGGGAGGGGGTCAAAGGCGAAGCTACGGGGGGATAAAAGGACCGTGTTCGTCAGTCAGAGCCGTGTGGAAGTCTGGAGCCCGAAGCCTGCAGTAGCTGGAGAAGCTGAAGAGAGTCGAACGAGGAGAGCCCAAAGAAGAGTCCAGGGTGGAGAGTCCAGAGGCGGAGAGGCGGCAGCGGCGAAGGCAGACGAGGGGGTGCTCGCGACGGTGCCGGGAGCTGCACGCCCGAGGAAGGCCGGCAGCGCGACCTGGCCGAGGTGGAGACGCACACCAGGGATAATAAAGATCCTCTATACCCCGAGCATCAGCAACCCCCTCCTGTTTCCCCCCGCGCTGAGATAGTGCGACCAAGGGGGCCCCTTTCCCACCCCCTGCCAGGCACTGTCCGCGAGGCCCGCGGAGTGAGGCGCCATCGCCGCTCCGCGTCTCATCACCAGACGGGTAGGCGCGACCCGGTCTCGGCCTCAGGCCCGCCTCATTCTTGGGGATATTCTTTCCTTGGTTTTGGGTATGTGTTGTCGGCGCCGTCTGTGAAGTAGAATTGTATAAGTGTTGCCGTGTGCTCGGTAGTCGGTATTAGCTCTGCATTGTCTTCGCTTTTACATTTGCTTTTTGTGTAAATGGAATTGTGTTTTCTTTTTTTTGTGTGCTTTTGGTGGAATTGAATATGTGTGCTTTCCGTTCGTCGCAAATAAATGTGCTTTATTGTTGAACTGTTCTCCCGCTTCGCTTCGTCTTTTCCTCCATTGAATCCTCATCTTGCTTCACGTAAAGGGTTGGTAGTGGGCTGAATACGCCCGATAATTAATCGAACCGTCGAGGTCGACGATAACACCGCTCGGTTATTCTGATAGTACGGAACGGGTCGCTTAAGTGGCCCGTGTCCGAAGTCGACCTGCGGCGATGTGCGATCGCCCGGTCTACCCTCCGCGTGGGTACTTAGGTAGGTCGAATTTGGCGAGCAACCCTATCCCACGCGGGGGCTGATTGGCTCGATCGCGGTGAGACCGAAAGGTCCACCCGTGACTGGTTCCCGGCGTTAGTCCGAGAGGGTCACGACTGGATTGTCCGTCCGGTGGGCGACGTGCCGCGATTTGAGTTACGTGGCCGTCAGCACGCCGGCGGGCGCGAAAACCGCAACAATACAATAATGGTGGGGGGGGGGGAACTAGGGAAGCACGTAAAGGCAAAGCTAAACTGAATATAAGAAATGCAAGTATATACAGCAAAGGCACTTAACAGTTTATAACTTGAAGACGGGGCCCCAGACACACACGCGCACACACAAATACCCCAAAATGACTGGACCAAATGGTCTTTATTGAGACCTATCTTGGACCTGTCCGCCTCGTGTGGTCTTCAAGCTGGTCGGTCCAGTGAGAGGTGAGCCGAACCCGGACACCGGCGGGCGACCCTTGCGGTTCCTGCGGGGACTGGCCTCGCTCAAGCTCTCTGTCGTGGTGAGGACGACAAGGACGACGTCGGCCACGACCAGCCAGACAGGCGCCCTGAGATGAGCGCTCCAGCAAGATGAACGATCCAGCAAGACGAAATGTCCAGGTCGGGAGATGTTCTTTTCGGGAGCTGTTCTTTCGTCCGGAGCTGTCCTTGTCGGGAAATGCTCAGGTCGGGAGATGCTCTCTTCCTCCTGAGCTCTGTGCTCTTCCGCTCCTCCGCTCTTTCTTTCCTATGCACCTCCGCCAGCTTGACCCCTCCCCCACTCGGCCCGTGGAGAATCCCGGAGCAGAGGGTTGTTCTCATTCTCTGCAGCACTGTTGTAACGGTCGATTCTGTTGTCGTGCTGATTTATTTTCCAATAAGAATCCTAACTATAAAACTAAATCACAGCGCATGGACATTTATTTACCGATTCGACAAGGGAAAGGAAGCTATCTATAAAACACATACTTACTGATATAACTAATCTAAAGGACCTGAATGTTGTGTGCGATAGGTTTCCAAATTCCTAACAATACAACATGGTGCAGTGTAATGCAGTGTGATGTACTGTTCGAGTACATTTCAGTACAGTACTCGCATGTACTCTCACAGCAAGCATTTCCTCATTCAAGTGACAGTTTCACGGATTATTTATTCTTTCCTTCCCGAGAGAGGAAGTAAAATATCGATGAATGGATTGTGTAAATATTCTGTGCAAAATGATTTTTAACTCCAAATGAAATGTTTTATATTGTTGTAGATTTCCCGCCCGTCATTGAGCGAACGACCACATCTAACCAATAGCGGTCGCTTCGCCCACCGAACAGACAATCCAGTTGCGGCTTTCCGGATCAACGCCGGAAACCAGCCACGGGTGTGTTTTTAACCACACCACAACCTTGTCCGCACTCTACCCGCGCTACAGGGTCCGATCGCCAAATCTTCGATTTACCTAATTATTCGCGCGGGTAGGTTACCGAGAGATTGTACCTCAACGGGACCGCTTGGAAACGAGCCGCTTAAGCAGCTCGCTTCCTTTTAGGATAACCGAGCGGGGTATTATCGCGCAGTCCCGTTGGACCCGATCACTTTACCGGCTATTGAAAAAACCAACTATATTCCGAGTGCAAGATGGGGCAGTTCAATGAGGGAATGGACGCAACGAACAGGTTTACATTCACACAAGGACATTTAGTATAATAAAGCACGTATGCAATTAAACAAGGCAAAACACATATGCAATTATACAGCAACAAAAGCACGACAAAAGAACTACGACCGTCAATACGAAATGCGATGCAAACATTTACAGCACACAAAGCACTGAACAATTTCCTACTTATTAGACGGGCCCACGGATACATGTCGCGCGCGCACACGCGCACACACACACAGACACACACACACAGACACACACACACACAGACAGACACACACACACACACACACACACACACACACACACGCACACAAGAAATGGTGGCAGAGGCCTTTAATAACGGGCTCCAGCTCGGACGACAGGTGAGCTGAAACTCAGAACCTATCTCGAACTTCTCCATCTCGTGTGGTCTTCAAGTTATTCGGACCCGGGCTCCAGTCAGAGCGAGCTGGATCCAATCGCCGTGAGCTGCGATCCTTCCCGAGCTCCCACAAATCCTCCCGCGCTTCTCAACACGTGCTGGTGAGACGAGGCGCCGATCCTTCCCGTCGATGCGTCACTTCCCCGAGGAACCACCTCCACAAAGAGGTCGATGAGTCGCACCAAGCCGGGAACCAAAATGGAGAACAAAGAGCTCCACGAACCAAGAAGAAGAAGCCACGACTCTCAGCTCGAGCCGAGCGACCGGCTTAACTTTCTTCCAAACAGGGCAGCTTGAAGCAAAAAGCTCTCCTGAGCCAAACAAAAGCCGAAGCTCACGGAATCATCAAAGCAAAAAGCCTCCTCCCGAGCCAGGCCTCAGCCGAAGCTCACTGAGCCAGCCGAAGCAAAAAGCTTCCGAAGGCCTCAACCCTAACCCAAGCCAAGCAGGACCCGACGGTCTGCTGAACGACTCCCCTCAACTCCCTTCTCCAACTCTGCCCCCGAACAAAAGAAAAGATCTCCTCTTATCCTTCTCCCGCCCTTCCCCCGCTCCCGGCGTGACTCATGACTCATGCCCTCGTGCTCCATCCCCCCGCTCAACCACGGGTGGGAGGGAGTTGTTGACATAATGTACCACGGGGCGGCAGGGTTGTTCTTCCTCTTCGCAGAAGAGGGAGGAGGGATGTCTCCATTGTTCGTTCCCGAACTATTAAATCGATCCGCAGCGCATCTAATCGATTTCTGAACTTTTAAACAATGGAAGGTGAGCTATCTAGGGAACAAGCACTTATCGACATAGCTGACTAAAGGAACCTGTATGTTGTGTGCAATCGAATTCCAAATTCGTAACAATATTATATGATCAACTGCATGGTTTGGGGTCAGGGCTTTGGGTCCGACAGGATGGTGCAAAGGTGGCACACCTTCATAAGGGTCAGCCTTTGGGTCTTCTGACCTGTATGGCCTGGAGTTGATTCTGCACCCGATTTTTAACACCAAGGAATGCCTCTCAGTTTGGGACGTTAACCTGAAGACCCATCTGCCAGTATTAGTTCATGGACGACAAAGATCCCACTGTGTGTTTTGTTTAATAGAAGGCAAGTTAGCAGCGGTACCTTCGCCAATTAGAGGATCTGGGTATCAGCGGATTAACTTTCCTACGCCACGACCAGTATGATGCCCCAACTATCTGCTCTGCCATGGGATAGATGATGACGATGATCTGATGAATACCTTGTTCAGGAAGCGATGAGTTGTCGACGAGCATGGAGGTATTTGTAATGCATCGACATAACGGGGTGTTCGGAGAATTTAATATCCATTGATAGTTGATACAATGTTTCACTTTTGTTTCAGGACTTGTGAGCAATGGCAGCCAAAGTGTACTTCCCATCTTGCTGCCTGCCTGCTCAAAGTGCCGTACTCCTCGGCTGCAAGTTGGGTCGGCGGGACTCTTTTCTAGTTCTGGCCACCATGTCTTTCCCTTTCACACCCAATCGGGTGAAGTCCTTTTTGGCCTCCGTCGCACCACGTGATACCCCTCCGTGGTGTGACTTTCGTCCCGAAGTTTTGGGCATTTGCAATGTTTCTGCCGATTGGAGAGTGTAAGTTACAATATCTTTTGCTTTATTCAAATTGTTGCTTCAGTTTGACAATTGCACTGTCTTTTTATTACATACGCGTGGAGCACTTGTGGGTCTGTGTGTACAGGGGGGCGAGTCCTTGATGATTGTGCAAATTGTTACCTTCGCCACCAAAGGTGGAAGGACGTTATGATTTCAACTCCGTTTGTTACTTGCAAAATCAAAGACTTTTCAAATATATTGGTGTTAGTCGATTTTGTTATTCTGTCTGTCTGTCTGTCAGTCAATCACCGACGGGTCACAATTTGAACCGTTCTTCACGAAACTTCACCACATTGTAGAGTTTGTCATAAGGAAGAAGCCGATTGTTTTTGAGGTCAAAAGGTCAACAGCTCAGGTGGTATTTCTGAAATCCTCAATTTTAATCCGATTGACTTGAAATTTGAAGAGGAGTTGATTATTTGGTCATTGAATTCAACCACCAATTATTTTTGAGTTGTGGATTTTCGTAAGTATCGTGCTCTGCACGACGTCATCTTCTTGTTTGTTACTTGCAAAATTGAAGATTTTTCAATTGTATTGGTCAGTGGATTTTGTTATTCTGTCTGTTTGTCTGTCGATCGCCTACAGGTCACAATTTTAAACTGATCGTCATGACACTTTAGCAAGTTGAAGAGGTAGTCTCATCCGAGCAGCCTATTGATTTTGAGGTCAAAGGTCGAATTTCTAAAATCGTCATTTTTCATCCGATTGACTTGAAAGTTGAACAGGATTTTCATATTGCGTCACTGAATTAGGAAAGCAACGATTTTTCAGGTCAAAGGTCAACTCAAAGTCAAACTTCTAAAATCATCAAATTTCATCTGAAAAATCATCAATTTACATCCTATTAACTTGAAAATTATACAACAATTGCATCGTCCATCAATTAATTTGGAAACCAACTATTTGAGGTCAAAAGGTCAATTCAAGGTTAGACTTCTAAAATAATCAATTTCAATTTGAAAAATAACTTTCATTCGATTGACTTGAGATTGTCAATTATAATCTTAATGAAATGGACAATTTGATGTATCCATGGCAACCTTATAAGAGGGGGGTGGATTTTGCAAGTATCGTTCTCTGCACTACGTCTTTTTCTTGTTTATTAATTGCCGGAATCCTTTGGATTTCGGCAATTATGTTGGTCGGTTGTGTGTGTCTTTCTGTGTGTCTGTCTGTCTGTCTGTGTGTTTGTTTACCCTGTAGTAGCCACAACGTTTCAGCGATCATGGCCAAACTGGGTACAGACGTCGGCCATGGTCCAACTTAGACACTTGTCGTTTTTGGTGAATTTAGGTCAAAGGTCAAGGTCACCAAAAAAACCGAAATTCTTATTTTCGCAATATCGTCGTATTGACTGGTCGTATCGACTTTAAACTTAGAATAAAATGGTCGTATCGACTTAAAACCAAATCCAAAATGTGGATCTTTCAATACTGCATCCTCAATAATATGTCTCATTGGGGTGTTACACCAACACCCTTCTTAGCGGTGGGGGGTCGAATGTCATGGGGGTCGGGTCAAAATTTTCAAATTGCGATAAAAACATCATTTCAAGTCCGATTGACTTCCAAGTTATGATCATGACCAAACTAAGTGCTATAACTCATTAAACAGCAGCACTATCAACTTATAAAAACCAAATTGATTTCCAGGTTTTTGTTTTTTCAGAGATCATGGAGATATGACAAAGTTATTCCTGCAATTCCTTGCTCAACGAGCAATTTCATTTGTCTGTTTGTGTTTCAGGATATCTCAAAAAGTTGTGGGTGGATTCGGATTAAATTTGGACAGGTTGGGTGTGTGACCACAACGAATGGTTTCCATTTTGGTGAAGATCCGGATCTGGATCTGACTACTATAATTTTAAAAATGATTCTTCACCATTGAGAGACATGGCCAAAAACGATATGTAGCACGATATCTCAAAAAGTTGTGGACGGATTCGGATGAAAATTGGTGGACAGGTTTGGTGTATGATAGACAAATTGATTCATTTTTGGTGAAGATCCTAATCCAGATCGTGATACAAAAATTATTTAATTTGTTTAAGTGATTCTTCCCCTTCGAGAGATAGGGCCAAATATGATATACAGTATAGCATGATATTTCAAAAATCTAATGAGCCAGATATGTTCTCATGGATCAGGCATTGCATGGCAGAGGTAAGTACTCTACTGAATGCCCTTCTAGTTCGAAAATGTGTTGGGCCCGAAATGTGCTACTGGATCAGACATTGCGTGGCGGAGATATGCGCTCTTCCGAGTGCCCTTATAGTTTTTTTACGCGTATAATTCACCATTTCCCCAATTGTTAAGCTTCCCCCAATATGACAAGGGAAGGGTTTAGCTGTTGTAGGGTTTGTTTATACAATTGGTGCCCCAAATTTTTAATGGTACCTCAGAGTTTTAGACCCCTGAGAGTACTAAACCACCAATTTGGTGTTTTTGGGGTTTTTTTCCTTCCTGCACTCTCAAGTTCTCTCAATTTCCGAGCTGTATATCAGAGCCTGCTGGGAGTTTCAGAATGAAATTTTGTACCAATAATGGGAATAAAAAGTACGTGGGGCTTGCGTAATTTTTTTTTAACCTTGACCTAATTTTTAACGTCGTGACTTGATTAGAAACATTTAAACATTTTTCACCATAATTTGACTAAGCTTTGTTCAATAGGAGTGAAATTTAATCTCTCTAGATAGCCTCGGGCAAGGTGCATTTATGCTTCATTTACATCATAGCCCTCCCAGTTAAAGGTCAAGGTCAAATGGCGGTCTGAAAAAGAAAAAGTGTGTATATTTTTATTTTTTGTCATCACTATTTTGCCAATGCGGAATCTCAGACCGCTTGGCCTTCCATGTTCTTGCATCATAATAGCATGCCCACACTGAAGTTGTGCACCTGATATTTGTTTCATGTCCTCAACCTATTTTTTTTTTGTCAGATTGTGACCCAATTAACAAATAAACAACTTTTTGATCATAACTTGAATAATTTTTGTCCGATTTTTCATGATGTTGAGTTTTGGGGACAGATGATAGATGGAGACGCATTTCCTTAATTTAAACTCTATCTATAAATGCTAATGGTCAAGGTCATAATATGGTAGTCCAAAAAAACAAAAAAAGAAGCCATTGTGAGATCGCTAGCGCCGGGGGAGGCTTACCCCTGGTGGTCGCTTTGTGATCGCAGGCATCGTTATTATTATTTTGTTTTTTTTTAATATTTAATTTGTACTTGAGAAATTGCTGATGAATAGTAAACCTTTTATAAAAAAAAATAAAGTCACAATTGTCTGTCATCACTCAGGCTTGATGATGAATCCAGTTTAACTGCTCATAGCCTTTGCAAGATATTTAATGGAGAAGCCTGGCTGGAGGTGGAACTTCATGCCGGTTCCACATCACCGTCGTCCTGCAACATTTATCGACGAGATACGAATGGTCACTATAACCTCAGGTCACCACGGACTGTTGTGTTTGCTCATTACAACCAAAGAGAGGCTGTGACTGTGAGATGGCTGGCTGAGGATAGCAGCGATTTCACGAGTATGGAAGAACAGACTGCGGATGTAACCAAAGAGCCTTCAGAAATGGCTTTATTTTTCACAGCCTTGTCTTGCAATGAGCAAATATTTTTGCCTCCTCCCTGTGAAGACGATTTGGAGGAGAAACAATCGACGGGATCAAGCGTTTGTCTCCGGCATTGGCAGGATGCCGGTCCTGAAGGTAGCATCGTGGTGGAGCTGGGAAAAGCTGCGTGTAGGCCGATTCGTCGTGTCGGGGCCTGGTTTTTGGCACTGGTTGCCCCCCTCTTTATCTGCAGGTATGCACGCTGTGCTAACTCTTGGTGGGTCATGTTTTAAAAGCTGATGGTATGAATGGGTCTTGTCTTGTCCTTAAGGGTGGGCTTGCTTCCGAGTTGTCCTCCATGTGAGGTAGATTCCGCTTTTTGTAGACTATGGACAATTGCACCTTTGCCTTGGATTGGTGATTGTCTTTCCACTTGGCTTCAGCTCCACCATCAGCATGACCGTCTCCGAGTCGTGTTTTCTCCTCCCGTTGTTAAAGTTCCTCCTCGTTTGACCCCACCAAGGTAAATCATTTTCACCTCTCACCATTTGGCTTGCATTTTTTAAGAGGGCCACGTAGGTATATTTGAGTTCGTTTTTTACCGAGCTGTCCATACCGCACAGGTGTGCAGACATGATCTGTTCGATGCTGCTGGACTCCCTGCTCGGGTTGCTGCTCATAAGTCACATTTATCCACACGGACACCTCGAGGCCGCCACCGATGCACTTCCGGTCTTTACGCAGGTTGATCACTGATTTTCAACGATGCTGTTTCGTTATTTTAGTAGTTGTATTGTACTATGAGCTAACAAAAAAAAACAAAAAACCTAACACAAGCACTGGGAGTTGCATTTTAAGAGTGAATATTGTTTTAATGATGAACAGAGTTCAGAATTGTGAAATTAAGGAAAATTTCTATTTGTCCATCCATCCATCCATCCATCATACTCGGGACCATACTCGGTGCAGAGCGTTGATGCTGCCTCAGCACTCTCCTTGGCTATTGGGCACAATCCTGGACGGGTCGCCACAACGAGACAGTATACCAGGATGCTGGCACTGATTTTGCCGAGCTTAGAAGGATGACAGGCAGAGTCAACCCCACCTGGTATTAATTCAACAGCTGAGTGGGATTTGAACTCAGGATCCTCGGACCACCACCCAAACCATTAAGCCAACACCAAGCACGATAAAATTAATACATTACTTACAATATGGCCTCGAGGTACGCACACTCGCCTCTAAGCTGTCTAGCCTGGGTTTAAATCCCGGCGCAGCTATAAACTGTCATCCAGGTGTTTCACAGACAGGGTGATTCATCAATGTTTGTTCCGTCCCTCGGATGGAGGTTAAACTGAGTATCTTGTCTGCCGGCATTAGTTGGTGGACGTTGAAGATCCCATGGTGTCCTTCATGAAGAGTAGGCGAGCTATCACCAGGATCCTGAACGAATTACAAATTCCCGCCATGACTAAATGCTCGGAAGGCAATGACAAACCACCCAGTATCTCCCTTTACTTGCCAAGCAGCCACGGAACTGCCTCCAGGCAGAGCACCTTTGCCATGGATCGGTGATCGTCTAATTCTCTACTCTCTTGATGGGGTGCACATCTGGCGTGGATGTAGCGCCTCCATTTCTCTCTTTGACTTTCCTTCTTCCAATTCTTTCAAATTTCTCCATTCTGTCACGACCTGTACACCTCAAATTAGGCATTCATCAGTGTGTGAACCTTTACTCGTGCATTACACTTAATTTTTCCAAGGTTTCTGATTTATCTTTTAAGGTTAAAGCAATCCTACCTGATTGTACGCTTATTCTGATGCGTTGTTAAAACGAAATGAAATCATTAAGTGATATAATCTTCCTTTTGGACATAGAGAATGACAGATATATAAGAAAATGGACACATTACACTTCACGCATAATTGGCACAGGTTCGATGCACTGCTCTCGATGGAAACAAAATGGCTTCTCCTTGCAAGGGGTAATGGAGGTGTATTGGGTGGTGGAGGGACAAATCGGTGAAACCGCTTCTTTAAGAGCATGTGTTTGTTTGGTTTTTGCTGTGTTGCTCAACTCTACGCTTTGAAGTGGTTTCCAATAAACCCCGTGCGGTGTGTCAACGGTAGGCTGTGGCGGGGCACCTTCAGGAGCTTTTGCAGTGGCTGATGGGTGCACCTGCTGGCCTAAAGCTCAACAGCACACTCGCGTGCACCCTGGGACGCTTCTTCCTCTATCATATCCATCTTTGGCTGAGTGAGAGCATGCGAGGAGGAGAGAGACATTTTGCGTCATTATTTTCTGAGATAACTTTCTGAACCTTCACATTTGACTCTTTGCTCGACCCACCTGAGCACCGAGCTTCCTTCCCTTCCTGCATCGCAGGCTACGTGTCCATGCTAGTACCATATGTGGGACCGGTCTTGTGGTACGGTGGCCTGCTGGCGACACTGGGGGTCTCTCTGCTGCTTAGCATGCTTATCGACATCACTTCGTTACTCACCGTCCACGTGTACTGCTTCTACGTGTACGCGGCCAGGTGATACCACAAAACTACATTTTGTGTTTACCTTTTTTGTGCTTTGCATAAATATGCCTTTGTGGTGAGAACAATAACCTCAGACACTAAGCTGAGCGTACACCATACGACATGCTCGATGTTAGGCTGTACAGGCTGCAGGTGTGTGGCCTCTCCTCGCTATGGAGGTTGTTCCGTGGAAAGAAGTGGAACGTCTTGCGCCATCGTGTCGACTCGTGCCAGTACGACGTCGATCAGGTATAATGAGGAGAGCCCTTCGGTATAATTTTAAAATGTTTATCGATTTTGCCAGCCCTAGTTAAGGTTATAACCATCACGATTCCAAGGTATGAAGGATGTACTGACCCAAATACTTGACAACATTTTCTCACCTTGTCTTTGCAGCTCTTCTTGGGTACTTTGCTCTTCACAATATTATTGTTCCTTCTACCGACCACTGCTCTCTTCTACCTGGTATTCACCTTGGTATGCCTCCTTTGTATTAATGGCATGATGTTGTCGTCACTAGACTGTCCCAGTTGCCCAGTTCGAATCCGGTGATTCATATCAAAACAACCGCGGCAGTTACCCATCTCGGAGACCTCCTGTTGGATCCCCGCATCCAGAGCCGTGTTACTGTGCAGATTGAGGTCCTTGAGGCGAGTGCTGTGTTGATAAGCGATCACATGGTCTATCTTATCAGGGCCAAGTAAATCCTGACCACGTGACACAAAGTTCTGGACCAATTTACTTTTAACAGGTTTTACAGAGATACCAGATGAAACCATCAGAACAAACAGAATCGAGCCAGAGACCACGTCACGTTTGTAAATTGTATTGAAAACAAGCAAAAAGTCGGGAATGTACGAGAAGCAATAAACAATGGATCCAAATTTATTTAACGAATGCCAAGTTATTCCTTTACTGACATACGTGCCCAGGAAACAAACCAAGTGAAGGATGGCATTCGAGGTCCGTCAAAAAACTAACGGGACTGACTTCACAGAAATTTTATTCCAAAAAATATATTGAAATCACACCTTGTCCCCTTCAAAATAGTTTCCCTCCAGTCTCACGCACTTGTCCATCCTCTTCTTCCACGCTTCGATGCACCCCCGGAAGGCTTCTTCTGGAATCCTCCGGAGCTCCGTCGTCACGGCCCTTTTGATGGCCTCCACATCAGGAAATCGGGTCCTCTTGATCACCCCCTTGAGCTTGGGGAATCGGAAAAAAAATCACAAGGGGCCAAGTCTGGCGAATACGAGGGTTGCTCCAGAGTTGGCACGTCCCTCTCCGCCAGAAACTGTCAGATGCTCAGGGCACTGTGAGCAGGGGCGTTGTCATGGTGGAGCACCCAGGCGTTGTTCTCCCACAGATCCCTCCTCTTGTCCCGGACTGATCTCATGAGACGCCGGAGGATCTCCTTGTACACGTATTGATTCACTGTTTGACCCTGTGGTAGAAACTCGAAGTGGACGATGCCCTTGATGTCATAAAACGTGATGAGTCAAAAAAAAAGAAAACATCAGTTTGTTGATGAGCCGTGAATAAGCGAGAAAAGGACTTGAGGGAGGAGGAGGGCGTTGGTGGTGGAGGGTGGTTAACCTCTGACAGTTTCATCAACGTTTTGTGGAAATTCGAAAATCATTCACCGTTTGAGTTAAATCGTACCGCGATGTAACCCATTGACAGCATGAATATGGCGGTCAGCTCTCTGGTGTGACGTCACGGCGAAGCGTGAAGAGGAAGAATTTGACTACAAATTGCAAAATTACTTGCTTTATAAATCATAAAAAGACACAGGGCATGAAGGGATAGATTTATCATCGAGGTGGTCTGAGCGTTTGATTCCCCTTTGAAGAGATTAAAACACGGGCTTCCCTTGAAGGATGCGAATGTCACCCTGTGGTACCCACTATCATGGAACTGGAACTCTCCAAGGCTGTAATAACAGCACTTTGTACTTGTAAATAAAACAAAGCCATATTATATGGCGCTGCCTTCCTTTCCCCTCGCCTCATGCTTACCTCCACTGAAACCCTCTCCCCCCCCCCCCCCCCCACAACTCGTAGCTTTATTTAACTTCGCCAAAAAATGCGACAATCTCTGAAATGGAGCCAGATTTCAAAATTTCAACGGTGGAATTGATCTTAGCAGCAGTTCCGACTACTGGAAAAGTGTTCATTCGCTGGAATTTTTTATTTTTTTTTAAGTGTCTCCGGACAATTTTGTGCGGCCACACCATTACTTAATGGCCACACCATTACTTAAAAACCATAGATTATACAAATGCAGTACTTACCTCAATATTCTGAGGCAACACTCGTCTCCAATCGTGTTTCCAAGACGAGGCATGTTTGAATTGGCCAAATCAAAATGGTGGCGAAGACCCCTGCGACGTAATGTTGAGCTGACAAAGGATATAAGCCTTTCATGAAGGTAAGCCGTGGATTATGTTTAAAAGGTGTGTTTTAATTTACCCAAACACCCAATTTTCATTCATAAACTCCTTTGGACTTCCCTTAGTATGTATGTAAAATTGGGGTCGCAAGGATTCATGGTTTTGGAGTTATGGAGGAGACACACTGACAATTATTATTACCTCTGCCACCAAAGATTGAAGGAGGTTATGTTTTCACCCCTCTGTTTGTTTGTGTGCAGGATATCTCAAAAAGTTGTGGACAGATTCGGATGGAATTTTGTGGAGAGGTTGGGTGTGGATAAGGACAAACTGATTGGATTTGGTGAAGAACCAAATCCAGATCCAGCTACTAGTTTTTATTTTTTTTTTAAGTGATTCTTCATCATTGAGGGATAAGGCTAAACAGATATATAGCACGATATCTCAAAAAGTTGTGGACGGATTCAGATGAAACTTGGTGGACAGGTTGGGTGTGGACAAGGACAAATTGATTCGATTTTGGTGAAGATCCGGATCCGATTACTTGAATTTTTTAAGTGATTCTTCACCATTGAGAGATTGGGCCAAAAAAAACAATATATAGCACGATATCTCAAAAATGTATTGGGCCAGATAGATATGTTCTCATGGATCGGGCATTGCGTGGCGGAGGTATGTGCTTTACCAAGTGCCCCTCTAGTTATAGCTGTATTAACCCTCGGAATAATTTCTGCAACAATATAAATTCATTACCGATGCGAGCAATGATGAAAAATGTCGTGGTGATAACGGAAGTAATGATTGCGTTTTCTCACCTTGTATTCAGTTGCGCTTGATGGTGATTGGAGGACAGGTCGTTCTCTCTCGAACCATATGGTTGATAAACGGCCTGCCTGTATTCTCCCTTGTCCAACGCCTCCTGTGCGGCTACAATCTCGCCGGTACGTCTGATTCCCGTTGCCTTTTGCTTGCACCTCGTACGCTATCGATAGTGAGTAGAACACGTAATCGATAATTTTATTGTGGCATAAAATTGTTTTTCTTCTCACAGGTGGAGTCGAGTTTGAGGTTCTGACGCAAACGTCCAAAAGCATCCTGAACGTCTCGATGCAGGTGAGCAGAGAGAGAGAGAGAGAGAGAGAGAGAGAGAGAGAGAGAGAGAGAGAGAGAGAGAGAGAGAGAGAGAGAGAGAGAGAGAGAGAGAGTGTGTGCCACAGTCTCTTTTCACTTTGACTGTGACTTCCACCTGTCAATTCCACACATTTCCCCTCCCCCACCTCTCCTTGGTGACGCACCGCCGCCTCCACTGCAGATTCAGCCACTCTCCGTGTGGGCCGTACTTCGTCGCTTCTGGCTCCCGAGTCGGGTGATGGTTCATCGCTCTCCCAATCCTACCCAACTGGTCGCCACCATTCTCAGTGGAGAACTCGTCCAGCCTTGGTATCGAGGAGGCTCTGGGTGGAGGTGAACACTCTACCATGCTGAACGCTCTGATCAAGTCTGATCACTGCCAGTCTGTCATGTAACATTGCTCAATCACATACAGGCAGCATTTAGTAGTAGTAGTAGTAGTGTGAGAAGCGTGCTGGCATCCGATGTCGAGGTTAATGCAGATGTGCAAGACTTCTGTGATTTTTTTTTTTTCCTCCTCAAAACCATTTCACGATAGTCAGCAAGAAGAACACTACCACTGACACACAACTCATTGTCAAACTACAGCCCTTCTCTTTAATTTAGATGAACAGCCTGTGTGTTACCAATCAAATGGGTCATCGACATATTATTCATAATATTCTCAAATTTGAAGGGTTTTTGACCCCGTATACATGTCCCTTCTGATGATGTTTGTTGTTTCTCTCCCTAATCCCCACACTCCCCAACTTGTCTTCTTTCCTTGGTTTCTCCTTTCCTTTCATCAGTTTTATTTCTCTCCCTTTGACCCCCCCCTCCTCCCACATGCATAGGTAATAAATGGATGACCCAAACCCCTACAGTCGGTGAACTCTGAAACGGTTATTCACCTTTAATGAGCTGCAATCATGCACGGTTGGTGAACTGCTGCATTGCATTGCATCGTACGATGATGCCAGAGTGAACGCATGATCAACTTTGCTCTGTTCACAGTACCAAGCTTTATGGGTACAGTATCAACCTTGTAAGGACAGTGGAAAGTCTTCTATTTTTCTTTTTCTTTTTGTTTGTTTGTTTATACAGTTATGGCTCATGGAAGAGTTGGAACACAACATATCAGGACGGGACAGTGGACAGAGAAGGGGGAAATGCCAACAGCAGGGTGGAGGGAGAAAAGAGACGGACAATGAGTGATGCAGGTAACGAGGGGTAGTGGAGAACGCAAGGGGTGAACAAGATGGACATGGAAGCAAAGTTTGGGGGATGGGGTAGAGGGTTAACGAGTGCAGAAAATATGGTTTTTGGATTGGGGATGATCTGAGATGGTGGCGAACAGCTGTTTTGAAGGCCTGGAGGGACGAATGAGATTGAGGAGAATGTGCACGTTGATTCCACAAGTGGGGGAAAAGAGGAATGAATGTGTGAAGATGAGCAGTGATCCTGGATTTTGGGAGTTTCACCAGAAGGGGGTTGATGGTGGACCATGTGAGCACTGAATAAACCTGGGGGGTGGGGGGGAGGACAAAGCACGGAGAGGGCGGAGGGTGCAAGATTAGAAAAGAGGTGGAAGAGGACAGAGAGACCATCGATCTGTCAGCAATGGCAAATTTCAGTGAGAACACCATCTTTCAGATGTGACCTTCAACTGGAGGTCCATTTTGGCAGCATTCACTAGTTAATGCTAAAGATTTTTCAAAAGATCACGATGCCTTTCAAAAAGAGTAGCCCAATGTGGGTGGTTATGGTGGCCAGATTCCATATTCTTGCCCTGATCGGTACTGCTAGGAAGGCAATGGCAAAACACATGGTGTATTCCTTACCGTGACACTCAACTTCAGCCACACTGGCTCCCTGGCAAGATGATGGACTCGTCACGATCAGTAAAGGGATTTATTATCAACTATCATGTACCATGCTCTATATAGTGTGTCGCTTCTCCCAAAGCAGTTTCATGGCTGGAGTTACAATCCTGGACAGGTCACCACTCAGACACGTGGAGCACAGTAGGAAATTGGAATTTGTTCAGCGTGTGGGCAATACCTCGTCTACTCTTCGGGAAGGATGTGATAGGATTTTTGACGCCCACCAACGAATGTAGGCAGACGGGACGCCTGCTTAACGTCCATCCAAGGGACGGCACTCATGTACATGAATTTCCCTGCCTGTGAAACACTGGGATGACAGTTTATAGTTGGGTCAGAATTTGAACCCAGGCTACACAGCTTAGAGGTGAGTGTGCAAACCAATCGGCCATCCTGCCAGCACATATACACTATACATCGGCAAAACGAAAGATGGGTGGGATTGAGGATAAACTCACCCCTGTCCTTCTCCTCTTCCTCCCCCACCTCGTTCTCATCTCCCCCCCCCCTCATTCTTCCCATCTCCCCCTCCCCTCACTCCTCTCATTCTACTGTTCCTTTTGTTCTGTTGCATCATGATCCATTCAGTGTTTTAGCTCTTCCACCAAGAAATGTTTTCATCCATTGTCATCTCCACACCATTACTGAAAACACACAGTTGAGCTGGTTCTTCAACCTGTTGGTTTAAGCTCGTCAAGCCTGTTTGAAAGCAAAATAAAATCCTTTTGAGTGGCCACCATGGTGGTGTGCTTTATCCAGATTTGACTAGATGTACTACATCCAAATGTATAGGTTGTCCACAAGTTGCCATTCTAAATTAAAACCGTAATGATAAAATAATGTTAAGCAAAGTGGCACTTGATGTATGTGAAAAAAAACATTCCTCAAAGTTTTATTGTCAAGACTATCATCCCCACCCGAATGGACTTGTGGGGACTGCCACTTTTTTTTTTGTATACCTTGTCGAGGCTCGTATGAGAGCTAACACACAACGCACATCAAGGGGGGCATGAGACAGGAGGGAGGAAGTGGGAGGGACAAAATAGTGGGGAACAGAGACATTAGGAGATCTGTGGAAGGGAGAGGGATGGGATGGGGAATAGAAGATGGACATTACAGGGACTTTCAGGAAGGAAAGCAGGGAATTTGAAGGAGTTGGGCTTGGATGGATTATCGGGGGATAGAAAAGATCGAGGATTTGGATGGGGGATGATAAAAGGTGGTGGTGAACAGCTGTTTTGAAGGCCTCGAGGGAAGAATGGGAATGAATAGAGTGAGGGAGTTTATTCCAAAAGCGGGAAAAAAGAGGAATGAAAGAGTGAAGGTGAGCAGTGATTCGTGATTTTGGTAGTTTTACCAGAAGGGGGTTGTTGGGGGACCTTGAGCGTTCTGTGGAAATGTGGGGACAAATAGCGGAGAGAGCAGGGGGGCAAGGCTGGAGAGGAGATGGTAGAAGACAGAAAGACCACCGACCAACCTACAGTGATTGAGTGAGAGGCCTAAAGACTCAGCCTCATTGCGGGAGATGCCAATGATCCGAAATGCCTTGATTTCTACAGCGTGAAGCCGAGAAAGGTGGGAGGCAGGAGCACCAGCCCAGAGGGGAGAGCAGTCCTCCATCAGGCTGCGGACAAAAGCTTTGTAAGTGGTCAGGAGCTCAGGTGGGCCGAGGAAGGACCTTGCACGATGGAGGATTCCCAGTCGGGGACTGGCTTTGGAGGCGAGGTTTGAAATGTGGCTTTCCCAGGAAAGGTCATGGCAGATAGTGAGACCCCGAAGCTTGAAAGAAAGGACTTCTTCCAGAGGATTGTTGAGAAAGTGGATGGGGGGGGTTTCTAAACGGTCCTTTCGAAGAGACATAGTGAGATTTGTCTGGATTGAAAGACATGTTCCACGTGTTGGACCAGTTTGTGATTTTATCCAGATCAGCAGTGAGCGAAGAAGCTGCTGCTTGCCAGTCTGAGGGATGACCGATGGTACGGCAGAGGGTGGAGTCATCAGCTTTCACCCTGGCAGGGGTGAAATATACTACCATTAGTCCAATACCACTCTCCCTAAACTCCACGTACCGCTCACAAATCGTTTCTCTGCATGGTGGCGCCTTCCATCGGTCATCATCAAGCTTCGTCAAATCCATGTTGCTGACTTTGCTTCCTGAAACCAGGAAACACTGCCGTGCTGCTTCCTCATTTCACAATCGGCATTTAAAAGGATAGAGCATGGACAAACAATGCTGGGAAGGCAATGACAAACCACCCAGTATAACCCTGACCAAGAAACTTCTTGGGCAGCACCCACACCCAGTCGAGTACGGTTCTGTACAACAAATCAAACATCATATCAAAACATAAATCATATATCAAATAAATATATCAAATTAAAACATCAAATGATATCAAAACATCATATCAAAACATAAATCATATCATATCAAATAAAAATATATCAAATTCAAACATCAAATGATATCAAAACATAAATCATATCAACTCAAAATATCAAATCACACCAAAACGTCAAATCACATCAAAACATAATATCAGATCATATCATCAAAGCATTCAAACATCAAATCATATCAAAACATCAAATCATGTCATCAAAGCATCATATAATATCAAAACTAGAAGGGCACTCGGTAGAGAGCATACATCCGTTAGGCTGATAGGCTGGATCTGGATTTGGACCTGAACTAAAATTTATTCAGCTTGTTCTTGTCACCGAACCAACTCACCCACCAAGTTTCATCCGAATCCGTCCATAACTCTGAAATACCGTGCTATATATCATTTTAGCCCTGTCACTCAATGGTGAAGAATCACTTTTTTTAAATCTCGGATTCGGATCTTCACCAAAATCGAATCAATTCTTCTTTGTTACATCCCCAACCTGCCCACCAAGTTTCATATGAATCTGTCCGCAACTTTTTGAGATATCCTATTATATGTCGTTTTTGGCCCTATCTCTCAATGGTGAAAAATCACTGAAAAAATT
>NC_140975.1:67699311-67725311 GCF_056783735.1 Eptatretus burgeri
AGTGCTCACAGAGTTATAGTTTGCAACTTTCCCTTTTACTTTTAACTTTTACATACTCAATTCATTCGTCATAACTAGATTCCTTGAGACAGAAATTGATTTTACGTGGGTATATCCACCTGAAGTTCCAAAATCAGCCGCAATTATAATTTTGGCATGGTTTTTTTTGTTGGAAATCACTTAAAACATGTAGAAATGCAAAAAAAAAAAAATCGAAATTTTGTTGAAAAAAAAAAGTTGCAAAATTTCTTTTTTCTCTAACAATTTTTTTTTGGGGGGGGTCGGGGGGGTTTGGAAATCACTTAAAACGTAGAAATGCAAAAACAAAAATTCAAATATTTTTTAAAAATGGCCGCCATAGCGGCCATATTAGACTTAGGACCAAGTCCAAAATCTAATGGCATCATCCTTGGACCAGACCTAACCCCCCCCCCCCACCAAGTTTCCTCGAAATCCATCGAGGAGTTTTTTCCGTAATACTGTTCACAAACAAACAAACAAACAAACAGACAGGGGTGAAAACAGTAACCTCTGATCTTCGATGGCAGAGGTTAATAATGAAAAATTTATTTATTTATTTGAATGCAGCCCCATGGCTGCTTGGCTGCTGCATCAATTTCTGGGGGTATGGCTGTGCTGCTGATGCAATGCCCCATTACCAGCACGCTGGTACTCATTTCACTGACCTCGGAAGGATGGCTGGCTGAGTCAACCTGCCTGTTGTTAATTTAACGGTTGAAACAGGGGTTTGAACTCAACACCCTAAGATTTTAAGCCAGGCCACCCTTTAAACAAACACCAGGTATGAAAATTGATGATTTCAGGTGACACTGACTTTTGACCATTTAACAAAATTATTAATTTGTCTTCTCCATGTTCTCATAATAAAGCTTTGTTGAAAATTTGATGACAAAAGCTCAAACGGTAAAAAAAACAAAACAAGTTACGACCCGGATAGACACACAGAAGCGATTGCAAAACCCCATGCCCACCAAGTTTCGTCCGAATCCGTACACAACCTTTTGAGATATTTTGTTCACAGACAGACAGAGACAGACAGGGGTGAAAACATAACCCCCATCCACCTTCGGTGGTGGAGGTAAAGATGGCATGACCCAATATCAAATGTTGAGTAAAATATTTTTTCCCTGTGACCCAAAGTCCCCACCCCCTGGGGCATGAACAGGGGGTCAATCCAAAAAATTGTTACAAGTCATGCGTCCCTCCCCAAGATTGATTGCATATACAGTTTCATTAAACAATTTTTTTTGTAATGTGCCCGTAATTGAGTTTCTGGTTACTTGACCTTTTGACCCCGCCCCAGAGGTCAGGGCCAAAAATGATACCACTCTCGCACCTTCATGCCATGTAGTGATCATAACTACCTAGTTTGGTGCATTTCTGCCCAACTGTTTAGCAGGAGATAACAGTGTGACGGACAGACCGATTACAGTATCCCCCCCCCCCATCTTTTTAAACATGGCAATAATAAGTTTAAACAATTAAACAAAACTCCCTGAGAGAGGCCCATGTTACCAGCAGTGCCAAGGGTGGAGGAAGAAAAAAATACATTTCCCAATTTGGAATCCACTTGTAGACGGAGGTGTGTGACATCTGGTCAATAAAAACCAAGCAGGTTCACCAAGAACCTTCGTGAGGAAATGTGGGTGGGGCTTAAATTTGAACGCTCCACACGACGTGACATACAGGTATTCGGGAATTACGTAAATGGCCACGTGAACGCGGAACGGGCACCAAATGATGCCGACGGTACAAAAAGGCAGCGAACTCCAGCAGACCTCACCCTCCCGATGCTGATAATACACCTCCTCCAAATGAATATTTTTAAGTTTAATGTGCTGGGATTGTACAATCAAACCATAAGGCAACCGGGTCTCCCGATGAAAATGGCCGCGTAGTCCTTCACGCTTACCTTTGGCGAGACCACTTTGACGAGCTCGTTGAGGAAGCGAAACTTTCCCACCTCTGCGTGGAAGCGTGACCCACAGTTCTTCATACACGCCTCCAGCACCTGCACGTTCACGAACCTCGTTACCAATCGGTTTGGAAACGTTAAGGCCTCCAGTCCCAGGAGCATCAGATCTCTTTTCATAAACACGTTAAGTACGTTTGGGGCTCTGAATGACATCGGTGTTTTCGTCACAATAAGGTAAAGTTTGGTAATACCAGCGCAACGGTACAAGTGCGATCGCTAATTTCAATATTTAATCGATGGCAACAATGACTTCCATAGTTCAATTCAAACCAGAAATTTCCTTTTAGAATGTCAAAAAGATTATTATTTAAAAAAAAAAAATAGCTTTCGTTAAATTAGATATGTGTAAAGTGGAGCAACCTATGGAAAACTCATAAACTAATTATTATTATTCTTTCAACCCTCAATTATTCCCACCACCTCATGCATCGGGATGGCAAAAAGTTAATGGACCACGCCTTTCATGACCGACTGGCCAGGCCTGACGTTTGACTGAAGGCGATTTGGGGAGGAACTTGTAATTTGTTCAGGGTGTCGACGATGACTCGCGTACTCTTTGCAAAAACAGACACCGTGGCATTTTTAAATGGCCACCAAGGACCAATGCTAGCACACAGGTCCACCGGTGGAACGTCCCTCATCGATGAGTCACCCTGCACGTGAAACACCAGGATGACAATTTATACCTGGGTTGGGATTCAAACCCAGGCTGGACAGCTCAGAAAGGGGTGTGTGGATCTGTAGGTTACCCTACCAGCCCTATCATCAGCTGAAAAAGAAAAATTATAAAGAATAACAATTTATAGTAGGTTAGAATGGGGTGTTTTAATCAGGAAATAAACTGTCTGAATAATTTTAACTTTGTGGTTGTGAAGAAGAGGCAGAAGAAGAAGAAGAAGAAAAGAAAAAAAAAAAAAGACAAAAAAGTAAGAAACAACTTTAGACATCACTGGACTCTGACCCAATGCACTCAAATATATATAAATAAATAATCAAACCACCATCAACTTAAACAGGGTACGGTTGCAGAGACTTTCAGGTGCACACAATCAGATTGGAGTGACTCACAGCACACCGACAACAAAACGGTGGGGGAAGGAGGGAGGGTGAGGAGGGGAAGGAGGGATGGAGAGGGGAGGGAGGGAGGGAAGGAGGGAGGGCGAGGGGGGGGGGGTCTTTCAAACAATACCCTGGTGAACCCCGGATCATAAATCCAGAACTTATTTTTCAGCCAAAGAGATAAACTCAGCCAGACTCAAACATTACAAGTGACAATCAAAAGTAAGAAGAAAACAACCAACGGCTAAAACGGTGTTTAAATTATTCCCGTGTTGAAGACTTCCCGGGATTATTTAACTGGCTTGCACAATACAAGCTCGTTACTAACAGCTCGGTATTTTTTTTTTTGTCAAAGCCAAACAGACTTACTGTAAGCGCTTGCAACGCTTCCCATTGCCGTGGAGACTGGATTTTGAGTGACAAAAGACGAGTCGCGATCTGAGGTCTGTGGCACAACACGAGGGGGACAAAACAAAGTAAATAAACAAAGTCTCACCAAAGGTGTGCCACCGTGCAAGGTGCTCTCATACAAATCAAAATATGGACAGAAAAGCAAATAAATCACATCAGCAGTTATGTGGGGGATGTTGGCAAGAGTGCCATCACGTGGTCCCTCGTTGCTTTATATTGAACGAGACTCCGTTTAAATAATACAAATAACATCGGGAGATAGTGATGTACAATTCGTGTACAGATAGGATTTAAATTATACTTCAAATGGATGGGAAAAAAATAAATAAATTTACACATCACGAAAGCTACTCCTTCCTCGATCCGTTGACTGGCGGGAAAAGTGACGTCAAAATTTGGCCTCACCGGAACGTCACCTGAGAAGTTGTGTCCCAAAGTGAACAGCAGTGCTTGTCTGAAGTTAATTGTGTGTGTGTGTGTGTGTGTGTGTGTGTGTGTGTGTGTGTGTGTGTGTGTGTGTGTGTGTGTGTGCGTGTGCGCTCGGACAAAGAGTCTTGGATCCTGCAAAAATATATAAATAAAAATTAAATGAGTGAGAACCAACTAAAACCAAATTCACAAAAATCATCTTGATGGCTGTTCATTGCCACAAGGGACGGCTCGGCACACAGAGGAGGCATCTCAACAAATCCTCGGAACATCTCCATAAAGGTCATGAGAGAGAGAGAGAGAGAGGTCACGTTTGTAGGTGAATATAGTAAAGACCTCAATCTACAGGATTTTCAGTGAAATCAAGCTACGTCCCTCCAACCTCCAAGAGATTACCGAGCACCGTCGAGCTGCTCGCACATCGTTGCTCGAAACACGTTGGAGGTACACGATGATGGTTTTCTTGATCACGTCTTGTTCAGACTCAAGGGAAAGCGTAATTTGGATGGACAAGTGAACAAAATTTTCAGTCCATTTCTGAGGAAGAGAGAGAGAGAGAAGATGAGCTTCCAGACGTTCCGTGACGTGAAAGGGAAGAGGAATGTAGGAACACAGGGCAGACACATTGTGTACACATGCCGACTTACAAACCTTAAAATCCATTCAGAACGTAGAGGTAACTGCAAAACCCTGTTCATGATTCCTGCACCAATTTTGATCGAAAATAGTGTCGCGTCAGACAGTCTCAGTTCACATGAGCAATCTGTGCGGGGTCTACACCACGAATGTCTGAACGGTGTTAACGACCGCCGGTTCAAACGTTCCAGCTTCCCACTCCCCAAGGTTCACCCAAACAAAGTCTACGAAATGGTGGTGCTCGCACACCTGGAGGCAAAATGCTCTTTTAATTAAAATGGACTTCATTGCCAAAGAATATGGGGAAGAGGGGTGGATGAGACGCTAGGGCTAAACAGAACAAACGAGGTCGGTCGGTAGCCACGCAGGCTCATACACAATGAAACAAATACTTCTACACTCCCCTGCCAAAATACCAGATGAAACACGACGAAGGGGAACAGCACAGGCGAGGACTTAACATTCACAAATCTGGGCTGCAATCCCACGCCGGTGGTGGCCGAGGCAACTCGGGCCGCGAAGGCGAGAAACGATGAAGGCGATCACGCGCGAAGGCGATGAGGCACACTGGGACAAGGGCTGTTGCGTCCTCCTTGTTGCACAGCTCCAATCCAGCACGAGCACACCCTCCTGAACTTTGGGACTCCCTCCCCAAGCGGCAGATCTGTCATTGGCCGCCCGCAGGTGTGGGTGACACCTTTTTCGGGCCGTCCCGCCCAGCGAGGTGTCCCATTAAAAAAAAAGAAAATTGGAAGTTTTTCACTCCTCTTCCAGGTCTTACAGCGCATCTCGCCACTATGGCTTGCGTACACGTGCCAAACAGTTCACAATGGTGTTGTGAAAACATGTAGCACTTCCTTGTG
The DNA here is from genome assembly GCF_056783735.1 of Eptatretus burgeri. Taxonomy (NCBI): domain Eukaryota; kingdom Metazoa; phylum Chordata; class Myxini; order Myxiniformes; family Myxinidae; genus Eptatretus; species Eptatretus burgeri. The sequence goes on from NC_140975.1 coordinate 67,704,706, forward strand.
ACGGGTGTGCCCACAAATACTCCACCTGACCTTTCCTATTTGACAGAAGGTTTTACATAACACAAACTTAAACTTCAGCTCATCAGATTCTTTCAGCGAGGGAGTCTCGTGAGTGGAGGAGGCCAATGGGCCGACCACGTGCCTCGTGGTTGCAGCAGGTTGACCGGCATCTCAAGGAGATGGGGATAGGCCTGGCATCTGCCTGGGGGGGGTGGCCAGATGGAGGCCCCTGGAGTACCGGCGGAAAGTGGACGCAGCGACGCGCCTCTCTGGCGCATGACCCCATACCTGACCTGACCTGACCTGACTTTTTAAGACCGTTTAAACCCTAACTACGATTGGAACATTCCTTTAGAACCCTTACAGACGCCTTCGGCACACACACACACACACACACACACACACACACACACACACACACACACACACACACACACACACACACACACACACACACACACACACACCACACAAACATGAAAAGAGTCTTCTTGCAATATGCAGACTATACTTTTTTCAGCAAGTAATGCGCAAACTCTACCCATTGTTTCATTTACTTTTTATCATAATTCTTCAGGATCTATTCCCCCCCCCTCACCCATCCCCATACACAGTGGTACAGTCCATTGATCTGGTCAAGGGGGCTGACTCTCCTTGGCAGGGTCCATAGACAGATAAGCTGACTCTCCATTTATTTATCTTTCGTTCCTTCTTCCTCTTACTCCGTCACCACGAACAAGAAATTCCTTTGCGGAAGTCGTCACAAGATGATGGAGTTTAAGTGAAAACGGGCCTGGACAGTATTTGATCGAGTACCAGGACAGCATCGTTTCCATGGAGACCGCCATGTTGCTTAGCGTCGGAATGCCTGTTTGAGTGCTTTGAATCAAGCAAGCCGCTTGGCAAGCAGCTTGCCAACGGAACAGACCCCTGAATGACTTTTTAAAACAAATAAATGATTCAGTCTTATCTGGGCCACAATGTGCAATCTATGTATAATTCCAGAAATGTGTGTGTGTGTGTGTGTGTGTGTGTGTGTGTGTGTGTGTGTGTGTGTGTGTGTGTGTGTGTGTGTGTGTGTGTGTGTGTGTGTGTGTGTGACCGCTGTTTCTCGACAACCAATGGTCCGATCTAATTGAAACTTGCCAGGTATATTGCTGGGGACCTGAGGATGTGCCTTTTCAAGGTTTCATATTAATCGGACAAGTGCTTCCCAAGTTATGGCCATTTATTTACCAAACCAATGACAGGACACGGTGCTATGACGTCACGACTGACGTCACAATTTTTTTTTTTTTTTTTTTTTTTTTTAATACAAGTACAGCCACGCACGAGTAGTTTTAAATGAAGAGACATTCGCACGTTGCCGTGCAAACAAATGAATGTCATTTCCGTTTTTCGTCAAGATCACCACCATGTCATGACGTCATCGTGCTTTACGTCATCAAGCAATCCGTTACGATCCCCGTCGACAAGCGTATTCTCAACCTCACCCCGACCAACAAATCCCGACCTGCCTCCCCACAACCACTCAAGCAAAACAGGAGTTCAACCACTGCACCACATCGGTGGTTGTCGGCTCTCCTCAGGCCTTACCCTTCCAGCTCACTGTTGACTTGATCGCAGAAGCCCATAATGTACTCCCAATCATCCTGCCGGTTGAGAGGGTTGGTCGCCTTGTCTACAATAACAACACACACACACACCACCGTTTTCCGTCACAACCACAACCACCAAAAATATCACTCGTTACCAACCACTATTCAGGCTCATCCACAACGCACCACACAAGTCATGGATAAAGATACACAAACAATGAGCCACGCACTCAGCCAGGACTCCAATGACTCCCAACCAAGCGCCGCCATAACCCACCCAGGCCCGAAACTCGGCCTGCTCCGCGAACCACTTGTACTCCGCTCGCCGCGCCATTCCCTTCACCTCTTTCACTTCGTCTTCGTCGGTGCTGCGCAGCTCACGGATCCTTCTCCGTCCGAGTCGGTTAAAATATTTAAATTTAAAAATTCGTTTTAATAAATCGGAACACTAAACAATTGCTCGTACGATACACCGCCCAAGTAAGTAATCTTTACTGTTATCAAATCACATGGAGAAGAAATTTAAAAAATGACAGCGACGCAAACACAGAAAATTACAAATCCTGACGATGTAAAAAAAAAAAAAAAACATTTTTTTTTTTTTTTTTCGATTTGAAGTCCGAGTTCAAAACCGTTAATCCCCGTTCTCACAATATGACCTGTAATTAGCCACAACACGCGCAGAACAACGTCTCCTTGAAATGTGTCCGTCCGTTCTCATTGCTTATTCTATTCATGAAATGGATATTGTTAAAATAATTAACATCATCACCGTCTTTATTCCCTTCGTCGTGTTTTCTTACTCTTAAAACGTTCAACACGTGTGAAGTTTACTCGTAAATAAAGAATCCTTCCTTCGAGACGGAACGTTCACCCACAATTAGAACGTCAAACACATGATTTGATATTCTAATATAATTTGATGATTTGATCCAATTTGGTTTTAATATGATTTGATTCAATTTGGTTTTAATATGATTTGATCCAATTTGGTTTTAATATATTTGAATCAATTTGGTTTTAATATGATTTGATTCAATTTGGTTTTAATATGATTTGATTCAATTTGGTTTTAATTTGATTTGATTCAATGTGGTTTTAATATGACTATATTTGATCCAATTTGGTTTTAATATGATTTTATTTGATCCAATTTGGTTTTAATATGATTTTATTTGATCCAATTTGGTTTTAATATGATTTGATCCAATTTGGTTTTAATATGATTTGATTCAATTTGGTTTTAATATGATTTGATTCAATTTGGTTTTAATATGATTTGATTCAATTTGGTTTTAATATGATTTGATTCAATTTGGTTTTAATATGATTTGATTCAATTTGGTTTTAATTTGATTTGATTCAATTTGGTTTTAATATGATTTTATTTGATCCAATTTGGTTTTAATATGATTTGATCCAATTTGGTTTTAATATGATTTGATCCAATTTGGTTTTAATATGATTTGATTCAATTTGGTTTTAATATGATTTGATTCAATTTGGTTTTAATATGATTTGATTCAATTTGGTTTTAATATGATTTGATTCAATTTGGTTTTAATATGATTTGATTCAATTTGGTTTTAATTTGATTTGATTCAATTTGGTTTTAATATGATTTTATTTGATCCAATTTGGTTTTAATATGATTTGATCCAATTTGGTTTTAATATGATTTGATTCAATTTGGTTTTAATATGATTTGATTCAATTTGGTTTTAATATGATTTGATCCAATTTGGTTTTAATATGATTTGATCCAATTTGGTTTTAATATGATTTGATTCAATTTGGTTTTAATATGATTTGATTCAATTTGGTTTTAATATGATTTTATTTGATCCAATTTGGTTTTAATATGATTTGATTCAATTTGGTTTTAATATGATTTGATTCATTTTGGTTTTAATATGATTTGATTTGATTCAATTTGGTTTTAATATGATTTGATTTGATCCAATTTGGGTTTATGATTTGATTTGATCCAATTTGGTTTAATATGATTTGATCCAATTTGGTTTTAATATGATTTGATTCAATTTGGTTTTAATATGATTTTATTTGATCCAATTTGGTTTTAATATGATTTGATTCAATTTGGTTTTAATATGATTTGATTCAATCTGGTTTTAATATGATTTGATTCAATTTGGTTTTAATATGATTTGATTTGATTCAATTTGGTTTTAATATGATTTGATTCAATTTGGTTTTAATGATTTGATTCAATTTGGTTTTAATATGATTTTATTTGATCCAATTTGGTTTTAATATGATTTTATTTGATCCAATTTGGTTTTAATATGATTTGATTTGATTCAATTTGGTTTTAATATGATTTGATTCAATTTGGTTTTAATATGATTTGATTCAATTTGGTTTTAATATGATTTGATTCAATTTGGTTTTAATATGATTTGATTCAATTTGGTTTTAATTTGATTTGATTCAATTTGGTTTTAATATGATTTTATTTGATCCAATTTGGTTTTAATATGATTTGATCCAATTTGGTTTTAATATGATTTGATTCAATTTGGTTTTAATATGATTTGATTCAATAAGGTTTTAATATGATTCGATTCAATTTGGTTTTAATATGATTTGATCCAATTTGGTTTTAATATGATTTGATTCAATTTGGTTTTAATATGATTTTATTTGATCAAATTTGGTTTTAATATGATTTGATTCAATTTGGTTTTAATATGATTTGATCCAATTTGGTTTTAATATGATTTGATTTGATTCAATTTGGTTTTAATATGATTTGATTTGATTCAATTTGGTTTTAATATGATTTGATCCAATGTAGTTTTAATATGATTTGATTTGATCCAATTTGGGTTTAATATGATTTGATTTGATCCAATTTGGTTTTAATATGATTTGATCCAATTTGGTTTTAATATGATTTGATTCAATTTGGTTTTAATATGATTTTATTTGATCCAATTTGGTTTTAATATGATTTGATTCAATTTGGTTTTAATATTCAAGTCAGGTCAGGTTCGATCTGTGACCTGCTACAGGTACCATGTAAACCTGTACTAACCTGTTCCATGGTCGGGTTGTCGGCGACTAAACCGTCTCCCCCACCAGGTTTTCTGGTGAGGAGGGTGTTTGGATATGGACACCCAGCAGGATTAAAAACAAAACCTGTCAAAGGGTGGAGGAGCTCCTTGTGAGCCAACGGCCATCCATATCTAGTGCCCAACTGTGTCTGCGGACGTCCTCCTGCAGTTGGGTTACTTTTATTAGGAGGTTGGTGGCAGGATTTGCACTCCAGCCACCGTAAAACCCTTCATTCCGCAAAACACAAAAATGCAAAAAAAACCTGAAAACCCACTCCGTGGGAATACCTCCTGTGCAGCTTCCCTTCGCAGGGCAGCTCACCGGATGATGGGATTGGGGCAAAGCCTTCGGGACCCCCAATCTTTGATAGGAGGGAAACCACGGGGTAACATCCCTGGGTCAGATTGCGGGAGAGTGTGTCGGAGTGGTGCTGAGGTGTCGTCCACCAGACGGCGGTCTCCTTGGGTTAACCTGAGGCGGTCCCTTCGGGTGGGTGCCTGGAATGTCCTATCCCTAAGAGAGGATGATCACCTGTCTCTGTTATCATCTGAGCTCAAAGCGTTTGGACATCGGGATTGCAGCTCTCTCTGAGGTTCGGAGACCGGATTGCGGCGAGATAATGGTGGGTGGTTACACCTACTATTGGTCTGGTCGCTCTGATGGTTACCATACCCAAGGAGTTGCTGTAGCTGTGTCCAATAAGCTGACCCCAATGATAATTGAGGTAACACCGGTCAACGGCGTATTATGAGATTAAGGATTCGTCACTCCTTAGGTGTCATTTCCCTGGTCTCTATTTATGCTCCGACTGAGGCGAGTGATCTTACCGTGAAGGATGCATTCTACGCCACACTCGAGTCTGTGGTTGATCAGTGCCCCAGACGAGATACACTTCTAGTCTTGGGGGATTTCAATGCATCGACTGGAACTGATAGGGATGGTTATGAGGTGTGTGTTGGTCCCCATGGGTCAGGAACTATGAACCAGAATAGCACTAAGTTCCTTGACTTTGCAAGAAGTCATGGACTTAGGGTGGCTGGTTCATGGTTTCAGCGCCCGCAAGCTCATCGCTGGACTTGGTATTCCAACGCTGGCGGTGTGGCAAAGGAGATTGACCATGTCCTCATTGACGGTCGTTGGAGGATGATCCAGAACTGCAGGGTCTACCGGAGTGCTCAGTTCCTCAATACTGACCACAGGCTTGTTGTAGCAACTCTAAAGCTGCACCTTAAATCCTGGAGAATGGTACCATCCCAGCCTAGGCTGGATGTTGCCAAGCTCAGGGATGAGAGAGTAGCTGAGGGTTTGCGAACAGGCTGAGTGGACACTTGGGGGTCTGGGTGCTTTGGGGGTCCTGAAGAGTTGTGGAGCACCTTCAAGACCACCGTCCTTGATGTTGCCGGTGGATGCCTTGGAGTTCACCGCAGGGCAAAGAAGAATTTTGTCTCTCAAGGGACACTGGATACCATTGACCAGAGTCGCAGGGCCAGGCTGAATGGCAGAGCTGAGCTGTTCAGGGAGCTGAGGCGTAAAACTGTACGTGCACTGAGGGTGGACAAGGAGGCCTATGTGCGAGGAATCTGTGAGGGGTAGAGCATCACCTGTGGACAGGTGATTCTCGTCCCGCTTACAGGGAATTCGCGCATTACGTTCATCCAAGCCCATCCCTCGGAGCACTGCAGTTCGAGCAGAGAGTGGTAGGCTCTTGACAGAGGAGTCTGAAGTGAAGGCCCGCTGGGCCGGTTACTTTGAGCGGTTGTACCAGGCTGATCCCCCAGCTGTCGAGTTGGACGTCAAGGGTGTTACAATCCCTGTTGCTGACCCTCGAATCAACTGTGGTCCACCATCGCTTGTGGAAACACGGGTTGCGGTGAACCAGTTGAAACGGGGCAAAGCTCCAGGGATCTGTGGCATCCATGCTGAACTTCTCAAGGCTGGTGGAAATGCTGCACTCGCGTCGTTGCATGCAGTTTTGTGCTCTGCCTGGAACACAGGCATCATCCCAACTGACTGGAAGAGAGGGCCTTGTTGTCCCTCTCTGGAAAGGGAAGGGTGATCGCCAAGACTGCAACAACTACCGAGGGGTGACGCTGCTCTCAGTGCCGGGCAAGGTCTTTGCTCGGATAATTCTTGATAGGGTTCGCCACCATCTGCTTGAGCACCAGCGTCCAGAGCAGTCAGGCTTTACACCAAAGAGGTCAACGATTGACCGTATCTTTGCTCTTCGTGTCCTCACTGAACGCAGACGAGAGTTTCGGCAGGGGCTGCTTGCAGCCTATGTTGATCTCTGTAAAGCGTTCGATTCAGTGAATCGGGATGTCCTCTGGAGGATTCTTGGTCTTCGTGGGGTGCCACCGAAACTGATCGATCTGATGTCTGAACTCTACTCTGGTACTGAGAGTGCTGTGAAGTGTGGTGGTACCGCCTCTGACTTATTTCCAGTTGTTACTGGAGTTCGTCAGGGATGTGTACTTGCCCCCACACTTTTCAACACTTGTATGGACTGGATTTTTGGGAGGATGTCGGAGAGATCAAGTTGCGGTGCATCGTTTGGCAATGTCAAGATCTCGGACCTTGATTTTGCAGATGATGCAGTCATCTTTGCGGAGACTTTAGACATCCTCTTGGGGGCCCTCGAGGTGCTGAATGAGGAGTCGGAGCCGTTGGGATTACGGATTTCTTGGGTCAAAACAAAGATCCAGGCTTTCGGTGACATCTTGGATGCTGCTGTCCTGTCTGTGTCTGTTTGTGGTGAGGATGTTGAGGTCGTGGATAGATTCACTTACCTTGGCAGTGATATTCATGTCTCCGCAGGTTGTGAGCCGGAGGTCAATAGGCGTCTGGGTCGGGCCTGGGGAGTCATGGATTCACTGGATCATGGGGTGTGGCGCTGCCGGTACCTGTGCGGGAGGACGAAAGTCCGAGTCTTCAGGTCCTTGGTACTTCCAGTCTTGCTCTATGGGTGCGAGACTTGGACTTTGACCAAGGATCTGAGACGGAGACTTAATTCCTTTGGTACCAGGTCTCTTCGGAGAATCCTTGGCTATCGCTGGTCGGATTTTGTGTCCAACGAGCGGTTGCTGAGAGAGACTCGGATGAGATTTGTTACCTGCATAGTCCGTGAGCGTCAGCTGCGGCTGTATGGACATGTGGCTCGTTTTCCTGACGCTGATCCTGCTCACCAGATTCTCTCAGCGAGGGAGTCTCATGAGTGGAGGAGGCCAGTGGGCCGACCACGTGCCTCATGGTTGCAGCAGGTTGACCATCATCTCAAGGAGATGGGGATGGGCCTGGCATCTGCCTGGGGGATGGCCAGACGGAGGCCCCTGGAGTACCGGCGGAAAGTGGACGCAGCGACGCGCTGTTCTGGCACATGCTCCCATACCTGACCTGACCTGGTTTTAATATGATTCGATTCAATTTGGTTTTAATATGATTTGATTCAATTTGGTTTTAATATGATTTGATTTGATTCAATTTGGTTTAATATGATTTGATTTGATCCAATGTAGTTTTAATATGATTTGATTTGATCCAATTTGGGTTTAATATGATTTGATTTGATCCAATTTGGTTTTAATATGATTTGATCTAATTTGGTTTTAATATGATTTGATTCAATTTGGTTTTAATATGATTTTATTTGATCCAATTTGGTTTTAATGTGATTTTATTTGATCCAATTTGGTTTTAATATGATTTGATTCAATTTGGTTTTAATATGATTTGATTCAATTTGGTTTTAATATGATTTCATTTGATTCAATTTGGTTTTAATATGATGTGATTTGATTCAATTTGTTTTTAATATGATTTGATTTGATTCAATTTGGTTTTAATATGATTTGATTTGATTCAATTTGGTTTTAATATGATTTGATTCAATTTGGTTTTAATATGATTTGATTCAATTTGGTTTTAATATGATTTTATTTGATCCAATTTGGTTTTAATATGATTTTATTTGATCCAATTTGGTTTTGATATGATTTGATTCAATTTGGTTTTAATATGATTTGATTTGATTAAATTTGGTTTTAATATGATTTAATTTGATTCAATTTGGTTTTAATATGATGTGATTTGATTCAATTTGTTTTTAATATGATTTGATTCAATTTGGTTTTAATATGATTTGATTCAATTTGGTTTTAATATGATTTGATTCAATTTGGTTTTAATATGATTTGATTTCATTCAATTTGGTTTTAATATGATTTCATTCAATTTGGTTTTAATATGATTTGATTTGATTCAATTTGGTTTTAATATGATTCCATTCAATTTGGTTTTAATATGATTTGATTTGATTCAATTTGGTTTTAATATGATTTGATTTGATTCAATTTGGTTTTAATATGATTTTATTTGATCCAATTTGGTTTTAATATGATTTGATTTAATTTGGTTTTAATATGATTTGATTCAATTTGGTTTTAATATGATTTGATTCAATTTGGTTTTAATATGATTTGATTCAATTTGGTTTTAATATGATTTGATTCAATTTGGTTTTAATATGATTTGATTCAATTTGGTTTTAATTTGATTTGATTCAATTTGGTTTTAATATGATTTTATTTGATCCAATTTGGTTTTAATATGATTTGATCCAATTTGGTTTTAATATGATTTGATTCAATTTGGTTTTAATATGATTTGATTCAATAAGGTTTTAATATGATTCGATTCAATTTGGTTTTAATATGATTTGATCCAATTTGGTTTTAATATGATTTGATTCAATTTGGTTTTAATATGATTTGATTCAATTTGGTTTTAATACGATTTGATTCAATTTGGTTTTAATATGATTTGATTCAATTTGGTTTTAATATGATTTGATTCAATTTGGTTTTAATTTGATTTGATTCAATTTGGTTTTAATATGATTTTATTTGATCCAATTTGGTTTTAATATGATTTGATTCAATTTGGTTTTAATATGATTTGATTCAATTTGGTTTTAATATGATTTGATTCAATTTGGTTTTAATATGATTTGATTCAATTTGGTTTTTAATATGATTTGATTCAATTTGGTTTTAATATGATTTGATTCAATTTGGTTTTAATATGATTTGATTCAATTTGGTTTTAATTTGATTTGATTCAATTTGGTTTTAATATGATTTGATTCAATTTGGTTTTAATACGATTTGATTCAATTTGGTTTTAATATGATTTGATTCAATTTGGTTTTAATTTGATTTGATTCAATTTGGTTTTAATACGATTTGATTCAATTTGGTTTTAATATGATTTGATTCAATTTGGTTTTAATATGATTTGATTCAATTTGGTTTTAATATGATTTGATTCAATTTGGTTTTAATTTGATTTGATTCAATTTGGTTTTAATATGATTTGATTCAATTTGGTTTTAATATGATTTGATTCAATTTGGTTTTAATTTGATTTGATTCAATTTGGTTTTAATATGATTTTATTTGATCCAATTTGGTTTTAATATGATTTGATCCAATTTGGTTTTAATATGATTTGATTCAATTTGGTTTTAATATGATTTGATTCAATAAGGTTTTAATATGATTCGATTCAATTTGGTTTTAATATGATTTGATCCAATTTGGTTTTAATATGATTTGATTCAATTTGGTTTTAATATGATTTGATTCAATTTGGTTTTAATACGATTTGATTCAATTTGGTTTTAATATGATTTGATTCAATTTGGTTTTAATATGATTTGATTCAATTTGGTTTTAATTTGATTTGATTCAATTTGGTTTTAATATGATTTTATTTGATCCAATTTGGTTTTAATATGATTTGATCCAATTTGGTTTTAATATGATTTGATTCAATTTGGTTTTAATATGATTTGATTCAATTTGGTTTTAATATGATTTGATTCAATTTGGTTTTAATATGATTTGATTCAATTTGGTTTTAATACGATTTGATTCAATTTGGTTTTAATATGATTTGATTCAATTTGGTTTTAATATGATTTGATTCAATTTGGTTTTAATTTGATTTGATTCAATTTGGTTTTAATATGATTTGATTCAATTTGGTTTTAATACGATTTGATTCAATTTGGTTTTAATATGATTTGATTCAATTTGGTTTTAATTTGATTTGATTCAATTTGGTTTTAATACGATTTGATTCAATTTGGTTTTAATATGATTTGATTCAATTTGGTTTTAATATGATTTGATTCAATTTGGTTTTAATATGATTTGATTCAATTTGGTTTTAATTTGATTTGATTCAATTTGGTTTTAATATGATTTGATTCAATTTGGTTTTAATTTGATTTGATTCAATTTGGTTTTAATTTGATTTGATTCAATTTGGTTTTAATATGATTTGATTCAATTTGGTTTTAATACGATTTGATTCAATTTGGTTTTAATATGATTTGATTCAATTTGGTTTTAATTTGATTTGATTCAATTTGGTTTTAATACGATTTGATTCAATTTGGTTTTAATATGATTTGATTTAATTTGGTTTTAATATGATTTGATTCAATTTGGTTTTAATATGATTTGATTCAATTTGGTTTTAATTTGATTTGATTCAATTTGGTTTTAATATGATTTGATTCAATTTGGTTTTAATACGATTTGATTCAATTTGGTTTTAATATGATTTGATTCAATTTGGTTTTAATTTGATTTGATTCAATTTGGTTTTAATACGATTTGATTCAATTTGGTTTTAATATTATTTGATTCAATTTGGTTTTAATATGATTTGATTCAATTTGGTTTTAATATGATTTGATTCAATTTGGTTTTAATACGATTTGATTCAATTTGGTTTTAATATGATTTGATTCAATTTGGTTTTAATTTGATTTGATTCAATTTGGTTTTAATATGATTTTATTTGATCCAATTTGGTTTTAATATGATTTGATCCAATTTGGTTTTAATATGATTTGATTCAATTTGGTTTTAATATGATTTGATTCAATTTGGTTTTAATATGATTTGATTCAATTTGGTTTTAATATGATTTGATTCAATTTGGTTTTAATATGATTTGATTCAATTTGGTTTTAATTTGATTTGATTCAATTTGGTTTTAATATGATTTTATTTGATCCAATTTGGTTTTAATATGATTTGATCCAATTTGGTTTTAATATGATTTGATTCAATTTGGTTTTAATATGATTTGATTCAATAAGGTTTTAATATGATTCGATTCAATTTGGTTTTAATATGATTTGATTCAATTTGGTTTTAATATGATTTGATTCAATTTGGTTTTAATACGATTTGATTCAATTTGGTTTTAATATGATTTGATTCAATTTGGTTTTAATATGATTTGATTCAATTTGGTTTTAATTTGATTTGATTCAATTTGGTTTTAATATGATTTTATTTGATCCAATTTGGTTTTAATATGATTTGATTCAATTTGGTTTTAATATGATTTGATTCAATTTGGTTTTAATATGATTTGATTCAATTTGGTTTTAATATGATTTGATTCAATTTGGTTTTAATACGATTTGATTCAATTTGGTTTTAATATGATTTGATTCAATTTGGTTTTAATTTGATTTGATTCAATTTGGTTTTAATTTGATTTGATTCAATTTGGTTTTAATATGATTTTATTTGATCCAATTTGGTTTTAATATGATTTGATCCAATTTGGTTTTAATATGATTTGATTTGATTCAATTTGGTTTTAATATGATTTGATTCAATTTGGTTTTAATATGATTTGATTCAATTTGGTTTTAATATGATTTTATTTGATCCAATTTGGTTTTAATATGATTTGATTCAATTTGGTTTTAATATGATTTAATTTGATTCAATTTGGTTTTAATATGATGTGATTTGATTCAATTTGTTTTTAATATGATTTGATTTGATTCAATTTGGTTTTAATATGATTTGATTTGATTCAATTTGGTTTTAATATGATTTGATTCAATTTGGTTTTAATATGATTTGATTCAATTTGGTTTTAATATGATTTGATTCAATTTGGTTTTAATATGATTTGATTTGATTCAATTTGGTTTTAATATGATTTCATTCAATTTGGTTTTAATATGATTTGATTTGATTCAATTTGGTTTTAATATGATTTGATTCAATTTGGTTTTAATATGATTTGATTTGATTCAATTTGGTTTTAATATGATTTGATTCAATTTGGTTTTAATATGATTTGATTTGATTCAATTTGGTTTTAATATGATTTGATTCAATTTGGTTTTAATATGATTTGATCCAATTTGGTTTTAATATGATTTGATTTGATCCAATGTAGTTTTAATATGATTTGATTTGATCCAATTTGGGTTTAATATGATTTGATTTGATCCAATTTGGTTTTAATATGATTTGATCCAATTTGGTTTTAATATGATTTGATTCAATTTGGTTTTAATATGATTTTATTTGATCCAATTTGGTTTTAATATGATTTGATTCAATTTGGTTTTAATATGATTCGATTCAATTTGGTTTTAATATGATTTGATTCAATTTGGTTTTAATATGACTTGATTCAATTTGGTTTTAATATGATTTGATTCAATTTGGTTTTAATATGATTTCATTTGATTCAATTTGGTTTTAATATGATGTGATTTGATTCAATTTGTTTTTAATATGATTTGATTTGATTCAATTTGGTTTTAATATGATTTGATTTGATTCAATTTGGTTTTAATATGATTTGATTCAATTTGGTTTTAATATGATTTGATTCAATTTGGTTTTAATATGATTTTATTTGATCCAATTTGGTTTTAATATGATTTTATTTGATCCAATTTGGTTTTGATATGATTTGATTCAATTTGGTTTTAATATGATTTGATTTGATTAAATTTGGTTTTAATAGGATTTAATTTGATTCAATTTGGTTTTAATATGATGTGATTTGATTCAATTTGTTTTTAATATGATTTGATTCAATTTGGTTTTAATATGATTTGATTCAATTTGGTTTTAATATGATTTGATTCAATTTGGTTTTAATATGATTTGATTCAATTTGGTTTGAATTTGATTTGATTCAATTTGGTTTTAATATGATTTTATTTGATCCAATTTGGTTTTAATATGATTTGATTCAATAAGGTTTTAATATGATTCGATTCAATTTGGTTTTAATATGATTTGATCCAATTTGGTTTTAATATGATTTGATTCAATTTGGTTTTAATATGATTTGATTTGATCAAATTTGGTTTTAATATGATTTGATTCAATTTGGTTTTAATATGATTTGATCCAATTTGGTTTTAATATGATTTGATTTGATTCAATTTGGTTTTAATATGATTTGATTTGATCCAATGTGGTTTTAATATGATTTGATTTGATCCAATTTGGGTTTAATATGATTTGATTTGATCCAATTTGGTTTTAATATGATTTGATCCAATTTGGTTTTAATATGATTTGATTCAATTTGGTTTTAATGTGATTTTATTTGATCCAATTTGGTTTTAATATGATTTGATTCAATTTGGTTTTAATATGATTCGATTCAATTTGGTTTTAATATGATTTGATTTGATTCAATTTGGTTTTAATATGACTTGATTCAATTTGGTTTTAATATGATTTGATTCAATTTGGTTTTAATATGATTTGATTCAATTTGGTTTTAATATGATTTGATTCAATTTGGTTTTAATATGATGTGATTTGATTCAATTTGTTTTTAATATGATTTGATTTGATTCAATTTGGTTTTAATATGATTTGATTTGATTCAATTTGGTTTTAATATGATTTGATTCAATTTGGTTTTAATATGATTTGATTCAATTTGGTTTTAATATGATTTGATTCAATTTGGTTTTAATATGATTTGATTCAATTTGGTTTTAATATGATTTCATTCAATTTGGTTTTAATATGATTTGATTTGATTCAATTTGGTTTTAATATGATTTGATTCAATTTGGTTTTAATATGATTTGATTTGATTCAATTTGGTTTTAATATGATTTGATTCAATTTGGTTTTAATATGATTTGATCCAATTTGGTTTTAATATGATTTGATTTGATCCAATGTAGTTTTAATATGATTTGATTTGATCCAATTTGGGTTTAATATGATTTGATTTGATCCAATTTGGTTTTAATATGATTTGATCCAATTTGGTTTTAATATGATTTGATCCAATTTGGTTTTAATATGATTTGATTCAATTTGGTTTTAATATGATTTTATTTGATCCAATTTGGTTTTAATATGATTTGATTCAATTTGGTTTTAATATGATTCGATTCAATTTGGTTTTAATATGATTCGATTCAATTTGGTTTTAATATGATTTGATTCAATTTGGTTTTAATATGACTTGATTCAATTTGGTTTTAATATGATTTGATTCAATTTGGTTTTAATATGATTTGATTCAATTTGGTTTTAATATGATTTGATTCAATTTGGTTTTAATATGATTTTATTTGATCCAATTTGGTTTTAATATGATTTTATTTGATCCAATTTGGTTTTAATATGATTTGATTCAATTTGGTTTTAATATGATTTGATTTGATTCAATTTGGTTTTAATATGATTTGATTCAATTTGGTTTTAATATGATTTGATTTGATTCAATTTGGTTTTAATATGATTTGATTCAATTTGGTTTTAATATGATTTGATTTGATTCAATTTGGTTTTAATATGATTTCATTCAATTTGGTTTTAATATGATTTGATTTGATTCAATTTGGTTATAATATGATTTGATCCAATTTGGTTTTAATATGATTTGATCCAATTTGGTTTTAATATGATTTGATTCAATTTGGTTTTAATATGATTTTATTTGATCCAATTTGGTTTTAATATGATTTGATTCAATTTGGTTTTAATATGATTCGATTCAATTTGGTTTTAATATGATTCGATTCAATTTGGTTTTAATATGATTTGATTCAATTTGGTTTTAATATGACTTGATTCAATTTGGTTTTAATATGATTTGATTCAATTTGGTTTTAATATGATTTGATTCAATTTGGTTTTAATATGATTTGATTCAATTTGGTTTTAATATGATTTTATTTGATCCAATTTGGTTTTAATATGATTTTATTTGATCCAATTTGGTTTTAATATGATTTGATTCAATTTGGTTTTAATATGATTTGATTTGATTCAATTTGGTTTTAATATGATTTGATTCAATTTGGTTTTAATATGATTTGATTTGATTCAATTTGGTTTTAATATGATTTGATTCAATTTGGTTTTAATATGATTTGATTTGATTCAATTTGGTTTTAATATGATTTCATTCAATTTGGTTTTAATATGATTTGATTTGATTCAATTTGGTTTTAATATGATTTCATTCAATTTGGTTTTAATATGATTTGATTTGATTCAATTTGGTTTTTAATATGATTTGATTTGATTCAATTTGGTTTTTAAATGATTTGATTCAATTTGGTTTTAATATGATTTGATTCAATTTGGTTTTAATATGATTTTATTTGATCCAATTTGGTTTTAATATGATTTGATCCAATTTGGTTTTAATATGATTTGATTCAATTTGGTTTTAATATGATTTGATTCAATTTGGTTTTAATATGATTTGATTCAATTTGGTTTTAATATGATTTTATTTGATCCAATTTGGTTTTAATATGATTTTATTTGATCCAATTTGGTTTTAATATGATTTGATTAAATTTGGTTTTAATATGATTTGATTTGATTAAATTTGGTTTTAATATGATTTAATTTGATTCAATTTGGTTTTAATATGATGTGATTTGATTCAATTTGTTTTTAATATGATTTGATTCAATTTGGTTTTAATATGATTTGATTTGATTCAATTTGGTTTTAATATGATTTCATTCAATTTGGTTTTAATATGATTTGATGTGATTCAATTTGGTTTTAATATGATTCCATTCAATTTGGTTTTAATATGATTTGATTTGATTCAATTTGGTTTTAATATGATTTGATTTGATTCAATTTGGTTTTAATATGATTTCATTCAATTTGGTTTTAATATGATTTGCTTTGATTCAATTTGGTTTTAATATGATTTCATTCAATTTGGTTTTAATATGATTTTATTCAATTTGGTTTTAATATGATTTGATTTGATTCAATTTGGTTTTAATATGATTTGATTTGATTCAATTTGGTTTTAATATGATTTGATTCAATTTGGTTTTAATATGATTTGATTCAATTTGGTTTTAATATGATTTGATTCAATTTGGTTTTAATATGATTCGATTCAATTTGGTTTTAATATGATTTGATTTGATTCAATTTGGTTTTAATATGACTTGATTCAATTTGGTTTTAATATGATTTGATTCAATTAGGTTTTAATATGATTTGATTCAATTTGGTTTTAATATGATTTGATTCAATTTGGTTTGAATTTGATTTGATTCAATTTGGTTTTAATATGATTTTATTTGATCCAATTTGGTTTTAATATGATTTGATTCAATAAGGTTTTAATATGATTCGATTCAATTTGGTTTTAATATGATTTGATCCAATTTGGTTTTAATATGATTTGATTCAATTTGGTTTTAATATGATTTGATTTGATCAAATTTGGTTTTAATATGATTTGATTCAATTTGGTTTTAATATGATTTGATCCAATTTGGTTTTAATATGATTTGATTTGATTCAATTTGGTTTTAATATGATTTGATTTGATCCAATGTGGTTTTAATATGATTTGATTTGATCCAATTTGGGTTTAATATGATTTGATTTGATCCAATTTGGTTTTAATATGATTTGATCCAATTTGGTTTTAATATGATTTGATTCAATTTGGTTTTAATGTGATTTTATTTGATCCAATTTGGTTTTAATATGATTTGATTCAATTTGGTTTTAATATGATTCGATTCAATTTGGTTTTAATATGATTTGATTTGATTCAATTTGGTTTTAATATGACTTGATTCAATTTGGTTTTAATATGATTTGATTCAATTTGGTTTTAATATGATTTGATTCAATTTGGTTTTAATATGATTTGATTCAATTTGGTTTTAATATGATGTGATTTGATTCAATTTGTTTTTAATATGATTTGATTTGATTCAATTTGGTTTTAATATGATTTGATTTGATTCAATTTGGTTTTAATATGATTTGATTCAATTTGGTTTTAATATGATTTGATTCAATTTGGTTTTAATATGATTTGATTCAATTTGGTTTTAATATGATTTGATTCAATTTGGTTTTAATATGATTTCATTCAATTTGGTTTTAATATGATTTGATTTGATTCAATTTGGTTTTAATATGATTTGATTCAATTTGGTTTTAATATGATTTGATTTGATTCAATTTGGTTTTAATATGATTTGATTCAATTTGGTTTTAATATGATTTGATCCAATTTGGTTTTAATATGATTTGATTTGATCCAATGTAGTTTTAATATGATTTGATTTGATCCAATTTGGGTTTAATATGATTTGATTTGATCCAATTTGGTTTTAATATGATTTGATCCAATTTGGTTTTAATATGATTTGATCCAATTTGGTTTTAATATGATTTGATTCAATTTGGTTTTAATATGATTTTATTTGATCCAATTTGGTTTTAATATGATTTGATTCAATTTGGTTTTAATATGATTCGATTCAATTTGGTTTTAATATGATTCGATTCAATTTGGTTTTAATATGATTTGATTCAATTTGGTTTTAATATGACTTGATTCAATTTGGTTTTAATATGATTTGATTCAATTTGGTTTTAATATGATTTGATTCAATTTGGTTTTAATATGATTTGATTCAATTTGGTTTTAATATGATTTTATTTGATCCAATTTGGTTTTAATATGATTTTATTTGATCCAATTTGGTTTTAATATGATTTGATTCAATTTGGTTTTAATATGATTTGATTTGATTCAATTTGGTTTTAATATGATTTGATTCAATTTGGTTTTAATATGATTTGATTTGATTCAATTTGGTTTTAATATGATTTGATTCAATTTGGTTTTAATATGATTTGATTTGATTCAATTTGGTTTTAATATGATTTCATTCAATTTGGTTTTAATATGATTTGATTTGATTCAATTTGGTTATAATATGATTTGATCCAATTTGGTTTTAATATGATTTGATCCAATTTGGTTTTAATATGATTTGATTCAATTTGGTTTTAATATGATTTTATTTGATCCAATTTGGTTTTAATATGATTTGATTCAATTTGGTTTTAATATGATTCGATTCAATTTGGTTTTAATATGATTCGATTCAATTTGGTTTTAATATGATTTGATTCAATTTGGTTTTAATATGACTTGATTCAATTTGGTTTTAATATGATTTGATTCAATTTGGTTTTAATATGATTTGATTCAATTTGGTTTTAATATGATTTGATTCAATTTGGTTTTAATATGATTTTATTTGATCCAATTTGGTTTTAATATGATTTTATTTGATCCAATTTGGTTTTAATATGATTTGATTCAATTTGGTTTTAATATGATTTGATTTGATTCAATTTGGTTTTAATATGATTTGATTCAATTTGGTTTTAATATGATTTGATTTGATTCAATTTGGTTTTAATATGATTTGATTCAATTTGGTTTTAATATGATTTGATTTGATTCAATTTGGTTTTAATATGATTTCATTCAATTTGGTTTTAATATGATTTGATTTGATTCAATTTGGTTTTAATATGATTTCATTCAATTTGGTTTTAATATGATTTGATTTGATTCAATTTGGTTTTTAATATGATTTGATTTGATTCAATTTGGTTTTTAAATGATTTGATTCAATTTGGTTTTAATATGATTTGATTCAATTTGGTTTTAATATGATTTTATTTGATCCAATTTGGTTTTAATATGATTTGATCCAATTTGGTTTTAATATGATTTGATTCAATTTGGTTTTAATATGATTTGATTCAATTTGGTTTTAATATGATTTGATTCAATTTGGTTTTAATATGATTTTATTTGATCCAATTTGGTTTTAATATGATTTTATTTGATCCAATTTGGTTTTAATATGATTTGATTAAATTTGGTTTTAATATGATTTGATTTGATTAAATTTGGTTTTAATATGATTTAATTTGATTCAATTTGGTTTTAATATGATGTGATTTGATTCAATTTGTTTTTAATATGATTTGATTCAATTTGGTTTTAATATGATTTGATTTGATTCAATTTGGTTTTAATATGATTTCATTCAATTTGGTTTTAATATGATTTGATGTGATTCAATTTGGTTTTAATATGATTCCATTCAATTTGGTTTTAATATGATTTGATTTGATTCAATTTGGTTTTAATATGATTTGATTTGATTCAATTTGGTTTTAATATGATTTCATTCAATTTGGTTTTAATATGATTTGCTTTGATTCAATTTGGTTTTAATATGATTTCATTCAATTTGGTTTTAATATGATTTTATTCAATTTGGTTTTAATATGATTTGATTTGATTCAATTTGGTTTTAATATGATTTGATTTGATTCAATTTGGTTTTAATATGATTTGATTCAATTTGGTTATAATATGATTTGATTCAATTTGGTGTCAATATCATTTGATTCAATTTGGTTTTAATATGATTTGATTCAATTTGGTTTTCATATGATTTGATGTTTTGAAACGATGTTTTGATATGACGATGTTTTGAAATGACGATGTTTTGATGTGATTTGATGTTTTAATATGATTTGATGTGATGTGTTGTTTTAATATGATTTGATGTTTTAATATGATTTGATTTGATTCAATTTGATTTTAATATGATTTGATGTTTTGATTTGATTCAATTTGGTTTTAATATGATTTGATGTTTAGAAATGATGTTTTGATATGACGATGTTTTGAAATGACGATGTTTTGATGTGATTTGATGTTTTGATGATTTGATATTTTGCT
>NC_140975.1:67725811-67883311 GCF_056783735.1 Eptatretus burgeri
GGTACGTAGGTAGGGGTCGATGAGTGATGCACGATGGTATGACTTTAGACCTGATTGAAGGTCAATGTCAAGGTCACCGATGCTGTAACCTTTTGAAATCATCCATTGTCAAAATATCATCTGCCATTTATGACTCAGAAATGCGGTTTGATTTCTGAGGTCCGGTTTCTATCCTCTTGAAGACACATTGATCATAAATGTTCCAAAACAACCATTTTCAAAATCTATCTCCGGATAACTCGGAAATGTAGTTTGATTTCTGAGGTTGTCTATCCTTTTTACTCCCGACTACATCGAAGCCATTCTAAGCCGATCAGAGATCCACATCTACAGAGCTTCAGAGATGACCGTGACCCCCAACCGGGGGTAATTTTTTAACGGGGGTCGTTTTCATCAAGTTTAGTTGGAGTACAAAGCGGACGCAGACTGGCTTTGCATTTTGAGATGCTTTCTCGTTTATACTTTATCCGGTAGCTTCCTTGGCAATGATAAATGAGTTTCTTGTTATCCTGAAGTTTCGCACCATAAGTATGTTGATGACATAATTTTTTTGTCAAACTTACAGGAGCACTGAACATACTAGTCTTATGCAGCAGCAACTTGACTGTCTTCATGAATGGTCATCTAAAAACAATATGAATCTTCACACCAGGAAACGCCAAGTCATGATCGCATGTTTTTGAAGACTCCCGGCGGAGGTGCCTCGTTTTCATATCGGAGATTCAGTTATTAATCAGACAGACAGTGTTGAACTGTTTGGCATCCGTGTGCATGAAAACTTGAAATGGGACCCTCGAGTTCAGGCGATGTGTAAAACCTTCAACAGAAAACTCTACTGTTTGCGGCGATTGCAACATCGTAATATTCCTGTTTCCGACTCTAAAACAGTTTGTTTCCGGTCTGTTTGACCCACTTTGGAGTATGCTTCACCCGCATGGTTTTGTGGCTTGACTGAAGTCAGGAGGAAACGTTTGGAGAAATTGCAACGAAAAGCATTTCGTATAATTCTCTCCCGTGACCTTTGTAGAACCGAACCTTATGGAGACATTTGTCGGGCAATTAATATAACGGCCCTTCGTGAGAGGATCGAACGGCTTTCCCCCAATTTTGGCAAGGTTCTCTTAAAATCAAACGATTCAGTCAATTCTGTCCAACGTACAGTTACATTTTTAAGCGGTCCTCTATTCAACTGGAAGAAGTTTGGAGGAAACTCGATGTGCTGAAGGCATTCTATGCTTATCGCGTCTGTCTCAGACGAACGGATCAGAGCCGTCTCGACTTCCTTGGCCTATTGGTAAGCAGCGATGATCTTTGGTTAACAAAGCTGCCTGCACGAGTCTTTACGCATGCATGATGAATCCCATTGCCTGTTCGATTATTATTTTTTATACTTTTTTATGTTGACATATGGATTGTTTTTAACATACATGTATCTTGGAGCCTCATATGTGAATTCTCCCGGCCATGGTTTCAAGTGCGATGTGCGATATTGCCACCGACACCCTTATGGCCCATTTGTGACCTTTATTTGATGCATAACCATAGTCCTAAGCTTTGCTATCATTTTGATACTCACCAGAGGGAAATTTGGAGAAAATTTGACATACTTACACATGGGCGGTGTATCGGCTAACAGTTGCTGGTCCACGTACCTATTGGTACTGTTATAACCAGTTATCCAGTTCCATTATGTCGTGGCTGATTTCTGGTGACATTCATAATCAGATGTCTCCAAACATCCCTATTCTGCATTGTTCTCCGAAGCTCTGGCATAGACAGCTTGGTTGCAGCCTTTACCCTATCTATTGAGGGTGTTCCATTACCAATCACCTTGCTGTCGCTTGTCAAGCCAGCCATTCCTTATCAACCGTTTTGTTGGAGCGCTTGCTTCAGTGCTTAAAATCAAGCGAGCCACTTGGCGAGCGCTCTACAAGCTGATTGGTGATTGAACACGCCCCTTCTGAACACGTCGATGTTCTCAAGTGACAAGATTTTCATTTTTTTTTTTTTAGGTTTAAATAAAGACCGGCCTTTTCACTTTCCTTCTTCACTGTCTGCAGCAGTTTCATCGAGTCTTCTTTACTTTTATACCAACACACTGGTATCATCAGCACACCTGAGGTTGTTGATTCATCTTCATCCAATCCTGACTCCAGCTTCCATGTCATCCAAGTTATATTTTTCATCAAAATTATTCTAACCACAAATTAATCAGTCAATTCCATCCAATGATAATGACATAATAAGAATAATTAATATCAGGCGTAGTGGCGTGCGCCTGTAATCCGGCTACTCGGAGGCTTGGGTTGGAGGATCGCTTGAAGAAGGGAGCTCTGCGCTGGGCCGCGCGATGAGATGGTGTAGGGCATCCTGGAATAATGGTGAAACCCAATCCTTATCCCTGTGTCGTAAGAGGCGACGAGGGTTGCGTCAGGAAGGGCATCCGGCGTAAAACCTATGCTAAATCAGTATGCGGATCATAACAGATAATTCATTCATTAATAATAGCATGGGGGCTGGCAGAAGGCTTCGAGCTATGCACACTCTCCTCGAAGTTGGCTTTCAGGTCTGGTCAGGTATGGGAGCATGCGCCAGAACAGCGCGTCGCTGCGTCCACTTTCCGCCAATACTCTAGGGGCCTCCGTCTGGCCATCCCCCAGGCAGATGCCTGGCCCATCCCCATCTCCTTGAGATGCCGATCAACATGCTGCAACCACGAGGCACGTGGTCAGCCTATTGGTCTCCTCCACGCATGAGACTCCCTCGCTGAGAGAATCTGGTGAGCAGGATCAGCATCAGGAAAATGAGCCACATGTCCAAACAGCCGCAATTGATGCTCACAGACTATGCAGGTAACAAATCTCATTTGAGTCTCTCAGCAACCGCTCATTGGACACAAAGTCCGACCAGCGATATTCAAGGATTCTCCGAAGAGACCTGGTACCAAAGGAATTAAGTCTCAGATCCTTGGTCAGAGTCCAAGTCTCACATCCATAGAGCAAGACTGGAAGCACCAAGGACCTGAAGACTCGGACTTTCGTCCTCCCGTACAGGTACCGGCAGCGCCACACCCCCATAATCCAGGGAATCCATGACTCCCCAGGCCCGACCCAGACGTCTATTGACCTCTGACTCACAGCCAGCAGAGACATGAATATCACTGTCAAGGTAAGTGAATCTCTCCACGACCTCAACATCCTCACCACAAACAGGCACAGACAGGACAGCAGCATCAAAGATGTCATTGAAAGGCTGGATCTTAGTTTTGACCCAGGAAACCCGTAATCCCAGCAGCTCCGACTCCTCATTCAGCACCTCAAGGGATGTTAAACCGGCATCCCGTCTGTCTAGCCTGGGTTCTAATCCTGACCCGGCTGTCATCCCAGTGTTTCACAAGCAAGGTGATTCAACAATGTGTGTGCCGTTCCTCGAATGGATGTTAAACCGGCGTCCCGTCTGCCAGCATTAGTTGGTGGACTTTAAAGATCCCACTGTGTCCTTCACGAAGAGTAGGTGAGCTATTGGCAGCACACTGAACAAATTCCTGCCTTGACCTTAGTCGAACGTCACGCCTGGCCAGCCGGTTCGTGAAAGTCTTGGGCCAAGCTTCCCCAGCCAACCCCACAATAACATGGGAATAATTGTGGCCATTAAACAATAAGGATATTAACAAACCGCTGTCTGCATGGCGCGTTCGTACACGTGATCCCCTCGCCCCACCCCCATTCCTGTGTTGCTTCGGGAGGGAGCGGGTGTTTCTGTTGTTGTTTACTTGTTCATTGACTGTAATTCAGTCAATTCAGTCTTTTTGAAATAAACAGATTTATTATTATTATTATTATTATTATTATTATTATTATTATTATTATTATTACTGTACTGTACTTGTTTTCTATAAATTGATTTGAACTGTCGAGTCTTTTGCGCGTCGGAATCCTTTCAGTATATGGGACGTCAAACATCTGAGGAGGTGAAGATCAGGATTGTGGATATGATGTATACGTGGACGATCAGCCTGTCAGACGAGTCCAAAATCAAGGAAGCCTACCAGATGCTCAAGAACCAAGGTGAGCCCACTTAATGGTCCGGATGGTTTCCTCACAGGTGCGCAAGGCCAACGCTCGTTATGGGCTTTGTAAATCTTTGCTGAAGTCCATTTAAATGGAGTAGGAAGGTAACTGTGCAGTGGTGGTGATGATGTTGATGAAGATGCTTTTGTGCATCTTGTTTGGTAACACTGTACTTTTTACCTGTGATGGTTTCCATGACATTGTGAGTTACTGCATTTCAAGCACTCCTTGCCTGTGCTCTTTGTGGCTTTGCAAGGTGTTATCAATGAAGACCCGCAAGTGGAGCAGGATGTTACTCTGGTACCACCATCACAGCACAAGAACACACTGTTTGAGGACGAGGAGAAGGCCAAGGTGATTTCTTTTTGCCGATAACGTCTTCAAGAAGAACCCAATTTATTCCACCTGCCATTTATTTTTCCACTTCATTATTTTTTTTTGTTTTTTTTTTTTGCTCAGCTCTTGGACCAGTTGCTGAAGAGCAAGAAACCAGAAGATCTTCAAACGGCCAATAGATTGATCAAGGCCATGGTGAAGGAGGTAGGTTAAGGCATTTGTTTGTTTTTGCTGATGCTTTGAGCACATTGGTTGTATTGTCTGTCGGAGTGATGATATGCTCTTATTCTTGGGTACCCTCCAACGTGATGCAGTATCAACAAGGGAAAGGTCTTTGGTCAAATTAACGTGGGACCAGCTCCAACGCGATGAGCCCCACAGGGTGAAACATCTGCCTCTGGATGGTCTAGTGGTGAATCTGATCATGGGCTACAATTTGCCACCTCTCGGTGGTTTGTGGGAGAGGCTTCCTGGTGGTTTTTTGGTTAGAGTAACAGGAGCGTTTGTGGCTGCCTTCGCTCTCCTTCTTTGAGGAAAAATGATCCTTGTGATGTAACATAATTGTGTCCAGTATTGAATGTGGAGAACATGGCTGTTGGCATATTCCATTCCCAGCTGCTCTTGTTCATCTCCATGCGCGGCAATCGATGTGGTGCAGTGTTTCTAAAGCTTTGCTCATCTCGCTTAACCGTAGGATGAGACGCGCGTGGAACAAGCCAAGCATCGGCGATGCGTCCTCAGCCAAACGGAGAGCAATGCGCGCTTGCTTTCCGAGATGATGTCTCACTTCCAGCTGGAGCAGACTTCATCTGGCGACCGTGAGCTCATTAAGGTGCTTCAAAGGAGTAGAATGGGGGGTTTGGCTAATTACATTGTCTCTAGCTGTAGGTTGTGCCGAGATGGCATCTGACGTAACGTATGCTTGCAGAACCGGAAACGTGCCTCGGCATATTCGCTGGCTTGTTCCCTACTGTTTAAAATGGTGATTTGCACCGGGCAAGGGTGAACTACATTGCAGCCTTATTTCGGAAACGTTAGTATTGTTTTGTTCTGTTTATGATGTGACAGGAGTTGGGAGAGTGTTGTGAAAGGCTGCAATCGACACTCATCAAAATGGCAACAGAGACTGAAGATGGGGATGATGGCCTTGGTAAGGCATAAACTACCAATCAAATTTCCTGGTGCTCATCCCTCTTCCCTGCCCCATGCTCTTCTCCCCACCCACTCCCCCCTCATGCTCTTCTCCCCCCCCCATCCCCCAATGCTCTTTCCTCCTAAACAGGCATAGCAAATTTGTTGAAGAGGTGAGATAAGGACTTGTTCAACTTTCACTCTGCAAGCAGATTTGGGAAGATATAATTGTTGCTATTTCCTTTGTTCATTGCTCTGGATGCTTTTGAAGCTACCTCTGTCAAGCCACAAATGCAGGGGTTCTCTCCACCTTGGGGTTGCAACCCCACATTTGGAATCGTGACGATAAAAAATGGAATTGCGAAGAGGTATTTTTAGGTCATCTCTACGGAGATGACCTAATAAAGCCGGACCAAATGTCCGTCTGTACGTCCGTCAACACTTTTTCTTTCCGATCTTGATGAAACTTAGTATGTGGGTCAAGGTCGATGAGTGTTGCACAACTATATAACTTTTCTCCGGGTTCAAGGTCAGGGACGAGGTCACGAGGTCACGTAAGTTATAAAAATCGCCATTTTCAAAACCTATCCAGTCTGCCATTCTACAAGATATTTGGCAACTGTTTATTGATTATGATAGTAAAAAATATTATCTTGTATCGAACCGGACAGATTTTTGAATTTCCTTCCCGTTTGATCGACACGTGATCTGGAAGATGGTCAAAAACGCCGATGCGATTCGCAAAGAAGGAAGGAAGGAGAAATTAAATATAAATATAAAACACATTTTTAGCCTTTTATATTTATACATTTCCCGCCGAAGGTGCAAAAGTTTCAAAATCCGAAATGTAAACGTCGACATTTATTTTCAAAATGTAATTTTGTGCGCGCACGCCAAAATGCCGAGTCATCTTTAACCAAACCGCAGTTTGAGCTGCGCAGTCGTCTTCGGTCATAACTGAACATTGAGAACTTGTGGTATTATCGAGATGACCGTCATCCCCACACGGGGGTAATTTTTTTTAATTTTGGTATTCGGAGTGAAGGCAGGGGTGAGTGCCTTGGATACAGAGTTAAAATCTTAAAGGCCTTGGTTTCCACGGCATCAAACTGATCAAGGTGTGAGGCAGGGGCGTTAGCCCAAAGGGGAGAGCAGTACTCTAACAAGCTGTGCATGAAGGTGTTGTCAGTGGATCGGAGTTCAGGTGTAAAAGTGCGCATGTGCAGAGAGGAGTTCGATAATTGTTTTACTGTGTCATTCTGGCAGTCAAAATTGAAAATCATTCCAAACAGGAAACTTAATGTTGTGAAGGACTTCATAAAGGACACAATCGGCATGAATAAATAATTTAATGTATTAAACTTGATGGTGTTCATAGAATACTTACCCTGTGCAGTCTTGAGAAGGACTTGGTGCAAGCCAACTGTTCTGTTTTTAAAGGTTTTTTTTTGTTGTTGATCCAATGTGGTGCCAGACTAGTGACCGATGATGTCACTTTTGTCAAACTACATTTTCCATGGGTAGTTGATCAATTGGTTAATGTTTTGCATTGATCGGTTAGTGGTTTCAACAATTGCAGAGAATTTTTTCTTTCATTCTGACTAGATCAAGAGATAAAGGGGCAAAGTTTTTGGGGTTTTTTTCCAAGCTGGTGCCTGGTACCACGTGACCTATGACGTCATAATTATCATTGAAAAATTCTACAGGAGGAGGCGCTCCGATGGTGAAAAATGTATCCATTGGACCAACAACGGCAGATAATTTTTTTTTTTTCATACTGACTGGATCAAGTGTTGCACTTGTCGAATTATGACATCATAATGAAGACAGTGATGACATCATCATGAACACCTCTTATTCCTCGTGGGGAGTACTTGACAATGAGCCATGTGTACATTTTTTTTCCATGGAGTGGTTTCAGAGATTTAGAGGTGCAAAGTTTTTCGGTTTTTCCAATGTGGTGCCTGTACCACATCACATGACCTATGATGTCATAATTATACAGGAGACTTGCATACAGACCAAAAACCTCCAGACTTGGCCTATCCCGACCAATCAAATTTAGCGTTTCTTCTTGAGAGCGGAGTTGGCAGAAGGTTCGGTTCTGGACTGTTCCCTTTGACCCATTGGCTTCATATGTGTGCCATCGCGCCTGTTATTCAAAGTTCACGAACAAAGCTGACAAAGATCGTGCTCTGAAACGTGAAGCAAGAGTTTAGAAGGCCCTTCCCATGTTCTTTTTCCTCAAGACTGAGCAGGGTAAGGTGTTCCATGAACTCTAGTTCCTCTCTTGATTTATAAAAGTGACTTGTTATTGTTGTCGTCGTCGTTTTCACAAAGGCTCTTTAATTATTATTATTATTTTAAAATCCATCTGGCAACATCATTGTTTCCCTTTACTTGCCATTTTCATCAGTAGGAAGTTGCGACACTCTATTATGTAGCCCCTTGATGGATATTTTTAAATTTTTTTTTTAACAGTTTTTGGCCAGCAAATCAGGAGGCAGGAGTATTTCATTTGGCTGGGGTACCAGAACACAACTGCTCAAACTTTTGAAAGATCTTATCCTATATTTGACATTCATAAGAAAGTGCAATCGGGCAGGACAGCCAGTGAACACGTCCCCTCCATTAGAACGAGGCTTATCGACCGAGAAACAGCATTATTATTGTTTATAGTTTCTTCTACCACTGGGAATTGAACCATTGTATCCTTAATTTTCTGTTTTGAATTTATTTTCATGAAAACCGTGGTTTTGCGGGGGTTTTTTTGTTTTCTTTTTGTAAAAGTAAATACATTTTGAGGCACGTTGTGCATTTTTTTATTTTATTACATTTTTCATTTTTCTTTTTCTTGCAGCGGAAATCCTCCTGGCTAATGACAATCTGACGCTTCTTCTTGGAAACTATAATAAGATGGTGGCAGAAGGTCTTCTGACTGGGAATGGTGATACCAGCAGTGCGGCTACACCTGCAGGTATGGGAGTGTTTCATCGACAGTTCAACTCCTAAAATGGAGTACCCTCAAGTTTTTAACTGCAAAAGCTCAAAGAATTGTTGATATTATTG
Source organism: Eptatretus burgeri (assembly GCF_056783735.1). Lineage (NCBI taxonomy): Eukaryota > Metazoa > Chordata > Myxini > Myxiniformes > Myxinidae > Eptatretus > Eptatretus burgeri. The sequence continues at coordinate 67,734,418 of NC_140975.1, forward strand.
TTGATGTTTTGCATTGTGCATAATCTTTTTAAGCTCCAACTTTTGGTGCTTTGCTCGTAAATGCTCTTTGCTTTTTTGCCGTTGGAGATACAGGCTCTGATTCGTCTCTGCTCGAGATCGAGAACCTGAAGCTTGCGGAGCCGACCCCAAAGCTCCAACCTGAACAGCACGACTTGCCCCCCGCTGAAGTACGGGACATCAGTTCCAGCTTCCCATTGCTTCCACCTCCGCCTCGCTCTCTGTGCCGCTCTCAAAAAGACCTTGTTCAACAAACCTCCATCCTGGATGATGAGCTGCTGTCACTGGGTACGACCGGTAACACAATAATATTTTAATCATTGCCACATTTATTTGGGTTTCTTTCTAGGTTGTTATTTTTTTTTTGCCTTCGCCGACCATCACCAAAGGCATTATGTTTTCAGGTTGTCCATCCTTGCGTCTATCCTTCTGTGGTCGGTTTTCGTTACCATGAAAACCTAAGAACGGCTGAAGGGAACCGAGTCAAACTTGGTACAAGTAGGAATAATGATGCAAAGATACAGATTATATTATGGGGGCAAGAGGTCATGTCAGGTAAAAATGTGACACTTGAGAACAGCTGAAAGGATTTAAAAACAAACTTGGTACGAGTACAGTATGTCTCATGATGTAGTAATGTGGGCGGAGGGAAATCGGTCGACGTCACAACGTCGAAGAGTGCCATTCTGGTTTAAGCTTAATTTGGTTGATATTCTGATTCTTCATCACCTCTTCTTATCCACAAAGATTCTGGAGCAACCACTTCAAATGATGAGACCGAGGATGACAACGCTATTGTTTTGGATCCCTTGAAGGTACATCATGACAATCTTTGTTATCTGAGAGTCTTTGAAGTGCATCGGTCTGAGCGGTTCGTGTTGTCCTGAAAGATTGAGCACATTACTGGAAGAATTTTTATTTTTCGATTTTGTTTTTGAAATTGGCATTTAAGGTTTTTACCCAACCCTCATTGCTAAATTTTATTGTAAATACAAGTATTCTTGATTAATGCTCCTTAAAACATTGTTTCAATCACCATTTCTCCACTTCCTGTTTAGGCCTCAATCAGGATGGGCCAGCAGTTTGCACCTTTTCCCAAAGCAAATGACCAGGCATCAACCGCCGTCTCAGTTTTCATGACGCACTCCTTGCCCCTTGCTCCACAACCCGGCGTCGCACTGCTGAGCATGCCAGTCAGCACGACAACTACTCCTGGAAAGGACAGTTTGATAACCTCGACCGATTTGCAGAACCTGGCCATTTCCACGATGTGTCCAAATGCGTTCGGCATCAACACATTTGGAAACTCGCAAGCATCGTGCAGCCCCAGCAGTGTGTCAGTCGCGGCACCACGGAGTGGGAGTTCTCTAGTACCCGAGAGCTCAATGGGCGGTCTCAAAGCCTTGACGGAGCTGGACGAACTTGGAGCCGCCATGCTGCAACAGGCGCTGCCCACGGCCTCCCTGCAGGTTAAATGGTATTCACAGCACACCGCTACTCGCGGACAGGCAGCGGGATTAGATTGTTAGCTTGTTTTTTTCAGGATTTGGATTCATTTGGGATATTGGAGCACTTGCTCACAGGTGACATTGGGCTATTATGATTGTTGGATAATTTCAATTCAGAAAGTGATTCCACCTACCAAGGGTAAACCAGCACAAACTGGTACCTTGGCTATTATGGATGCTTAATACAATTTGTGTGTGTGACAAACACAGTCAGTCAGTCGGTGTGTCTCCTCCGTAAATCCAAAACCATTCAGGTTTACTGATGTGACAAATTCATTCCCATATAAGTTTATTAATTTATTTTTTACAAAGGATAACATTCAACCTCAAGTTCAGAGAACACATTACGCAGTCTTGAGAAAGACATGGGCGGGGTCTGCAAGCGGTAAATTTCATTGGTCGAGATGACGTAAAATGCTGTCATCTTTTGTCCAACTACTGCTAAACGGAAGGGGTTTGAAAGTGCCAAAACGGCGTTTTGTTTTCGACAGCATTCAAGTTTATAATTTAATTGAAATAAAATAAAGATTTTAAAGGTTGTAGAAAAAAAAAAAACAACGGACGTTTACCGCCGTTGATGCAGCGTCTTTTACACCATCTTGTTTAACACTTTACATTCGTCCTTCGCGCCTGATATTTGTGTCCTTTTAAGGCGTAAGTAAACACGTTTTCCTGTTTGGAGTGATTTTCAATTTTGTTTAATTGCCAGACAGGCAGACTGAGTATAAAAAAAAACAGAAAAAGAAAAAGTTAGCGCACTCCACTCTGCGCATGCCCAATTGGGACGAGTTCAGAGCCAGTACTATTAAGCTACAGGTTTGTTTTCCGATTCATGTTCAAAATATAACATTCAATTGAAATGAAGTTGTTCATCGATCATAAACTGACGTTTGTAGACAAGACAGACAGACAGACAGACAAAGTGAACCAATTGCCGAACCCCTCTTAGAGCTTCGCACACGCATGGTAAAAATGCATAAAACATTGCAGCAAGTGTGCTATGGACATACCTCGTTGCCAGTCTAATTATCCATGTACAAACAGTTCGTACGTGGTCCTGTGCCAGTTGTCAGGTGGAACTGCAGTGATTTGACGGGCATGTGAAAACACCGATAAAGGAACGTGTTAAAGACCAACGGGTGCATTTCTTGTTTTTCTCGCCTTTGACTCTCCCCTGCCAGGCCTTCGCCACAGGCCAAACGTACCTTGCGTGACCTGCAGAAACGGACTTCTCCACCAGTGACACTTTCTTCACTGGTCGGTTCTCCTCATGGATCTCCGACTGCCACTTCCTGCAGTCCCCCAACCATGGGTGTTCTTCCCCATGAGGGCCTGCTACTCAATGTGATTGTGCCACTGGAGAGTATTCAACCTAGTAAGTGCCAGCTGAGTTAAAAGTCTACTTATTAGGGTCAACCAGGCTCATCTCCTTTGGGTATGTCATCCGGTCATGAAGCAATTTGAGTTTTGGCCACATTGTTTATTGCATGTTTAATGTCTCACTTAAAGCAAAACCAATCGTGCTTCTTTTCCAACTACAGGCAGCATTCCCCCAATGACGGTCTATGACAAAGGCGGCGTGCGGGTCCTGATGCATTTTGCTCGGGACTGCCCACCCGGTCGACCCGACGTCCTCGTTGTTGTCGTGTCCACGATGAGCGCCGCTCCGTGGCCACTGTCTCAGATCAGCTTTCAGGCTGCTGTGCCAAAGGTCAGTGCCTTTTTGGAATGTCTTTTAAATCCAAACCATTTTGGTGTTTGACGCTGAATTGGACACGTTTATTAACCTGACGTTGGTTCGTAAAATGTTTCAAATCCTTGTCCTGCAGTCCATGCGCGTGAAACTTCAGGCTCCTTCTGGCACTGACCTACCGGCTTACAATCCGGTATCTTCCCCTGCTGCTGTAACTCAGATCATGCTGCTGGTAAATCCACACAAGGTACGGATGATGAGAATGGCTAAACCGCAGTGATCAACTTCAAAGTTTCATTGGTTCTCATGATTGGGGTTCTCCACTCGGTGTTGGTTTACTCAACTCCGAGTTGTCTTGTATTTGCTTAATTAGCAGGCCATTCGCCCGTGTGCCTTTCAAAAAGGAGTTGGCATTTGTGTTCCAGTAACTTTGAGGGTTTTTACATTTTGGCTTCATCTCCAACCCGGAGAGGAGTCGTGCATCACCAGATGCAGTTGATCAAGGAAAAGGCGTTAGGAATGGGCAGCATAAATCATGACATGTGATGGTGATGGGTCACTCGCTTCTTTGTTGTCGGGGCTTGTGTATCAATTTATTAATCACCATTTTTTAAATTTAGTTTCCCAAATATTTATCTCCAGGAAAAGGTGCGGCTCCGCTACAAGCTCTTCTACCGTCTTGGAACCGAAGACATCGTCGAAATGGGCGAGGTGAACTCTTTTCCTCCACCTGAGAGCTGGGGGAACTTGAAGCACCTTGAGTTTTGACGTCTCTTCTCGAGGACTTTTTGGCACGGCCACCCGAGCTAGGAGACGGTCTTGTCGCTTGGCCTGGCTTTGCATGTGCCTTGGTCAAAGACTGATGCATTTCCTTGAATGTGTGCACATGGGCCAAGAAAGCATCGGGCATCGCCCGTTCTAATGCCGTGCGTGACATGTAGCCCATCGTCTCTTCCCTCGGATCCTGTTTTGTTCACGCTTTGCCTGACTTGGATGTTCCCTGATGGAAGTTCCTCGAGGGTGGATTGTCCAGGTCCGTCCGTGTTTTGGCGACGATGGTATGTATTTTGTTTTCCTCGATCCAAATGTTTCAAAGCGTTTTGTATCAAAGGATCGTTCTGAAAAGTATTGCACTGGGAATAAAACCTGGCTTGGATGTTTTCACGAGCACACGCCATTGAAGTGAATAAATCCTTTTTTTTTATTACCTTGATTACCTGTACTGGGAGAACCTGTTCAATATGTAAATATTTGTGTGTTTTGTCCTCCCTGTGACCAAAATTGACAAGTTAAAGGATTATTTATGGGGCGAAGAGAGGGTGAAGAGTTATTACTGGAAATGTCCTTTTTATGTATTTATTTATTTTAAATGTTTTGGTGACCTTTGACCAGTGTGTGCGCACCGATTGTAGAATGTAGGCCATGCCAATCGAGCTCGTGAGCACTCTTCATTTGGTACTCCGCCACGACGGGACCACCACCGCCCAGGCTCGCCACGCTCCCTTTTTGGGTTCGTACCCCGTATTTATTGCAATTGCATGCGTGTTAATAACCCGTGAACATTGACACCGCACACACGTTTGTACACTCTTGTGTGTATGTTACCCCGAGAGCGGCTGTTAAAGCGCAGGCGAAGGGGTGTTTCAAGGCTAGGAACTTGTCCGGGTGATGGTACTCAGAGGGTCCCGGATTTGGCTTATCGGTGAACGTGCATCCATCATTGCTGGTTTGATTGTCCACAACGTTTCTTCTGGATGGATTAATTAATTTAATTGCCTTCATTTAACCTTTTTCTCATGCAACGTTGTGCCGCAGAACAAGTAACTTTAGGATGGAATGGCAGTTGATGAAGTACAATGTGACGTTCTCACCTCAATAAAAATCATTTCCAACAATGAAATGTTTGCATGAGGGTGAGTCTTTGTTTGTATTATCGGGAGTGTGATAAAATATTGCTTTTCCACCTACTCGATTAACTTTTCTGTTTCAAGCAGTAATTTTATTTATGATCAATTGTTTGAGCACTTTTATTCTTTGACTCTAATATAGCCATCATGGATGGGAGAGCCATACAGCAACAGCACAATACTGTGACAAATGGAGGAAAGGAATAGAAGGTAACAATCCCGTGGCACTTGAGCTTGAACCACCGCCCACCTCAATGCCGTGACGTCATCCGAATGCTGAGAAAATTTGATTGGGTCACACAGAAAAATAAATGGACTTTACGTGTATTGAGATAGAATTGTCAGATATTGTTCGTTAGGTTTATTAATTTGGGTAATAAACTAGTCGGACACCGTCGTGTTCATATAGAATCCAAGGATTTTCACATTCTTGAGGTAACCTTCATGACATTGCAGTTTTATGGCTAGAGTGGTAGGCTTGGGATCTGAAGATCCTGAGTTCAAATCACACTCAGCTGTTGAATTAATACCAGGTGGGGTTGACTCTGCCTGTCATCCTTCTGAGGTCGGCAAAATGAGCACCAGCTTGTTGGTATCCTGTGTCGGAGTGGTGACCCATCCAGGATTGTGCCCAATATAGTCCGGGAGCAGTGGGGGTGAACCTGGTTTTGCCGGATAAAGTTTTTTTTCTATGCTGTTTCTTGTAGCCTTGGGGTAGCTCTTCATGATTCTGGGGGGTGACCGTTTGCAACCCTTGGGCAATTTCTTATATTAACCCTTTTGTGCCGGTAAACTCATAAATAATGAAAAAAAATCAGTTTTTTCACTTAATTGCAATGAACCCAACCAACATCATCACATTTGCTTGTGCCGATGTTTATTCACAAATTATGCAACCAAAAACAACTTAAGATGTAAAACAATTGTGAATTACTCAGTATTAACCCTTTCCAGACTATTTTAACCCAGGACATAAAATTTGAAAACGGACAACATATGATTGCACAATAACCACCTCATCCTTACTTTAGTCACAAATAAGGGAACCAAAAACAACTTAAAAGATAGAATAATGACTTGATACTCAATATTAACCCTTTCCTGACTGATTTTACCCAGCACAAAACATTTGAACATCTATCGACAACAGGGGTCTTTGACGCATTATTGCACAAAAACCACTCCAAAATTATGGCATGGGATTTTAATGTCATCTCCTGCTTTCCGACCTGCTGACATTGATGCAAAATAGACTGGGTTAGACACTCAATGTGTTTAGTTTGACCTACCGTAAGATCAATTAAATTCGCGAAACAAACAAATAATATAATCTGTCAACCCTGAAAACAAATAAGTCAAAAATTAGATTCTAACCTGGGAGAAAGCATTTTATAACTGTGCCTGAATACTAGTACCGTACAAAGATTCACATTTATTAGTACAGTTCCCTGCTAAAAGAGGGCAGCACCCAACAACAACTGTCATGCCCATTTTGATAACTGTCATTGTAAAAACTAAATTTATACAATCTGAATTCGTCTAGTATTTTAATCTGGAGATTCTGTTTTACTAACTACTTCATATAAAGCTTGACAACTGGAAGTCTGGTAGCCTATTCCATGACAAACCTGCACAGCAGAGTGGGAGTGGTGCCCAGCCATGTGCTTCTAATATCTGAAACTATGCAATGGTGCCACCTTTTGTCAGTTTAACTAACTAATGAAGTCTCTCAGCCAATACTTCATCTTAATATGCATGGGTGATAAACAGATCAAAGCAGGAAATGTAGGCCTACGTTTGGGGTATATATGATCCCCTAGGAATGCCAGGAAAGGGTTAATAATCAAGTTTGGGCAAATTGTGTCCAAATCAGCTCTAAAATACTTGCCTTGTGAATAATAATGATGAAAAATAAATGTGATGACTTTTGGTCACAGCTATTTACAAGATATCGCAAAAATAGTACTTTGGGGCACATTTGGGTGTCACCGGCATAAAAGGGTTAATATAGCAAATTGCCCAAGGGTTACGAACGGTCACCCCCCCTGAATCATGAAGAGCTACCCCAAGGCTACAAGAAACAGCATAGAAAAAAATTTATCCGGCAAAACCAGGTTCACTAAAATATCTGCCTTTTTCTCCCGGACTAATAGCCAAGGAGACTGCTTCGGCAGCACCAACGCTCTGCACAGTATGGTCCCAATGGATGGATGGATTGCAGTTTTGTGTTGGTTATTGAAAGTCAGCCATTGCTTGCAATACCAACTCCTGCTTTTATAGAATAATTGTTTTCTGATATGTAACAGGATGGCCTGGAGGTACACACACTCACCTTTAACCTGTGGAGTGCACTGGAGTTAAACCGCGTTCACAGCCCTCTCAAGTTTCGTACCACGGCACTTGCTGTCTTCACTCAGAGTTTTGTACTATGTGTGTTGTTCACGGCCCTATCTTCAGTGGTCTTCGTTCCTTTCAACCACGGGACTATCATCGAACCCCTTTTGGTGAGCAGCTTATTCTCACTGACGGTGCTCATTTATGACACCCGAGTCGCCGAGTGGATCATATTATTTCATGAACACGAGGCTGAATTGGTCCACTGGTGAGCCACCATTTCTTACTTCTTATTGAACTTCTGAATGTATTCACCCGCACTCCAGCCTAACAGCTTATTGCACATTGCTCAGACTGTACAAATTCATCTTCTTTTAAGGGTGAGTCAAAGTCGATAACTCATTTTTTCTATGTTGATGACCCCGATGTCATGTTTTATTATGTCTGTCGAAGCTACATCTACGAAGGCGCACCTGCTGAGGTATCCCCGTCAACGGTAGCAGCTGTTCCTTTCAAACTCCATTGCTTCAAGCCCAACAATCCGACATTGTGTTTTGTGCAAATTGAAGCGCAGTTCCTGACCAGGCATGTTACCACCCAGGACACACGCTTTGCCTATGTTGGTGGATCTCACCAGCCAGAAATAGCGCAAGAAGTGAGGGACCTCCTAATTGCTCCTCCAGCCTCAGAATGTTATACCAATCTCAAGGCTGAGTTCATCAGACGTATCTCAGCTTTAGAGCAAGAGACCACCAACTACTCATTTCAGAAGAGCTTGGTGAGTGAAAACCCTCTCAGCTCTTTGAAGGATGAGACGGCTGCTTCGGGACAATACAGGAGAGAATACCATCTTAAAACAGCTGTTTCTCCAGAGACTTCCCACCAACCTCCAACTCATCTTGGCCTCAACTAAAGAGGCTGTCGAGTGGGGACATCGAGCAACTGGCGGACCTCGCCGACAAGATCATGGAAGTCTCTTCTCCTTTATCCTCCACTGCACAGAGGGGTTGTTTCAAAACCTCCACAGCAACTTGCACCTTCACCAGACCAAGTCCACATCTACTCCACCCAGGTTGAGAACTTGACCAGACAGGTATACAAGCTCTCACGACACAACTGCAGGGGGAAAGAGAGAGGAGTTGAGGCTGAGGGCATGGTCCATCCAGAAGTCGATCAAGAGAACACAATCCCAGCTTAAGCGCCCACCAACATGCGGAACGGATGTGCCGATACCACTGGAAGCATGGAGAAAAGGCTCACAAATGCAACAGCCCATTTTGTAAATCAGATTCCGGATTTGACCACGTTCACATTGATGTAGTTTGACCTCTACCTCCATCAGAGGCAATACGTACCTCTGCTCACGCGCATTGATCGTTTTACTCGTTGACTGGTCACAATACCTGACCAGAAAGCAGAGATGGGAACACAAGCATTCATCTCACATTGGGTATAGCTGCGTTTGGTACACCTTGAACAATAACCACAGACAAAGGTTTGAATCGGCACTTTTTCCTAAAAAAAATTATGAAAAACCATGTTCAGTTCTTTGTTTATAACTTAAAAATCAATATCATCACATCAAAAATAAAATTCTTATTCTGTGGACCTTTAAAGAAAATCATTCCGTAAATTCCTCCCTTTCTTTCATCCTTCAAGCACCCTTCACACAGCATGACACACATTCCAAACATAGCCACAGCGCAATGGCAAGAAACAAGGGACTGCGGTTTGGAGTGCAATTTCCTCGTGAACTGTGGGTGGAGTTCTTCACACTCTTCTTGGCGGCAGTTGTGAGTTACAGCCAATGAGGACGCACGGGGCCGGGTCAAAGGGTGCGGCGCAGCCTTTGCTCTCGGTAACTTTGCCTCGCACGAACTCTGCCCCCTCACAGCTCCACCCGGCCCGGGAAGTTTAAAAGGCCAGACCAGAGAAGGTTCGCTGCTGTTGAAGTGCGCTGAGGACTTGACGAGAAGGAAGCTGCCTGGCCTGTTTAAACCATGAGGAATTGCCTGCAGGGACAAGCTGCACCATTGCCAAGACAACCTGCACTGGACAAACTATGTTGTGGCAAGATGAGCACGGGGCCGAGGCCCAAGAACGGGAGTGCCACGAAGTCCTTGGCGATTGACGATAACTGCATGACTGACTTGCACGATCTTTTTTTTTTTCTTTCTCAAAGAACTCTTCACCTACTTGAGACGCACAAAAGAGTTATCAACAATTGCTTTCGGTCGCTAAATGTGTGAGGCACAGATTCGCACCTAATGCCGTTCCTCTCATTTCTTATCACGTACACACCTCCGCCATTCATTCCTTCCCTTTCCTCCCCTCCACTTTGGGATTGGCGCAGGCCTACCTGTTCATGCCGGGGTGAGTCCGCGGCCACAACCACGCCTCGCTCTGCTGCTTTCTTCTTCTTCTTCTTCTTCTTCCTCTCTGGTTTCCTAGAATGTTTCTGATGGTGTGCCTGTACTGTGTATAGCAAAAGGACTGCAGAAGTAAGACGTGCTAAAGGATTAAAAGCGCTGTTCTTTTGTGTCTCATTGTTATACGTGCTCGCTATTCATTGCATTGCTTGACTGTGAATAAATGCTCACTATGTGTTGGTAAGCATCTTTCGAACCTTCTCGATTGGACTTTCCTTTAATTGGGTCGACATAGTGTGTACAAATAGACGGGACGTTCTACCCCACTAATTCCCCCCATCTGACGGCGAACGTTCACCCACGGGTCCCCCAGCCATACGTATTAAGTAGATGTAGATGGTGAGGGCATGGTTCCCCAATTGAGATCACCAAACCACTGGTAAGGTAACGCGGTAATTAAGGACACTGCTCGGTTTGGTGGCTTTATTTGGCGTCCGTGGTTGCCTAGCCACCCGTGGGACCACAGAATTATCCGTGACTGGCAGCCTCATGTTCAGGTCAGGGAGAGGGCTCGAGGAGTCCTCGTTGTACCCCCTGAACCCTGGTGCCGTAACAACAAACAATATTGTGTAGTTTTGGATAGGCAGGTGCAACCATGAGGTGAATTAGAGTGGCTTCAATGAATGAAAGACCAATTCATGAGATTACACAAGTAACCAAGCAGACTGTCCATGTGTTCTTCCTTTAACATGAAGTTTTATGTTAATGGGCAGCTCCTGTATGCGAGGTGGAACTACCATTCCAAGACGAGTTCCAAGGTTGGCATGACCCCGAGCACACGATGTTGTAAACTTTGTAAAAATAACCTCTCAGATTATGTCCCCAACCCCAACACATCTATTACTCTCTGGATCCTCTTCACCCCCTCACCACCACCCTCTTGTTTCTGTGACCATTGGTGAGCGAAGTTTTTCCAAGCTGAAGGTCATCAAACACCATCCATCCATTCCTCAATGTCACAAACACCTGTTGGGCCGTCTACCTACCGAGTCAACAGAACCTGAAATGACACAAAATATTCACCTGCAGGAAATAATCGTTTAGATGGGAAAGTGAAATTCGAAACTCTAAACATCGACTTTGTTGCAGGAACACGTTGTTTGCTGTAATGACGTCACGTTATCCATATGACGTCACATTATACAGTGCATTATTCATGTACCGCAGATATCCTGTGAAGCGGAGGAAACGATTTTTCACCGAAGAGCAGTCTTCGCCGATTCCACTGGAAAGAAAAAAAAGAACATCTTATCATTAACCTCCGCCATCTTCGAAGATGGATGGAGGTTACTGTTTTCACCCCTTTCTGTTTGTTACTTACGAAATCTAAAGATTTCGTTTTGGTTTGTTTGTTTGTTTGTTTGTTTGTTTGTTTTGTTTGTATGTTTGTTTGTTTGTTTGTTTGTTTGTTTGTAGGCACGATAACTCGAGAACGGAAGAAGCTACCAATGTCAAATTACACCACGTGATTCAGGAGGGTGATGGCTAGTGCTGATTAGATTTTGGTCAAAATCGGTCAAAGGTCAAGGTCACAGTGAGGTCAAACATTCGATTTTTGATGGTTTGGTACAGAATCATTGTAGAAACTTCTGGTTTGCATCGCTACCTTCTCCAGAGACAGCTTTTATGAGACAAGGTCAGAGGTCAAGTTGACGATATCGTAAGTACCAGTCTATGACTGCTTGTTTGTTTGTTTGTTTGTTTGTAGGCACGATAACTCGAGAACGGAAGGAGCTACCAATGTCAAATTACACCACGTGATTCAGGAGGGTGATGGCTAGTGCTGCTTAGATTTTGGTCAAAATCGGTCAAAGGTCAAGGTCACAGTGAGGTCAAACATCCAAAACATTCGATTTTTGATGGTTTGGTACAGATAACTCGAGAAAGGAAGAAGCTACCAATGTCAAATTACACCACGTGATTCAGGAGGGTGATGGCTAGCGCTGATTAGATTTTGGTCAAAATCGGTCAAAGGTCAAGGTCACAGTGAGGTCAAACATTCGATTTTTGATGGTTTGGTACAGAATCATTGTAGAAACTTCTGGTTTGCATCGCTACCTTCTCCAGAGACAGCTTTTATGAGACAAGGTCAGAGGTCAAGTTGACGATATCGTAAGTACCAGTCTATGACTGCTTGTTTGTTTGTTTGTTTGTTTGTAGGCACGATAACTCGAGAACGGAAGGAGCTACCAATGTCAAATTACACCACGTGATTCAGGAGGGTGATGGCTAGTGCTGCTTAGATTTTGGTCAAAATCGGTCAAAGGTCAAGGTCACAGTGAGGTCAAACATCCAAAACATTCGATTTTTGATGGTTTGGTACAGATAACTCGAGAAAGGAAGAAGCTACCAATGTCAAATTACACCACGTGATTCAGGAGGGTGATGGCTAGCGCTGATTAGATTTTGGTCAAAATCGGTCAAAGGTCAAGGTCACAGTGAGGTCAAACATTCGATTTTTGATGGTTTGGTACAGAATCATTGTAGAAACTTCTGGTTTGCATCGCTACCTTCTCCAGAGACAGCTTTTATGAGACAAGGTCAGAGGTCAAGTTGACGATATCGTAAGTACCAGTCTATGACTGCTTGTTTGTTTGTTTGTTTGTTTGTAGGCACGATAACTCGAGAACGGAAGGAGCTACCAATGTCAAATTACACCACGTGATTCAGGAGGGTGATGGCTGGTGCTGATTATATTTTGGTCAAAGGTCAAGGTCACAGTGAGGTCAAACATCCAAAAAATGATAACTCGAGAACGGAAGAAGATTCCAATGTCAAATTACACCACGTGATTCAGGAGGGTGGTGGCTCGCACTGATTAGATTTTGGTCAAAATCGGTCAAAGGTCAAGGTCACAGTGAGGTCAAACATCCAAAACATTCGATTTTTCATTGTTTGGCACAGAATCATCGTAGAAACTCCTGGTTTGTGTCGCTACCTTCTCAAGAGACAGCTTTGATTAGACAAGGTCAGAGGTCAAGTTGACGATTTCGTAAGTACCAGTCTATGACTGCTTGTTTGTTTGTTTGTAGGCACGATAACTCGAGAACGGAAGAAGCTCCCAATGTCAAATTACACCACGTGATTCAGGAGGGTGATGGCTAATGCTGATTAGATTTTGGTCAAAGGTCAAGGTCATAGTGAGGTCAAACGTAATTCCGTAAATTCACGGAGAGAAATGGAGTATTTTTGCTTCGCTCGACGTTACGAGTTCATTTTAACTTCAATTTTAATTTTGTCTTCAGTTTTTGCGATCGCTTAGGACGCTTAAAACTCGGTTGTAGAAATTCTGGTAAAAAATCGGATGTTTTGGAGACGTTTTAAGATTGTATAAAAAATGTTTCACTCGACGGGTCGTCCCATGATGCAGTGCGCTCGAGCAGACGCGTCGTTGAGTTACGTTAAGGTATAATTGCGTGGAGAAATGGAGATTTTTGCTTTGGTCGATGTTACGATTTTTGATGGTTTGATACAGAATCATCGTAGAAACTTCTGGTTTACGTCGCTACCTTCTCTGGAGACAGCTTTTATTAGACAAGGTCAGAGGTCAAGTTGAAGATTTCGTAAGTACCAGTCTATGACTGCTTGTTTGTTTGTGAACAGTATTACGGAAAAACTCCTCGACCAAACTTGGTGGGGGGTTAGGTATGGTCCAAGGATCATGCCATTAAATTTTGGACTTCCCCCCCCCCCCAAAAAAAAAATTTTGAGAAAAATATATATATTTTTTTGCATTTCTTCATGTTTTAAGTGATTTCCAACCCCCCCCCCCAAAAAAAATTGTTAGAGAAAAATTGTTTTTTTTTGTATTTCTACATATTTTAAGTGATTTCCAACCCCCCCCAAAAAAATTGTTTGAGAAAAATTTTTTTTTGCATTTTTACATGTTTTAAGTCATTTCCAACCCCCCCAAAAAAATTGTTACCCCCCCAAAAAAGAAAACGTTTTTTGGCATTTCTACATGTTTTAAGTGATTTCCAACCCCCCCAAAAAAATTGTTAGAGAAAAAAAATTTTTGCAACTTTTTTTTCAACAAAATTTCGATTTTTTTTTTTTTGCATTTCTTCATGTTTTAAGTGATTTCCAATCCCCCCCCCCCCAAAAAAAAATGGAGAAAAGAACTATAATTGTCAGCATTGTTGACATCATTTAATGAATAAGATATAAGGTTCACGTGAGTGACCCAGCAGTCTTGGCGGCGGAGGTTTTGCACTCTCCCGAGTGCTCCCCCTCTAGTTTTTATTGTTTTTAATATGGAAATCGGTCTGGTGTTGATGTGGCACAGGCATGATGGCCTCCTCCGGCGCCTAATTTTCTTGCGTGTCCTTGTGTTGAAGAAGAGATGAAATGTCACAACGGCTTTAAAAAAGAAGGGTCACACGAAGTTGTGAATTGTTCTCATTTTCTCTGTCTAAACCCCCTGATACACGTTCCATGTTTCACCGGTGCGTTCACGAGGGAGTTTTAGGCTCCGCCCCTAACTACGGCTCCCACCCAATCGCTGGGCAATCTTTTCAGCCCCGCCCATGAGCTCAGATGCGGTTTTCTCAGGCTGGTCCATTTGGCGCCTCCCCCATTCGCTCAAGCCCCACCCACTCCAGACCCCGCCGATTGGCTCACCAAGGATTCTCAGCCCCGCCCACTCCAGACTCCGCCCATTAGCTCAAGCTCCCCAGCCACACCCAGTTTTTGTGTTGTTCGCCGCTCCCGCGTCAGATAACGCGGAAGTTTTCTCTGCTCGTGTCCGGCCGAACTTCTACAAAGTGTGAATGCTCTGAGGGCGGTTAAGAATCGCGAGGTCTCCTCTCGCCTTCTGCCGTCTCACTGCGTTAAGGCCGAATTCGAGGAGGATCGGGTGTTTGCGCAGCAATGGCCTTCCTGATGATAGGAGCGTTCGGCTCTCCCGCTGGCCAGCGAGTCGGTGGGTACTGGGCGTGCGGTCGCCGTCTGGACGCTGGTCTGTGGAGCCGAGGGTGTTTCTTCTGTGCTACAGCGTGTCTGTACCTTGATGTCGATGTCTCACAGCCGCGTCCGTCCTGTAGTACAAGATGGAACACAAAATGATTGTCCCGTGTCTGCAAAACTTGATGACGTCTCTGGTGATGTTCAGTTTCCCTCGGACGTGTTTGTTCATGGTGGGCGGGCCCGGTGGGACTCGAACACAAACCTGAGGGTGGAAGGAAACGATCCGAGGGATAAAACCTCGTGAGGAGTCACAAACCGTCCCAATGTGACCTGTTCGATTCCTCCGCTGGACGATGGAGCTGTGACCACGTGACTAACATTGTGTGGGAGGGGGGCACGTGACCTCATTGTGATCCCCACCCTGTGGATGTATCCGCGTATTTTATAATGCTCTCCCTGCACCCCCTTACCCCCCTGCACCCCCTTACCCCCCCTGCACCCCCTTACCCCCCCTGCACCCCCTTACCCCCCTGCACCCCCTTACCCCCTGCACCCCCTTACCCCCTGCACCCCTTACCCCCTGCACCCCGTACCGCCCCCTTACCCCCCTGCACCCCCTACCCGTCCCTGCACCCCACCACCGCTGCACCCCTTACCACCCCCTTACCGCCCCTGCACCCCCTTACCCCCTGCACCCCCTTACCCCCCTGCACCCCCTATCCCTCCCTGCACCCCCACCACCGCTGCACCCCTTACCACCCCCTTACCGCCCCTGCACCCCCTTACCCCCTGCACCACCGTACCGCCCTGCACCCCTACCCCTCCCTGCACCCCCTAGCACCCCTGAACCCCCTACCCCTCCCTGCACCCCCCACCACCGCTGCACCCCTTACCACCCCTTACCCCTCCCTGCACCCCCTTACTCCCCCCTGCACCCCCTTACCCCCTGCACCCCGTACTGCCTCTGCACCCCCTACTCCTCCCTGCTCCCCCCACCACCGCTACACCCCCTTACCACCCCCTTACCACTCCTGCACCCCCTAGCGCCCCTGAACCCCTACCCCTCCCTGCACCCCCACCACCGCTGCACCCCCTTACCCCCCGCATCCCCTTACCCCTCCCTGCACCCCCTTACCGCCCCTGCACCCCCGACCCTTCCCTGCATCCCCTTACCCCTCCCTGCATCCCCTTACCCCTCCCTGCATCCCCTTACCCCTCCCTGCACCCCCTACCACCGCAGCACCCCCTTACCCTTCCCTGCACCCCCTGCACTTTCCAAGGAAACGTGTTAAAGGTAAATCGTACTCGTACCTGCGAAATACGTACTTCGATACAAGGAGGAAATCTCTTGATTTATTACGTCCGTAAATATGGTGATTCGAGAGCTGACAATTGGAGCGAATGAAGAGGTCCGAGTGGTGACACCGTGAACAGAGTGCACTCATCGGCTGTGGAGGACCTGCAACAACCTGTTCTTCAACTGTGTAGTTTTAAACAGTGGGGATGGTGCTGCGAGAACATGCTCTACATGATGTAAAGTGCAGGCATGCTCACCCGCACGGGACGCTCGCTCACCCGCACGGGACGCTCGCTCACCCGCACGGGACGCTCGCTCACCCGCACGGGACGCTCGGTCACCCGCACGGGACGCTCGGTCACCCGCACGGGACGCTCGCTCACCCGCACGGGACGCTCGCTCACCCGCACGGGACGCTCGCTCACCCGCACGGGACGCTCGCTCACCCGCACGGGACGCTCGCTCACCCGCACGGGACGCTCGCTCACCCGCACGGGACGCTCGCTCACCCGCACGGGACGCTCGCTCACCCGCACGGGACGCTCGCTCACCCGCACGGGACGCTCGCTCACCCGCACGGGACGCTCGCTCACCCGCACGGGACGCTCGCTCACCCGCACGGGACGCTCGCTCACCCGCACGGGACGCTCGCTCACCCGCACGGGACGCTCGCTCACCCGCACGGGACGCTCGCTCACCCGCACGGGACGCTCGCTCACCCGCACGGGACGCTCGCTCACCCGCACGGGACGCTCGCTCACCCGCACGGGACGCTCGCTCACCCGCACGGGACGCTCGCTCACCCGCACGGGACGCTCGCTCACCCGCACGGGACGCTCGCTCACCCGCACGGGACGCTCGCTCACCCGCACGGGACGCTCGCTCACCCGCACGGGACGCTCGCTCACCCGCACGGGACGCTCGCTCACCCGCACGGGACGCTCGCTCACCCGCACGGGACGCTCGCTCACCCGCACGGGACGCTCGCTCACCCGCACGGGACGCTCGCTCACCCGCACGGGACGCTCGCTCACCCGCACGGGACGCTCGCTCACCCGCACGGGACGCTCGCTAACCCGCACGGGACCCTTGCTCACCCGCACAAGACGCTCGCTCACCTATCGCCATGGTGAAGTTGAGCACGGGACTCTAATCATTTCGCCAAACCCTGTCATGGGATCCATCACACGGACCTTTTAATGTTCAAACGCCGTAATATTGCCATTTTTATGAACAGCTGGAGATTATTATTATTATTATTATTATTATTATTATTATTATTATTATTATTATTATTATTGTTTGTTTTATTGCACAATCTGAATTTGTGGTGTTTCAATGAAAAAATCTTCAAAATACCTTGTTGATAAAAAAACTTGTCATTATAGGTGGAATGATCTCCCCACTCAAACCACCATTTAAATTAAAATCCACCTGAAAGGCCCTTTGTCCATCTCTGAAGCCTGAATGGAGTACTGCTCTCCCCTATGGGCTGGTGGTCCAGCCTCTCGTGTGTGTCCTGGAATCTGGACCTTGTTGGAGCACCGGCAGGTCGGTGGTCTCTCCGTTTATGACCTTTTAAAAAAAAATTGTTTACCTTGTCGAGGCTCGTGTGAGAGCTAACACACACCGCACAGCAAGGGGGGGCATGAGACGAGGGGCGGGAGTGGGAAGGACAAAACAGTGGGGAACAGAGACATTAGGAGATCTGTGGAATGGAGAGGGATGCGGCGGGGAACATAGGGAATACAAGATGGATATTACAGGGACTTTCAGTAAGGAAAGCAGGGAATTTGAAGGAGGTGGGTTTGGGTGGATTAACGGGGGTAGAAAAGATCGAGGATTTGGATGGGGGACGATAAGAGGTGGTGGTGAACAGCTGTTTGAAGGCCTGGAGGGAAGAATGGGATTGAACAGAGTGAGGGTGTTTATTTCAAAGGTGGGAAAAAAAGAGGAATGAAAGGGTGAAGGTGAACAGTGATTCGTGATTTTGGTAGTTTTACCAGAAGGGGGGTGTTGGTGGACCTTGAGCGCCCTGTGGAAATATGGTGGGGACAAATCACAGAGAGAGCAAGGGGGGGGGCGAGGCTGGAGAGGAGATGGTAGAAGACAGTAAGACCACCGACCAGCCTGCGGTGAATGAGTGAGAGGCCCAAAGACTCAGCCTCATTGCGGGAGATACCAATTATCCGAAATGCCCTGGTTTCCACAGCGTGAAGCCGAGACAGGTGGGAGGCAGAAGCACCAACCAAGAGGGGAGAGCAGTACTCCATCAGGCTGCGGACGAAAGCTTTGCAAGTGGTCAGGAGCTCAGGTGAGCCGAGGAAGGGCTTTGCACTATGGAGGATTCCCAGTCGGCGACTGGCTTTGTAGGCGAGGTTTGAAATGTGGCTTTCCCAGGAAAGGTCATGGCAGATAGTGAGACCCAGGAGCTTGAAAGAAAGGACTTCTTCCAGAGGATTGTTAAGAAAGGGGATGGGGGTTTTTTCTAAACGGTCATTTTGGAGAGACATAGTGAGAGTGTGAGATTTGTCTGGATTGAAAGACATGTTCCACGTGTTGGACCAGTTTGTGATTTTATCCAGAACTGCAGTGAGCGAAGAAGCTGCTGCTTGCTGGTCTGAGGGATGACCGATGGTACGGCAGAGGGTGGAGTCATCAGCAAAGAGATATAGAGGATTTTCCAGAGTTGGAGAGATCATTGATGAAAACCAGAAAAAGAACAGGGCCCAGAACGCTACCTTGAGGAACTCCAGCCTGGACAGGAAGAGGGGATGAAAGAACTCCATTTAGGGCCACACGTTGACTGCGACAGGAGAGGAAGTCTGCGAGCCATGAGTGGAGGTGGTCTTGGACACCATGGGAAGAGAGTTTGGTGAGCAGGACAGGGTGCCAGACTGTGTCAAAAGCAATATGTCCAGGGATAGGGCTCTGATTTCATGTCTGGCATTGAGGACCTCTATCCATTGTTGGGAGAGCAGAAGCAGCTTATCCAGGGTAGAGTGACCTGGTCTGAAACCAAATTGATGATTGGAAATAAAGCCATTGGAGAAGAGGAAGGATTTAATGTCTGAATCGATGATGGATTCCATAACTTTGTTGATGATTGGGAGAAGGCCAATTGTTCTGTAGTTGCAGGGATCTGTTTTTGCACCTTTTTTGTGCAGGGCAGTGATGTTTGCTGATTTCCAAGCAGATGGCAGATGACCTTGAGCAAATGAGAGGGTGAATAGAACAGAGAGAGGGTGAGCAAGAGCAGAAGAGCAGGCTTTGAGGACACGTGGGCTTTACTCCGGTCTAGCTCCTTGTCCTCTCTCAGCCCTCCGATTCTCCGACCCTCTCCAGATCCTTCACGATGCGCACGTTCTTCCAGCAAAACCCTCCTGGTTAAACTTCCATAAACCAGCTTCTCCAATTTGTGGACCTCATTCCCACTCTTCCCTCGAGGACTGGTTTCACGGATCGTCCTTGTCCAAAGATGGCTCAATCTGGAGTGACTCACCTGAGACATTCGTTGTCGGAAAGACCAAGGCCCGACTTGGCCCAAGCCAACCTGACCTTTAGAATTTGGACTGTAAATGTGTTTGCTTCAAGCCAAGTTGTTTGTTTTGTTTTGTTTTTCAGCGGCAAGTGAGGCAGCAGTCTGTTGCCCATACACTGCCCAAATAACGATGTGGTATTCTCTCAAGCGAGGGCTTTTACCGTGGAGGTTCTGCAGGTCCCTGCTCAGTTTATAAAATCATAATGTTCTGACAATGGTGACTGTGTTCTGTTGTTTAACTGTTCTCTTTGTGATTCAAATCTGAGCTCCGTGTTAACCTTGTGGTTGTCACTTTTTGACTCTGGGTCGAAAGTGGCCCAGTTCATAGCCGATTCAAACTGACTGTTACACTTGTTTGCAGAGAAAGCAACCAATGGTGCTTCACCATGTGAGGATTGGAACCTTATTATGGAGATTTGTGACATCATCAACGAGACTGAGGAAGGGTGAGTGGATTTGCATCGTTCTCAGTTCAAAATAGGCACCGTTAGCCCGTACTAGTTCCGCTCGTGTGACCGCCGCGCCATTGCCCCCCCCCCCTCTCTCTCTCGTTAGCCCCAGAGATGCTGTGAAGGCCATAAGGAAACGGTTAAATGGGAACAAGAACCCCAAGGAAGTGATCCTGGCTCTCACGGTGGGTGAGACGAGGCTCAGGGTGTGTGTGTGTGTGTGTGTGTGTGTGTGTGTGTGTGTGTGTGTGTGTGTGTGTGTGTGTGTGTGTGTGTGTGTGTGTGTGTGTGTGTCTCAAAGAGTTGTGGATGGATCCGGATCCGGATGAAACTCGGTGGGCACGTTGTGTGTGTGGCAAGGACACTTTGATTCGATTTTGGTGAAGATCCGAATCCGGATCTGGATACGAGAATTATTTAATTTACAAAGCGATTCCTCACCGTAGAGAGATTGGGCCAAAAACGATATATAGCATGATATTTCAAACGTGTGTTGGGCCCGATATGTTCTCGCGGATCAGGCATTACGTGGCGGAGGTATACTCTCTCCCGATGGCCCTTCTAGTTTGTTTTAGTTTTGATTGGAAAGGAAAAGCTTACGTATCACGTTCTTTCACAGGGCATTCAATCAATCAAACGTACCGTACTCTCCACAAAGCGTCGGTGCTGCTCAATGTCAACCGTGCGTTATGGTTGGGTCGTTTGACGTTGTTTCACAGCAGTCAGTCGGGACAGGCAGTTGTAATTTGTTCCAACATGCTGCCCATAACTCAACTTCTCTTTGCAGAGGACTGGTCGTAAAAGTGTCCACCAGTGATCAATGCTGCCAGCTTAACGTCCATCCGCTGGACGGCTTAAACGTCAATGTATCTATCACCTGCACACAAAATACCAGGGTGGAAGTTTATATCTGTGTTGGGATTCGAACGTAAAGGTGCGCGCTCATACCTCTAAGCTATCCTGCCAGCCCCATCACGTGACGTTAGGAACTACTGTAATGTCACAGCATAGAAAACGCTGCGTGGTTTGATGCAGCCTTCCCATTGGAGTCAGGATATGAACTACCATTGTTCCCGGATTACAATGCAGTGAGTCAGCTCCACCGACCAATCCAGAACTGAAATTCTGCACTCACTCCCCCAAAACCTCTTTCTCTTTCTCTTTCTCTTTCTTTCTTTGTCTTTGTCTTTCATTTCTGATGATGTTAGTAGCAATGCTTTTTATACACTTCGTATTATAGTTCCTGCACCATGAGATGGTGGAGGTCATATTGCTGGTGTATTAAAACCCATTGATAGTCATAAAGCTTCAGTTTTGAGCTTTTACAATGAAGAGTTCAACTGACAGTATGTGTCATTGCTCATGTGCCTGTCTGTTGTCTTTGAAGGAGACATTAAACGGGCTCGTAGGATCGCCTAGAGGTATACACACTCACCTCTCACCCGTCTAGTCCGTCCTATGGATGGACCTTAAGCCGGACGTCCCTTCTGCAAGCATTAGTTGGTGGACGTTAAAGATCGCACGATGTCCTTCACAAGTAAGCCTGGTGTTGGCTTCATGGTTAGGGTGGCCAGCTTGGGATCCTTAGGTCCTGAGTTCGAGCCCTGTTGGCTGCTGAATTAAGACCAGGTGAGGTCGACTCAACCTGTCATCCTTCCGAGGTCGGCAAAATGAGTACCAGTGTACTGGTCCCGGTGTGTTTCCCTGTTAGAATAGGTACACCGTATCCCTGCATGTCGTGAGAGGCGACTAAAGGGTTGGTGTCAAGAAGGGCATTCAGCCATAAAAACATTGCCTCAAAAACGGAACCATGATCGTCATGGGGCCCACAAGGGTGTGTGTGTGTGTGTGTGCGTGCGTGTGTGCGTGCGTGCGTGCGTGCGTGCGTGTGTGTGTGCGTGTGTGCGTGTGTGCGTGTGTGCGTGCGTGGTCACAAATAGTTGGCGATTTATCGCCGGCACCCTGAACCAAATTGTAAGTTCCTTCTCTAATCTATCAGGGACAGTGCATCAACGGCACAGGTGCACACCCAGCAAATGATGCTACCTGCAGTCCTGTGCTTCATATGAAAAGCCAGCTGTTCAATTAATTTGCAATTTTGACTAAATATCCCAAACTATCTCTTGTGATACACCTTCAGACTTATGTTCTAGCCAACCTGCACATTTATTTTTACATGTTGAATTGTGACCACCTTGCATCATAAGGACCCTTATCGGTACGTATCGTGCGAGGGGCCGGTTCCACGAGGGTACCAAATATACGATGACTTTCCTATGGAGACTGGTTTTCCATTCCATTTCATTTTTGTTTGTGTGAACTCTGCTCACCTTCACTCTTTCATTTCTATTTTTTTCCCCACTTTTGGAACAAACTCCCACACTCTCTTCAATCCCCCTCTTCCCTCAAGGTCTTCAAAACACCTGTTCACCACCATATCTTTTCTTCCCCCTTCCAAAACCATGATCTTTTCTACCCCCATTAATCCACCCCAAACCCACCGACTTTAAATTCCCTGCTTTTCGTCCTGAAAGTTCCTCTCGTGTAAGGACCTGAAAGTGCCTGTCATGTAAGGACATGAAAGTCCCTGTCGTGTAAGGACCTGAAAGTCCCTGTCATGTAAGGACCTGAAAGTCCCTGTCATGTAAGGACCTGAGAGTGCCTGTGGTGTAAGGACCTGAGAGTGCCTGTCATGTAAGGACATGAAAGTCCCTGTCATGTAAGGACCTGAAAGTCCCTGTCATGTAAGGACCTGAAAGTTCCTGTGGTGTAAGGACCTGAGAGTGCCTGTCGTGTAAGGACCCGAGAGTGCCTGTCGTGTAAGGACCCGAGAGTGCCTGTCGTGTAAGGACCCGAGAGTGCCTGTCGTGTAAGGACCCGAGAGTGCCTGTCGTGTAAGGACCCGAGAGTGCCTGTCGTGTAAGGACCCGAGAGTGCCTGTCGTGTAAGGACCCGAGAGTGCCTGTGGTGTAAGGACCCGAGAGTGCCTGTGGTGTAAGGACCCGAGAGTGCCTGTGGTGTAAGGACCCGAGAGTGCCTGTGGTGTAAGGACCCGAGAGTGCCTGTGGTGTAAGGACCCGAGAGTGCCTGTGGTGTAAGGACCCGAGAGTGCCTGTGGTGTAAGGACCCGAGAGTGCCTGTGGTGTAAGGACCCGAGAGTGCCTGTGGTGTAAGGACCCGAGAGTGCCTGTGGTGTAAGGACCCGAGAGTGCCTGTGGTGTAAGGACCCGAGAGTGCCTGTGGTGTAAGGACCCGAGAGTGCCTGTGGTGTAAGGACCCGAGAGTGCCTGTGGTGTAAGGACCCGAGAGTGCCTGTGGTGTAAGGACCCGAGAGTGCCTGTGGTGTAAGGACCCGAGAGTGCCTGTGGTGTAAGGACCCGAGAGTGCCGTGGTGTAAGGACCCGAGAGTGCCGTGGTGTAAGGACCCGAGAGTGCCCGTGGTGTAAGGACCCGAGAGTGCCCGTGGTGTAAGGACCCGAGAGTGCCCGTGGTGTAAGGACCCGAGAGTGCCCGTGGTGTAAGGACCCGAGAGTGCCCGTGGTGTAAGGACCCGAGAGTGCCCGTGGTGTAAGGACCCGAGAGTGCCCGTGGTGTAAGGACCCGAGAGTGCCCGTGGTGTAAGGACCCGAGAGTGCCCGTGGTGTAAGGACCCGAGAGTGCCCGTGGTGTAAGGACCCGAGAGTGCCCGTGGTGTAAGGACCCGAGAGTGCCCGTGGTGTAAGGACCCGAGAGTGCCCGTGGTGTAAGGACCCGAGAGTGCCCGTGGTGTAAGGACCCGAGAGTGCCCGTGGTGTAAGGACCCGAGAGTGCCCGTGGTGTAAGGACCCGAGAGTGCCCGTGGTGTAAGGACCCGAGAGTGCCCGTGGTGTAAGGACCCGAGAGTGCCCGTCGTGTCAGGTCCCGAGAGTGCCCGTCGTGTCAGGTCCCGAGAGTGCCCGTCGTGTGAGGCACCGAGAGTGCCCGTGGTGTCAGGTCCCGAGAGTGCCCGTGGTGTCAGGTCCCGAGAGTGCCCGTGGTGTCAGGTCCCGAGAGTGCCCGTGGTGTCAGGACCCGAGAGTGCCCGTGGTGTAAGGACCCGAGAGTGCCCGTGGTGTAAGGACCCGAGAGTGCCCGTGGTGTAAGGACCCGAGAGTGCCCGTGGTGTAAGGACCCGAGAGTGCCCGTGGTGTAAGGACCCGAGAGTGCCCGTGGTGTAAGGACCCGAGAGTGCCCGTGGTGTAAGGACCCGAGAGTGCCCGTGGTGTAAGGACCCGAGAGTGCCCGTCGTGTCAGGTCCCGAGAGTGCCCGTCGTGTCAGGTCCCGAGAGTGCCCGTCGTGTCAGGTCCCGAGAGTGCCCGTCGTGTCAGGTCCCGAGAGTGCCCGTCGTGTCAGGTCCCGAGAGTGCCCGTCGTGTCAGGTCCCGAGAGTGCCCGTCGTGTGAGGTCCCGAGAGTGCCCGTCGTGTGAGGTCCCGAGAGTGCCCGTCGTGTGAGGTCCCGAGAGTGCCCGTCGTGTGAGGTCCCGAGAGTGCCCGTCGTGTGAGGTCCCGAGAGTGCCCGTCCTGTGAGGTCCCGAGAGTGCCCGTCCTGTGAGGTCCCGAGAGTGCCCGTCCTGTGAGGTCCCGAGAGTGCCCGTCGTGTGAGGTCCCGAGAGTGCCCGTCGTGTCAGGTCCCGAGAGTGCCCGTCGTGTCAGGTCCCGAGAGTGCCCGTCGTGTCAGGTCCCGAGAGTGCCCGTCGTGTGAGGTCCCGAGAGTGCCCGTCGTGTGAGGTCCCGAGAGTGCCCGTCGTGTGAGGTCCCGAGAGTGCCCGTCGTGTGAGGTCCCGAGAGTGCCCGTCGTGTGAGGTCCCGAGAGTGCCCGTCGTGTAAGGACCCGAGAGTGCCCGTCGTGTAAGGACCCGAGAGTGCCCGTCGTGTCAGGTCCCGAGAGTGCCCGTCGTGTCAGGTCCCGAGAGTGCCCGTCGTGTCAGGTCCCGAGAGTGCCCGTCGTGTCAGGTCCCGAGAGTGCCCGTCGTGTCAGGTCCCGAGAGTGCCCGTCGTGTGAGGTCCCGAGAGTGCCCGTCGTGTCAGGTCCCGAGAGTGCCCGTCGTGTGAGGTCCCGAGAGTGCCCGTCGTGTGAGGTCCCGAGAGTGCCCGTCGTGTGAGGTCCCGAGAGTGCCCGTCGTGTGAGGTCCCGAGAGTGCCCGTCGTGTAAGGACCCGAGAGTGCCTGTAATGTCCATCTTGTTTCCCTCGTGTTCCCCGCCCCATCCCTCTCCCTTCCACAGATCTCCTCATGTCTCTGTTCCCCACTGTTTTTTCCTTCCCCTCTCCCGCTCCTCCTGTCTCCTGCTCCCCTTGTTGTACGTTCTGTGTGTTCGCTCTCATTCGAGCCTCGACATTGTATAAAAATAAAAACTCGTATTTTTGATTCTCCCTCGAATGACCTTCTGTGCAGGTCCTCGAGACGTGTGTGAAAAACTGCGGCCGTCGGATACACCTTCTGGTGGCCAACCAAGAGTTTGTGGAAAGCATCCTTGTGCGACTCATTCAGCCCAAATTGGGCTTGCCTGTGGATGTGCAGGATAAAGTTCTGGGTCTCATACAGGTGAGGCCACAGCACCAGGGGTTGTTAGTTTGTGGCGAACTCCGGAGTAAGACCGGGAGGTTTTCCTGTACATTAGATGAGACCTTTTTGAATGCCAATTGTGTATGCTGATCCACAATTAAGAGCTGTTGGTTAGGGGTTGTTGGAGCACAGAGGGAGAATGCGAAGGAAACGAGGCAGCTGTGAATCGTCAGCAAGATCACTGCTTCCCAACATTTTTGGCATAGTTTGTTCTTGACCATCCTGTGCACCTGTGGACCCCTTCCTGTTTCACCATAATATTACCGATGGACAATTCGCCATGAGGTTATGCTCTGAACATGTGCTCTGGTGCAACATTTACTTTGATTTGTTTACTTTAATCATAATCATAAATAATGTAATTATTTAAATGATCAATCACAAATAATCAAGTATTCATTCATCAAGCTGAAAAACTTTGTTGTCATTTCACCCACATGTATGAACTGAACTGTTGGTTATAACTAAACAGGGTCGTCGCATGTCGAGATCATTTCAAGTCAAACACGGAGAAGCGTATAGCTCGTCATCGAAAGCTATTTTGTGTACACTAATCGATCGGTATCAAATAAAAACAAGTACTTGCTCACAGACTTAATGTGATTTCTGAACATGCTCGTTCATAATCAGCTCATGAAATCGTGCCTCTGTGACTGCCAAAACACATCACAGGTCATCTTCCACAAACAACTTGTTCCTCGATTTGGTTTGAATCGGCAAGATTGACAAACCACCATCACAGAGGTATGTTGAAGAAAACGGCCAAAGGATGGTTTTCGTCACTGGTTTTCGGATAAGGTTCCATCATCAAACACCAGAACTCTTTCATTGACTTCAGTTACAAGACATCGCCGGCCGTTGAATCGTCAAGGAGTTCCAAGAACCTCTCTTGTACATCTTCTGGAGTATCGTCAACATCACACAGAAAGTGGTTTCTCGTCAACAAGGCATCTTGGGGATTTCGGTTGGGGAAATGTCTTTGGAACTCGTCTTCGAGCTGGACAAGGTGGTCTGTAATTTCTGTGGATGCGACGTCGGGGAGTTCACCATTGGCGAGCTCTTTCAAGCAGGGAAGCGTGAGAAGGTTTCCCTGGACCACTCTCTTCCTGGGCAAATGCACTTTCAAGAAAAGCACGGACGAAGTCTGTGTGGGACAATTTCCTTGCAGCTGCAAATTCAACTGATTAAAGATCAACGATGTCGGTTTGGCAGAGTTGGAAGTAGGCCAGTAACTCATGTTTTCCTTCAACTTCAAGAAACATCTTGACTTCCCTCCGAAGGATGAAGAACCGATATGAGAACTTGCCAGCAGACAACCATCTGACTGCAGTAAAAACAGAGCAGGTTGGTGTTGCTTCAAATCCATATCGTCACAAGGCTGTTTGAAAAGTCGAGTGTTCAATGCAGAAGTCTTCACATAGTTCACCACTTTGGCAATGCTCTTGAAAAATGCATTCAACTCAGGAGGCAGCGATTTCGAAGCCAGAACTTCTCGATGAATGCAATGGTGGACACCCACTGCACTTGGAGCTTTAGTTTTGACCATGGTTTGGAAACCAGATCTTCATCCAAGCATTGGCGGGGCTCCATCAGTTGTGATTCATCCGACATTTTTCCAACTCAAAACAGTAATGGATGGAAAGCACATCCATTACATCATGAGCTTGGGTTGTCATTTCAAGGTTGTGGCAAAAAAAAGGATTTCCTCCTTGATGTCACCTTTGAATAGGTAGCGACAAAAACCAGCCACTGGGATCACTATGACATCAGTCGACTCGAGCTGAATAGCAGAGAGAGGGGATGCTTTGATTTTGTCCACAATCTGGTTTTTCAGGTCCCATGAAACGCCACCAATTCTCCTTTGGATGGTGGTGTTTTGAAAGGGAGACTGCTAAGTGTTTGTGAGCTGCATCTTCGCCAAGAACCAATCGAACCATTTCTTTCACTCCAGTTCGAACCAACTCTTCGGCTTCTCTTATGTGCAGTTGTTTCTTCTTCTGCGCCACCATATAAGCAACTCAATTATGAAGCTTCGCCGATGCTCGCTTCCTTCTTGCGATGCGTGCCGGTCGTGTCGAGCTTTTGCCTCTTCAGTCCTTAAGCTTTCCTTTTGAAGAACTCTTGCTTTTTCCCCCGCTGTTGCGCCATTCCAACTCGTATGATCCGACATTCCGAATTCTCTGAGAAGATGAGAAAAATGAAAAGTTTGAATAACTTTTGCCCTTTTTATCGGTAACTAGCAGAAAGCCTGTCAAAATGATGGGTGACCCTTCTGTATTTTCACACTATTCAGCCTTGAAAATTTGGCCTCAAACCGAACTTGAGCACAAAAACCTTCCATTTCTTTCGCCGGGGGACAGCATAAAAGCCGTCAAAACGACAGGTAAGGTTGGAGTTGTTTTGTTGAAGACTTCAAATATTAATTTATATATATATATATATATTTTATACTTTATTGTATCAACATGCATTAATTACTTCCATGACGGTTAAGGTGCTTACCTTCGCACCAAAATGGCAGACGTATGATTTTCATGGTTACAATTGTGGGTCGGGTCAGGCGAGCTGTCCAGGCAATGAGTGGAAGGCAGTCCTTCGATGCTTTGTACATGCATACATACGTATGTATATATAGTCCAAAGACAAATTGCTATATATATATATATATATATATATATATATATATATATATATATATATATATATATATATATATATCTATATATATATATATATATATATATATATATACATACATACATACATACATACATACATACATACATACATACATACATACATACATACATACATACATACATACATACATACATACATACATACATACATACATACATATATATATATATATATATATATATATATATATATATATATATATATATATATATATATATATATATATATATATGTCGAGATAAAGTTTCAAAATAAAGTATTTTTTTTTTAATGCAACTTTTTCATTTGTTGACACTTTTTTTTTGCAAATTTCTTCGGCTTCTAGTGGAACCACCTGGAATCCTTCCAAGGACCCCCTCGGTCCATAGCAG
Source organism: Eptatretus burgeri (assembly GCF_056783735.1). Lineage (NCBI taxonomy): Eukaryota > Metazoa > Chordata > Myxini > Myxiniformes > Myxinidae > Eptatretus > Eptatretus burgeri. The sequence continues at coordinate 67,763,154 of NC_140975.1, forward strand.
GATTAAAAACAATTCTGGAAGTTTAGTGCTGTTGAAGCGGTCTTGTACACCAGCCTTGTTTGTTGATCACCCTATTTAACACATCCCAACTACTGCAAAACAGCAGGTTCTTGGAACTGCAAAGAAGGCGATTTGTGTTTTACTGTATTCAGGTATTTAATTCAATTTAATTGAAATAAAGATTGTAAAGGTCGTATAAAAAAATTAATTAATTCTGAAATTGACCGCCGTTTTACCGCCATTCTATTCCGCGTCTATTACACCACCCTATCTAACGCATGAACATTAGTTCTTAGTGCATGTTGTTTGTGTCCTTTATGACTTCCTTAAAAACAGTCTGCTTCCTGTTTGGAATGATTTTGAATTTAGATTGATTGCTCGACGGGCAGACAGAAGAAAGACATTGTCTCACTCCTCTCTGCGCATGTGCGATAGGAATTAATTTTGTGTTCGAATTATAACGTTCAATTTAAATATGTTGTTCCTCGATCATAAACTGACGTTTGTGGACGGACAATAGGGCTGTCCTTTTTTTTTTTTTTTTTTTTTTTTTTTTTTTGGGAAATTTCAAGGGGCTAACCCGAATTTAGGTTGATATTTATGAGAAAAAATATCTAAAAAAATATGAACCCGAAAAAAAATATTTTAGGGGTTGCTACCGTCCATTGAAATTTGAAAAAAAGAAATTAATTTTATATTTTTCTTTTTTTAAATCTTATGCCAAAATGACATTAACATGTAATGTATGATGTTTTCTGGTGCATTAGAATCTGAAATACTGCACAAAAATGTTGTTGAACTTGGCAAGATTTTTCCAGTCCGTCTCAGTGAAGCTTGAAAAGTCTAAAAAAGTCAAGATTTTATGTATTTTTCGCGTTTTTCAAACTCCGCAGTTTGCAGACAGAGTCTTTGAACAGACGGGACAAGAGCTATAGTTCACTTGTTCAAAGTTGATTTCTTACAGTCCAGAAATCGTTTTCGGTGATCAGTTACCGCTTGTAATAGGTACTGCTTTTGCTCCTCATCGTACGTAATAAGACTGTTGTACTCAGTCGCCAGGGCTACACCACGCTCTGCAGTCATTCACAACTTTCAGCTTGCTGACGATAGTCCGGCTCTGTACGGAACCATCTTCAGTTTCCCATTGATCCGGGTCTTTGTGCAGAAAGTCAGAGTTCAAATGCAGGACATCAAAAAAAACTTCTGCTTCTCAGAGATGCGAAATCTTCCAGTTTTCGGCGCATGATATCTTTCTGGTGAACAACTGCTCTTTTCGGTGCTTCATCATCATCATCGTCTTGTTCTTTTGGAGTTTGAGATATTTTTATTTTTGTCTCAATTGATGCGTTTCGGTCAAATCGACATAATGGTATCAGTTCTACCGATAAATACCACAGCTGTCCCACCAACTTTTTCACCGTTGCCTTCGGTACATCAACGTTCACTTCGGACTATTTATCCATTCGCTTTAACAATGTCGGGTCTGAATTCAGTATATATTCTGAAACGACAGAATAGTTATCATTAGTTCACGAAAGGCAATTTCGCTAAATGCCTGAATGACCGGATACCAGACCTGAAATTGACGGCAGTCAGTCAGTCCACTGACTGCCGGACTCAGTGATTCAATGGAGTAATGAGCAGACAATACACCAGATCTAAACAATAAATATCTCAGACGTAAAACAAGCTGTGTCGGTACAAGAACAAAAGACATAATTTCATGTTGAAAATGGGAAATTTTCCCATTTTTGAGCCACATTTCGGGGTAACACTTTTTTGGGATCAAAAACATTTTTTATCGTGTTATTCACGGTCGAACCAACCAGAAAGCACGCAAAAATTTCATGAAAAATATCTGACATAAAAATACAAAAAAAACATAAAAATGCACATTTTTTACAATTTTTGACAGCTGGTAGCAACCCCAAGACCAAATTTTTTTCGGGTTCATATTTTTTTTTTATATTTTTTTTTTCTCATAAATATCAACCTAAATTCGGGATAGCCCCTTGAAATTTCTGAAAAAAAATAAAATAAGCACAGACCTAACGGACAAACGGAGAGACGGACAGACGTGAACCACTTGCTTACCCCTGCTTTTCGCTTCATGTGCGCTGGGTGGTAATGATAATACGAATTCCCTTTACAAAGACCTTAAATGCAGGAGGACGCCATGAGACCCATCAAAGGCGATGCTACGATTGCTAACCCATGGTTGTTTGTCCATGCTCTATCCTTTTCAAATGCTGCACGTTAAGCGGCACGTACCATTTCTAAAGCCTTTGCTTTGACAAGGTCGGGGTTTAAACTGCTGACCTACCAGAGCAGACACTCAAACCATCACACCACCGTGTATGGTCAGTTTGGGTCCAGATGGAATTATTTAATGTGAAACTCTTTCCCCCCGCAAGGGCACATTGATTTGAAGAACCATTGGACGTTTCAGACCAAAGGGTCACGCGTTGCACGGCCGCGGTCTGTATCTGGTTATTACACAGGGAAACGTATGAGTCCGTTGGATAGTCATCGATATTGAAGAAGAGGAGTAAAAAATTGTTAAAATTTCACACAAACAAGATCTTATTTATCAATGCGGTCATTCTGTTCCAAATCGTGGAACTATAACTGCTTGTCCCTCCAGTATCCCGTTCATCGCCTGTCCTGCTTTGCAGACGTGGGCGGATGCATTCTGTTCCTCTCCTGAACTGTCGGGCGTCGTCCAGGTCTGTGAAGACCTCAAGCGAAAAGGTGTTGAGTTTCCCATGACGGATCTTGATGCTTTATCCCCCATTCACACTCCACAGAGGGCAAGTATGATCACCCCGCACGGATGCTTTGAGGTTTGGCTTTTGTTGCAGGCCTCGTATTTAATCGTTAAATCGATTTGTTTAATCCACGCAGGGAAATCGGGGTACTCCTCGAGATTGTGCATTTAATTTGAAGTTATTTATTTGTCAAAAATGTTAATTTTCCATCGGCTTATTGGAAACTTTTTGTCTGTGCTGTGTTTAGAGCATTCCTGAGGTGGATCCCGCCATTCAAAGACCCATTGGTGGTGCTTGTGCTGTCAGCGACATGGAAAACGTCGTGGCCACTGCACCTCCCGTTTCACCACCTATTATTTCCCCGGGTGGCTCTAATCCAATCAAACTTACACCTGACCAGGTTACTAACACCTGATGACCTTGGCCACCGAAGGTGGACGGAGGTTTTGTTTTCACCCCTGTCTGTCTGTCTGTCTGTCTGTCTGTTTGTCTCTGAGCAGGTTATCTTAAATTATGGAAGGATTCGCTGGGTATGTGACGAGGACAAATTGATTCGATTTTGGTGGAAATCCGGATGCGAGAATTTTTTAATTTCCAAAGTGATTCTTCACCATTGAGTGATTGAGCCAAAAACGATACATAGCAGGATATCTAAAAGTTGTGGATGGATTGTAACAAAATTTGATGGATGAGTTGGGTAGGTGAACAAGAACAGGCTGATTCGATTTTTGCTTCAGGTCTGGATGCACATCTGCCCTACCATTGGGATACAAAATGAAAACTGTTCAGCCTGGCAGAGGGTATGCGCTCTACCGAGTGCCGTTGTCGTTTGAACAGTTATTGTGCGTGCCGAATACATTTGATTGTCCTTTGCAGATGGGCAAGCTGCGCAGTGAGTTGGACCTTGTGGAAGGAAACGTTCAAGTGATGTCAACTTTGCTGACCGAAGTAGTTCCAGCACAGAAACAGCAACAGGCCTCAGATTTCCAGCTATTGCAGGTATCTGCCCACCTGGTTATCCCATTATTCTGAGAGACTTCACACAGACAGATCTCCATACGCATTAATTTTAATAACCATAAAATACAGCTCATTGTCTGATACTTATAAGTCTTTTTGTAGTTGTTCATCATCTTCTCGCCTTTGATCTCCAGAATCTTTGACACCACTTTTACCTCTGCCACCGAAGGTGGACGGCGGTTGCGTATTCACCCCTGTTTGTCTGTTTGTATGTGAATTGCTTACAGGTCACATTTTTTTACTCCAATCTTCATCAAAATTTAAGCAACCGGTAGGGGTGGTGACAAGCTGGAAGTCTACTGGGTTTGAGGTCATCAGGCAGGGTCCAGGGATGTATCGATACACCGGTTGTATCAGGATAATTTTTCAGATCGATGTACCGATATTGGACATTTTAATATAGCACATGTACTGTATACCGAAAACTTTGGTATATTCACAAAAAATATATTCGGTTTCGTACTTGTCTGGTCATGTGAAAAGCAAGTTTTATACACAATCCAGTGCAGGGAGTCCAAATGGATTCGAACAGTCGTTCGTACAGTAAGTAAATCGATCGGCCGTTGACTCGGTGTTATAAATGGTGGTATCGGCGCATGAGTGGGGGCTACTCGCCTGGTGATTTAACAAGCTCGGTGGGAGACCAACCGTTACCTTGTTACCCGAGCTCGCACAGTTCAAAAAAAAAAATTATAAAAAAAAGGGAAAATGGCACGTTTAAGAATTTGTATATTTGAAGTCCACAAAGCTTGGATTCGTTTTGAGAAAGATGAGTTTCTCTGCGTTGTCGCATGAAAGACTGTTTATTTTGTTATCATGTGCTGCACAAGCAGTACTGAATAATAATGTTTCCTTTTAGTTAACGTGTTATATAATGGAGCCCTTAAAGACTGCACGTGAAATGTGGAAAAAAAAAACAAATGTAAGCAACGCTTTCATGCACTCGGTACGCCTGGAACGTATGACGTCAAGATGTACTTGGCCAGGAGGTAGGTGAACAGTAGGTTTTAACTTTAGCCTCAGCAGCGTATGAGGGATCGTGTTTTTCTTTGTCCTCGCAGCTGTTTTTAAAGCAGTTGGTTATTTTATATGAATCTGGTATGCTTCAGAAAGCCTGTGCCGATTACCGATGTGATGCTGATATCGGCGTGTGCCGATATCAATACTGCACATGTCGTCGTTGCATGTACCAATATCGGTGTGTGTGTATATAATGATATAATAATAATAGGCCAGCATCAAACAAGACACCAAAACGTTCCCTCTCGACTTCCTTAATATCTCTCTGTCTGCTATTACTCCCTCCACTCTCATCCACTCGTTCGCACTCACCTGACTCCTCCTCCGCACCTCTGCCTCCGGCTTACCATTCCCGGTGACTGTTCCCTCCAGATACTCAAACTTCTCTCCCTGTCTGATTTCCTTCCCTCTAACCTGATATTCATTTATTTTCTCTTGCCTGACCCACATCACCGCAGTCTTCTCCATACTCATCTTCAGCCCATGTTTCTCAAATGCCTTCTTCCATTCCCCCAGTACTTCCTGCATCTCCCACCCACTCTCCACCACAACAAGCCAGATCATCAGCACACAACATCCTCCCCAGAATACCTTTCATGTTTACCCTCCAACTCACCAGCTCCATCACCATGATAAACATGAGTGGCTGAGAGAGCTTCCCTGCCTTAAACCGATGTTCACGCTGAACTCCTCCGACATCCCAGGACCAACCAAAACTCTTCCCTTTGTTCCCTCATACATACTTTCTACCAACCAACTTCTGCTTCCAACACCCCCATCAATCTCAGTGTCATCTAACCCCTCAGGATAATAAGACCCCTAAGACCTCTTAGAATCCTAAAACCCTGAAAACCATACAGACCCTCCAGAACCATTAGAACCCCTACAGACCGTTTAGAACCCCAAGACCCCTAACACTCCTTCAGAACACTAACACCCCATAGGTTATAATAGAGCCTTTAGACCTGTAACTACTGTTGGAACATACCCTTCGATCATTTGAGATGCCCATTAGTTACTTATTATTGGACCTCGACTACGTCCATTAATTATGTCTATTAATTACAAACTCTTGTAACATACATTTTCGACATTTAGAACTTTAGAGCCCTTACACCTTTTTGACCCCTTTAGACAAATATACCATTTAGACTGCTTAGATCCATTGATCATATGTACCGCTTTGAGACATCTTTAGACTATTTATACACCACCGGTCAAAAGTTTTAGAACACCCCCATTTTTCCAGTTTTTATTGAAATTTAAGCAGTTCAAGTCCAGTGAATAACCTGAAATGGTACAAAGCTAAGCAGTAAACTGCCCGAGGTTAACAAAAAAAGTTTTTGGTCACCAAAAACTGAAAAATAATGTAAACGTCACAGTTGTTAAAAAAAGGCCCTTTTCAGGGAACAAGTAATGGGTTAGCAACTGCAGCTGTTCTGCAGCAATGGAAGTAAATTAAGCCTTGAAAGTTGATGCAAACAATTCCTACAGGTGTCCCAACTTTTGTTGATTAGTTACAAACCCTCTGGCTGTATAAAAGCAGTGTTGGAACAGACTGTGTTGCTACACCCTCTGAATCATTATTTGGACAATATTGCACTGCAGGAAGTAGGATATCGCTATCATAATGGTGAGAAAAAAATAATTAACAAAGTTAGACAGACAGATAACCCTTAAAAGTGTAGGTCTTTCCTTTGGAGAAATTGCAAAACAAGCCAAGGTGTCAGTGAGTACAGTTTCCTACACCATCAAAAGGCACTTGGAGACTGGAGGAAACTCTGACAGGAAGAGGTCTGGCAGACCCAAAGCCACAACACAATCAGAAGACAAATTTCTGAGAGTCAACAGCTTGTGTGATCGGCGGCTCACAGGACAGCAGCTTCAAGCATAGCTTAACACTGGTCGAAGTAAGGAAGTGTCAGTTTCAACTGTGAAGAGAAGACTTCGAGCTGCAGGCTTGACAGGTCGAGTGGCAGTAAGAAAACCATTGCTAAGATGACAAAATAAGAAAAAGAGGCTTGCCTGGGCCATGAAGCACCACCAGTGGACCACTGAAAACTGGAAGAAGGTCTTGTGGACCGATGAATCAAAATTTGAAATCTTCGGTTCATCACGCAGGGTTTTTGTACGCCGTCGAGTGGGTGAAGGGATGTTTCCTCGATGTGTGACACCAAATGTCAAACATGGAGGAGGAAGTGTGATGATCTGGGGCTCTTTTGCTGGATCCAGAGTCGACGACTTGCACAGAGTGACTGGCACCCTGAACCAAAACGGCGACGACAGCATTTTGCAGCGCCATGCAATACCCTCTGGTCTACACCTAGTTGGTCAGGGGTTCATCCTACAGGAAGATAACGACCCAAAACATACCTCCAGCTATGTCAGAACTACCTAAGAAGAAAAGAACAAGGTGGTCGGCTTCAAATCATGAAATGGCCAGCACAGTCTCCAGACGTAAACCCCATCGAGCTGGTTTGGGATGAACTGGACAGAAGGGTGAAAGCAAAGCAACTGACAAGTGCAACACATTTGTGGGAACTTCTGCAACAGTGTTGGGAAGAACTTTCCAAACCAGATTTGATTTCCATTGGAGAAAGAATGCCACGAGTATGTTTGGCTGTTATATCTACAAAAGGTGGCTACTTTGATGAGTCAAAAATTTAGATTAAATTTTGTTCAACAAAACGATTCCATGATTTATTTTTTATCTGCAATTGTTTATTTGTTCTATGTTTTAATTCCAGAGTACATTGAAACATTAAACTGCTTAAATTTCAGTAAAAATTGTGGGTGTTCTAAAACTTTTGACCGGTAGTATACCTTTAGACCCCGAAGACCCTTTGAACAAGTTCGAGTTTCAGGGCGTTTCATCAATTTTTCACAGAGTAATGCCCCTTTTGGTCTTGGATCACATCGGCAGGGGACATGTATTGCAAAGTAATTCTCACTCTTGTTGTATTTTATTTATTACTAGCGAATACAGTCCGTGTGCTTCGCTGTTGGGGAGCTCATTCGCCCTTTGTCAGGTGTTGTTTTTCGTCCTGGCACTGCTGGCAGGGTGTCACAGTCACCCTCCCCACTAGCAAAGCCAGTGAGCGGTGTCGATTTAGTCGCTGACAACCTGACCATGAGTCAGGTAGCAGAGGGTTACATATTACCAGTAGCAAAAGACCGACCTGACTATGGAATGGGGCCAAAAACCATGTATAGCATGACATTTCAAATAGTTGTGGATGGATTTTGACAAAACTTGGTGGATGATCTGGGAAGATGACAAGAACAAACCGTTTAGATTTTGGTTAAGGTCTGGATGCAGACGCGGCCTGTCATTGGGATACAAAACGTAACCTGTTCAGCCTGGCGGGGATATGCTCTCGACCGAGTGCCGTTCTCGTTATTTGAGATTTGTTTAGTTGTTGTGAAATCTTTCTTTTCTCACCTGTATCCACTTGCTCTGCTTACCTTTGTCAGGATCTCAATAAGACGTGTCGTGCGATGCAGCAGCGTGTTGTAGAACTCCTCGACCAGGTTGCGTCCGATGAGATAACGAGTGATCTCCTTCGTGTCAACGATGATCTGAACAACGTGTTTCTTAGATTTGACCGGTGTGTTCCCACTGACTTGTACACCAAGTTGACCTGAATTATAAATACTCATAACCACTCACTGCACCAAATGCTCTGCTTCGACAGCATGGTGATTGTCGTTCCAGGTTTGAACGTTGTCAGACGGGGCAGGCTGCGCAGCTATTAGCTGGACCAACAGCCTCTTCTGCAGGTGCTGCTGGCAACCATGTTGTGGTATGATCCATTTTGTCATTTTACTCATTTGGTGTCATTATTGCTACCTTTAATATCATTGAGGTTGACAGAATGGCGTAAAGGTGATTCACTCGCCTTTATGATGTCCGACTATACACTTTCAACCTGGTGCTTCGTTGACAGGAGTTTCGTCCATGAGTGTCCCACCCTTTAAAGGGGCGTTAAGCCGGATGTTCCATCTGCTAGCGTTTACTGGTGGATGAGAAAGATCCCACTGCACCTTTCAAAAAGAGTAGACCATTATTTACTCATACACTTGCCAAACTCATAATTCCTGCCCCAACCTTTACCCTTTGTGTCTTCCCTAACCCCTCATTCTTCCCCACATTCCTTGTTTCTCTAAGTCTCCCTTTATTTTGTCCCTCACCTCTATTGTTGGTTTGTCTCCCCCCCCCCCCCACCACCTCCCTATTTCTGTGGTTCCTTTTATTCTGTTACATCCTGATCCATTCTGTGTTATAGCTCTTCCATGAGCCTCAACGTTGTTTACAAAATGAAAAAAAACAACATCCATGGGACTTAAATAAGCTATCAACAAGAGGAAATGCATAAATGGCTGTTGTGGTGTATGGTTCAGAGTCACAGGAAGATCCATTTGATATTAAATAATACTGTTGTGAGAATGATCTTTAGGGGTTAATAAAACTGTTTAGTAGAACGATAGCCGATAGTCATGTCTTAGCATGGATGTACTGCATGATGGAGGAGAGCACCTAAGATCAGCAGCAAGAATATCTTTTAGTGTGCCAGAGCTGTAATCCCCAGAGCAAATAGGGCTTTGAGGGAGCAACAATTCTGGAGCTTGAGGAGTTTTTACACCGGGTTGTGCCAGAGAACTGCCGATACATAAAACTCTACTCTGGGGACTCCTGCACAGCTTTCCTCCTGGTTTGGAAGCGACCTCTCTGCATCATTGTTTGTACTGTATTTCCTTGTATTGTGATCTTGTCAAGTGTATGAACGGGCCCTAAAATAAGAACCGTTAGGAAATCTGCGACGTTTCGTTTTTTTTTGAGAGCAGAAAGGGTTACAACCGGGTTTATTTACTGATTCATTTATATTTGTTTATTGCGTCCTGGTTGTTATTGCTTCGTGTAATCCTCCTTCCGTGCCATTTAAATGTTAAATTAATGTATCTGGTCTGGGGGTTGCATTCTGCTCGTTGTAGTGAATTCATTTGGTCTCATTTGGTCATTTCAGTGTTGTTACATAAGCCGACTCAATCCGGCTCAGAGCGCTCGTGATCTACGGTTGCTCAGCCAGATCTGGAAGGTCAATGGAACTCAAGTGACCCCTAAGACCCCTCAGACCTTTACACCATTTAGACCCCTTAAACCAGTGATCTTCACAATTGTTTTAGAGGGGAGTCACTTTTGCCGATAAGACATCAGTGTGACAGCCACCACACTGCCTGCAGAACACCATAATGGCTGCTGTTTGGCCCCACCTCCACATACTCTTCTTCGTTGTTAACTGGGCTGCAAGCATAATTGTTTGCATACTGCAACTGTATCCTGATGTAGTGATGTTACTTTTATGCTTGACGTTGGAACACTCATTTGGAACCATTGGGTCATTTTGATAACATTTATGGCGGGTTATGATGGGGTGTTTTCACATTTGTGTGATTCGGTCACACGTCAGGGACTGCACCTTAGGCCACCATGGGCCGCCAGTGGCTTGCCGGCTGTGCAATGAAGAACAGGGCCTTACTCCCTTCAGGCAGATTAGACAATGTAGACCCTTGACCATTTAGATCACTTTACCTTTTTATATTACAAATAAATATATCACCAATATTACAAATAAATTTGTACAACACCAAGCTGTTAGGTGAGCCAAGCAAGCTAACAACGCAACAAATCTGTGACGTCAATCTCTGCAACAATGTGTGGAGAGGTGAGCGTAGTGAGCTGATCCACACGAGTTAATGACATAAAATAAAGTTTATTTTCTTGAGTTATTAAGATCATAAAACTTATCTTCAATAATGATTATGATAATCCTGTGATCCAATAATGCGATGGTGATGTTGATGATGGCAAAAATAAAAACAAATTGTTGGAGATAATGATGGTCATGTTGGAGTGTTTGAGGGAGTTATCTTTACAAACCCTGTTAAAAATGAATTCACTTATCGATGGAAAAACCATGTATTTTCTAATTTGTCATTAAATTCAGAATGATTTGTATAGTTGACTGGCCTTGTGTAACCTATTAGACATTGAGTCTACTGATCGGGTTATATTGATGCTTCCTCATTTATTTATTTCCCTTCCTTCCCCTTAATCCTTGCATACACCTGCTCTAGGGCCAAGAGACAAGTGGGCCATCCCTTCATTATCCCACAGATTCGGCTGTCCTGTCTGGCTTGACTTGGCCAAATCTCTCCAGCCAGTTTGCCAATATGAGTAAGTGTTCTGAGTGGGCCGTGTGTTCTAAAGAAAGGTTTGTGGGTTCAATTGATTTTCTTCAATAAATTTACTGCAAACCCTCCAGAAGTGCTGCCGTGAACTCTCGTTGAAACAAGTAATCTTTGAGATGAACCTTTTGTTAGACAATGGCAAAAAATGAAAAATAATAGATTTTTACTTTTCCAGAATTTTCGAAATTATTTTTGCTTTTATTTGATCAAAAATGAATCTTAATTACAGTCCCAAACTATTTACAAATCGGCTTCGTGGATAATGGAATAATTTAATGGAAGAGTAAGTTTCGTATCTTTACAACATTGTTTGGAATTTTTAACGGTTTAATTTTGAATTTCTAACAGGGTTAGTTTGGAATTTCTAGCCGGGTTAGTTTGGAATTTCTTGCAGGATTAGTTTGGAATTTTTAACAGGGTTTAATTTGGTATTTTTAACAGGGTTTAAGTTGGCATTTTTTAACAGGGTTTAATTTGGAATTTTTAACAGGGTTACTTTGGAATTTCCAGCAGGGTTAGTTTGGAATTTCCAGCAGGGTTAGTTTGGAATTTCCAGCAGGGTTAGTTTGGAATTTTTAACAAGGTTTAATTTGGAATTTTTAACAGGGTTTAATTTGGAATTTTTAACAGGATTCATTTGTAATTTTTAACAGGATTCATTTGGAATTTTCCAACAGGATTAGTTTGGAATTTTCTCATAGGATTAGTTTGGAATTTTCAACAGGGTTTAATTTGGAATTTTCTAACAGGATTAGTTTGGAATTTTCTGAGAGGGTTTAATTTGGAATTTTTAACAGGGTTTAGTTTGGAATTTTTACAGGGTTAGTTTGGAATTTTTAATAGGGTTTAGTTTGGAATTTTTAACAGGGTTTACTTTGGCATTTTTAACAGGGTTAGTTTGGAAATTTTAACAAGGTTTCGTTCCTATATACATGATCCTCATAATGTGAATACCACATTAAAGTGTAGCAATCACAAAGTTACACACACAATATTAATGTGCGTACATCTATGAATTATGTACCATTGGAACATGAGTACGTCTTCTCATTGCGTACTCGTGAGATGTGAGTCAGTATGAATTATGTGCTGTTGGAACGTAAGTACAGTATGTCTATGGAATGCATACAATTGTAATGTTAGTACGCCTATTAATTACACATTGGAACATATTGTCGTGTCCAGGGGGGATTTACCTGATGGAACAGCGGAACATATCGTCGTGTCCAGGGGGGGTTTAGCCGTTTAGTTGATGGCCAAAACCTGGACGGATGGCTAAACAGTTCTCCTTTGGAGGCTTATAGCCGAGACTCACGGAGATCAATGCGCGCACGGGAAAGAAATGGCGGTAAAGGACGGAGGCACACCGGTTGTACTCTACCCACAACAGATACATTGACACAAGCAAATGAAATAGAACAAATAATAATTTAATAACTAATCAAATATGTAGAATTACAATAATGAAAGAAAAATATGAGGTAAACTAAATCTAAATCTAATTGAGGCACCCCCACGCAGACTTAAATGCAGACAAGGGAACAGAATAATAAACCAATGTCACCCGCAGAGTGACCCGTATCTTGCCAAAAGGTGACCACGTGTGACTTCTCTAAGGTCACACTGAGGTGAACAGAGCTGCTATCCACCAGGAGCGACTCCTTGAGGAATATCTGCCGACGAGAGATTCCGATGAGAATCGTTCTACAGAGTAACCATGAAAAATATGCTTTTGCCTCATAACGTCACCAAATGACGTCATAATGTCTCAAGCTTGACATATCTAGAAAGCACTCATCGAGGTGTTCAATTTGAGGTACTACACGATATGGTTCCTAAAACTTGAAAATTTGACCTTGGGGTCAAATATGTTTGACCTCAGGCGCCAACCATGAAAGTCAAGGCCAATCGCCACCAAAAATTAATCAGCTGAGCAGCAGACCATGAACTATATTCCCAAGAAGTTTGAAGACTATCCGATCAAAATTACTCAAAAAATAAGGGTTTCGTCGACTCCCCTGATTTGCGACAAAGTGACCTTGACCTTCAAAATTTTATGCGCTGAAAGGGACCTCTATAGGCCTCTGATATGCGAAGTTACAAAAGTTTCCAATGATAACTGTGCTCTGCAGAGTGATTTATATGTGATTACAGACCAAAAAAAACAAAAAAAAAACATGAGGGTCAAGGCCAATCGCCACCAAAAATTAATCAGCTGAGCGCCAAACCATGAACTATATTCCCATGAAGTTTGAAGACGATCCGATCAAAATTACTAAAAAAATAAGGGTTTCGTCGACTCCCCTGATTTGTGCCAAAGTGACCTTGACCTTTGACCTTGACCTTCAAAATTTTGTGCACTGAAAGGGACCTCTATAGGCCTCTGATATGCGAAGTTACAAAAATTTCCAATGATAACTGCTCTGCAGAATTTTTTATACGTGATTACAGACAAACAACAAAAAATAAAAATAAAAATAAAAAAAACATACAAGCTGACTAACATATCTTGCAAAAACTTCGTTTTGGCAAGATAATAAAAGAAAATCCCTCCTTTCTCCTGGCACTTAGCTGTGTGCGCAGGGATAGGCTCCTCAAGCTTGAAGGTCACCAAAACCACTTCGTCACTGTGTGGAAAAGATGCACTCAAAATGGCACCGTCACTCTTTGGGCGGGGAGACGTACAGGAGGTAATTCGGAGGCGGCACTCGAGGTCCGGGCTCACGTACCACGGTGTAGCTTATTCTCAAGAGCGAATATGCCAACCGTTCCTCTCCCACACCCGGTCTGTTCACAACAATGGCTCAAACGACGAGATGATTTCTGAGTCTCCATGATCAGGCCATGAGGAACCTCTTCTTCCCTCCTCAGAAACGCACACGTTACACGGTTCAGCCGAACAGTCAACGGTTGGCATCTTGGCCAGCACGCCGCAAATTCACACAGCACGAGCACGATAATCGCGCAGCCTTCGTCGTGCCAAGAGGAGAGCAAAGTGAGATCCTCCGTGTAGCCATGTTCCTCCCTCGACTACTCCCGGAACCAACAAAGCCACCACCTCTTGGCTTCTCACTCTCTGACGTCACGCCTCAATCATCAGCCTCAGGGGCATGACTTTGCCCACCATCACCCTTTGAGGAGGGCCCCTCCCGACCTGGTCATGCAGCTCAGCTGCAATGGCCATTGCCGTTACGAAAATGTAATTCCCTCATTGCTGGTTGGCAATACAAAAACATAGGGAAAAGTCAGAGGGGTGATTACATACTGGGGGGCATTGTCCTTAATCCCGATATAATTAGCACCGCACCAACCCCATGGTGGTGACATGCAACACTTAAGCTCAAAGCTTCCCTACTTAATTACATCGAGATGTCTCCTACACGTCCACGGGCTAAGCAACTCCGTACGATCCTATCTTTCTTATGAAATTCCTCCATCTACCCCACAAACAAAACTATATTAATTACTTAATACACAAACACCACACAAAACAAGTCTTGGTAGAGTCTGCAATCCCTGATTGCTCTTTCTTGTTTAATTATATTTGCATTCAACCTCGCTAAACCCACCTCTTGCAAAAAATAAAATGAACAACAATTGACGAAAAACATTTTTAGCTCTGCCACAGCCAAGCAATTTGTGCCGTTTGTCCATCAGCTACCTCAGAAGGACAAGCTGCCAATGCGGGTTCCACAGCGTGTGAGGAGGCTTCCGGGGGTCCATCGCATCCTGCACAGGCAGCTGATGATTTTGACATGTTTGCACAGACCAGAGGAAACTCCATGAATGATCAACGCAAGCGGTACGTGGGATGAGGATGGGGGTGGGGGTGGGGTGTGTGGGAGAATAGCTTTATTACCCCGCTTGCGAAGCGAAAAGTGGGAGTGAAGCGCTTGGTTTACTTTGTATGTGTGTCTACAGACGTCCGTCAATGATTGAGGAGCAGGTCAGGTCAGGTATGGGAGCATGTGCCAGAACAGCGCGTCGCTGCGTCCACTTTCCGCCGGTACTCCAGGGGCCTCCGTCTGGCCATCCCCCAGGCAGATGCCAGGCCCATCCCCATCTCCTTGAGATGATGGTCAACCTGCTGCAACCATGAGGCACGTGGTCGGCCCACTGGCCTCCTCCACTCATGAGACTCCCTCGCTGAGAGAATCTGGTGAGCAGGATCAGCGTCAGGAAAACGAGCCACATGTCCATACAGCCGCAGCTGACGCTCACGGACTATGCAGGTAACAAATCTCATCCGAGTCTCTCTCAGCAACCGCTCGTTGGACACAAAATCCGACCAGCGATAGCCAAGGATTCTCCGAAGAGACCTGGTACCAAAGGAATTAAGTCTCCGTCTCAGATCCTTGGTCAAAGTCCAAGTCTCGCACCCATAGAGCAAGACTGGAAGTACCAAGGACCTGAAGACTCGGACTTTCGTCCTCCCGCACAGGTACCGGCAGCGCCACACCCCATGATCCAGTGAATCCATGACTCCCAGGCCCGACCCAGACGTCTATTGACCTCCGGCTCACAACCTGCGGAGACATGAATATCACTGCCAAGGTAAGTGAATCTATCCACGACCTCAACATCCTCACCACAAACAGACACAGACAGGACAGCAGCATCCAAGATGTCACCGAAAGCCTGGATCTTTGTTTTGACCCAAGAAATCCGTAATCCCAACGGCTCCGACTCCTCATTCAGCACCTCGAGGGCCCCCAAGAGGATGTCTAAAGTCTCCGCAAAGATGACTGCATCATCTGCAAAATCAAGGTCCGAGATCTTGACATTGCCAAACGATGCACCGCAACTTGATCTCTCCGACATCCTCCCAAAAATCCAGTCCATACAAGTGCTGAAAAGTGTGGGGCAAGTACACATCCCTGACGAACTCCAGTAACAACTGGAAATAAGTCAGAGGCGGTACCACCACACTTCACAGCACTCTCAGTACCAGAGTAGAGTTCAGACATCAGATCGATCAGTTTCGGTGGCACCCCACGAAGACCAAGAATCCTCCAGAGGACATCCCGATTCACTGAATCGAACGCTTTACAGAGATCAACATAGGCTGCAAGCAGCCCCTGCCGAAACTCTCGTCTGCGTTCGGTGAGGACACGAAGTGCAAGGATACGGTCAATCGTTGACCTCTTTGGTGTAAAGCCTGACTGCTCTGGACGCTGGTGCTCAAGCAGATGGTGGCGAACCCTATCGAGAATTATCCGAGCAAAGACCTTGCCCGGCACTGAGAGCAGCGTCACCCTTCGGTAGTTGTTGCAGTATTGGCGATCACCCTTCCTTTCCAGAGAGGGACAACAAGGCCCCTCTTCCAGTCAGTTGGGATGATGCCTGTGTTCCAGGCAGAGCACAAAACTGCATGCAACGACGCGAGTGCAGGCATTTCCACCAGCCTTGAGAAGTTCGGCATGGATGCCACAGATCCCTGGAGCTTTGCCCCGCTTCAACTGGTTCACCGCAGCCCGTGTTTCCGCAAGCGATGGTGGACCACAGTTGATTCGAGGGTCAGCAACACGGATTGTAACACCCTTGACGTCCAACTCGACAGCTGGGGGCTCAGCCTGGTACAACCGCCCGAAGTAACCGGCCCAGCCCGCCTTCACTTCAGACTCCTCTGTCAAGAGCCTACCACTCTCTGCTCGAACTGCAGTGTGCTCCGAGGGATGGGCTTGGATGAACGTAATGCGCGACCCTGTAAGCGGGACGAGAATCACCTGTCCACAGGTGATGCTCTACCCCTCACAGATTCCTCGCACATAGGCCGCCTTGTCCACCCTCAGTGCACGTACAGTTTTACGCCTCAGCTCCCTGAACAGCTCAGCTCTGCCATTCAGCCTGGCCCTGCGACTCTGGTCAATGGTATCCAGTGTCCCTTGAGAGACAAAATTCTTCTTTGCCCTGCGGTGAACTCCAAGGCATCCACCGGCAACATCAAGGACGGTGGTCTTGAAGGTGTTCCACAACTCTTCAGGACCCCCAAAGCACCCAGACCCCCCAAGTGTCCACTCAGCCTGTTCGCAAACTCCTCAGCTACTCTCTCATCCCTGAGCTTGGCAACATCCAGCCTAGGCTGGGATGGTACCATTCTCCAGGATTTAAGGTGCAGCTTTAGAGTTGCTACAACAAGCCTGTGGTCAGTATTGAGGAACTGAGCACTCCGGTAGACCCTGCAGTTCTGGATCATCCTCCAACGACCGTCAATGAGGACATGGTCAATCTCCTTTGCCACACCGCCAGCGTTGGAATACCAAGTCCAGCGATGAGCTTGCGGGCGCTGAAACCATGAACCAGCCACCCTAAGTCCATGACTTCTTGCAAAGTCAAGGAACTTAGTGCTATTCTGGTTCATAGTTCCTGACCCATGGGGACCAACACACACCTCATAACCATCCCTATCAGTTCCAGTCGATGCATTGAAATCCCCAAGACTAGAAGTGTATCTCGTCTGGGGCACTGATCAACCACAGACTCGAGTGTGGCGTAGAATGTGTCCTTCACGGTAAGATCACTCGCCTCAGTCGGAGCATAAATAGAGACCAGGGAAATGACACCTAAGGAGTGACGAATCCTTAATCTCATAATACGCTCGTTGACCGGTGTTACCTCAATTATCATTGGGGTCAGCTTATTGGACACAGCTACAGCAACTCCTTGGGTATGGTCACCATCAGAGCGACCAGACCAATAGTAGGTGTAACCACCCACCATTATCTCGCCGCAATCCGGTCTCCGAACCTCAGAGAGAGCTGCAATCCCGATGTCCAAACGCTTGAGCTCAGATGATAACAGAGACAGGTGATCATCCTCTCTTAGGGATAGGACATTCCAGGCACCCACCCGAAGGGACCGCCTCAGGTTAACCCAAGGAGACCGCCGTCTGGTGGACGACACCTCAGCACCACTCCGACACACCTCTCCGCAATCTGACCCAGGGATGTTACCCCGTGGTTTCCCTCCTATCAAAGATTGGGGTCCTGAAGGCTTTGCCCCAATCCCATCATCCGGTGAGCTGCCCTGCGAAGGGAAGCTGCACAGGAGGTACTCCCACGGAGTGGGTTTTCAGATTTTTTTTGCGTTTTTGCGTTTTGCGGAATGAAGCGTTTTACGGTGGCTGGAGTGCAAATCCTGCCACCAACCTCCTAATAAGAAGTAACCCAACTGCAGGAGGACGTCCGCAGACACAGTTGGGCACTAGATAT
This sequence comes from Eptatretus burgeri, assembly GCF_056783735.1. Lineage (NCBI taxonomy): Eukaryota > Metazoa > Chordata > Myxini > Myxiniformes > Myxinidae > Eptatretus > Eptatretus burgeri. The sequence goes on from NC_140975.1 coordinate 67,781,422, forward strand.
GGATGGCCGTTGGCTCACAAGGAGCTCCTCCGCCCTTTGACAGGTTTTGTTTTTAATCCTGCTGGGTGTCCATATCCAAACACCCTCCTCACCAGAAAACCTGGTGGGGGAGACGGTTTAGTCGCCGACAACCCGACCATGGAACAGGTTAGTACAGGTTTACATGGTACCTGTAGCAGGTCACAGATCGAACCTGACCTGACGTTATTGAGGAGCAACCTGACTTTAATTAAATATTATACTTTGAACACCAGATAAATGAATCAGAGCACGAACCTGAAGTTTATCAGGACTTTGGCTCTGAATTTGGAAAAGTTTACGGAATCTCGTCCAGATCATGCATGCGCAGAGAGGACTAAGGTATTTTGTTTTACTCGGTCTGCCTATCTGCAGTCAAACAAAATTGAAAATCATTCCAAACAGAAAGCTTACTGTTTTTCGGGACGCCATAAAGGATACAAACAACAGGCATTGATAACTAATTTAACGTGTTCAACAAGGTGGTGTAAAGACGGTGCATCAACACCAGTGAACTTCCGGAAATGTTTTTTTTTTTTAATTTTTTTAATGTAAAATCTTTAAAACTCTTTTATTAAAATTGAATTATATGCAGTGCCTTCAGAAAGTATTCACAACCCTTGACTTTTGTCACATTTTGTTGTGTTACAGCCTGTATTTAAAATGGATTAAATTTAATCTTTTGTCACCGATCGACACAAAATACCCCAGAATGACAAAGTGAAAACATGTTTTAAATTTTTTTTTACAAATTAACTTAAAATGAGAAGCTGAAATGTCTTGCATCAATAAGTATTCAACTCCCTGGGTCATTACTTTGTAGAAACGCCTTTGGCAGTGATGACAGCTTTGAGTCTTCCTTGGTATGTCTGTATGAGTTTTACGCATCTGGATTTGTGGATTTTCTCCAATTCTTCTTCACAGATTTGATCAAGTTCTGTCGAGTTGGATGGAGAGCATCGGTGAACAGCAATCTTCAAGTCTTTCCACAAATTCTCAACGGGTATCAAGTCTGGGCTTTTGCTGGGCCCTCGGACTTTCACGTTCTTGTTCTGAAGCCATTCCAGTGTTGCTTTGGCTGTATGCTTGGGGTCATTGTCCTGTTGGAATGTACATCTTCACCACAGTCTAAGGAATTTTGCACTCTGAAGCAGGTTGTCCTCAAGGATTTGCCTTTATTTGGCTCCATTCATTCTTCCCCCTGTCCTTACAAGTCTCCCAGTCACTGTTGCTGAAAAGCATCCCGATAGCATGATGCCGCCACCACCATGCTTCACGGTAGGGATGGTGTTAGACGGGTGATGACCTGTGCTCTGTTTCCGCCAGATGTAGCGCTTTGCATTCAGGCCAAAGAGTTCAATTTTCATCTCATCAAACCACAGAATCTTTTGCCTCATGCCATCATAGTCTTTCACGTGCCTTTTTTTAACAAACTCCAGGCATGCTGCAATGTGCCTTTGGCTCACGAGTGGCTTTTGTCCGGCCACTCTCCCGTAAAGCCTCGATTTGTGAAGTGCTGCAGATTGTTGGCATTCCGGCAGTTTCTCCCATCTCAGCCAAGGAACTCTGTAGTTCTATCAGAGTGGTCAGTAGGTTCGTGGTCACCTCCCTGACTGAGGTCCTCCTTGCACAGTTGCTCAGTTTGGTCGGATTGCCAGCTCTAGGAAGAGCCTGGATCGTTCCATATTCTTTCCATTTCCTTATGATGGAGCTCACTGTGCTCTTGGGAAATTTCAACAATCTAGAAATTGTTTTAAACCCTTCGCCAGATCTTAACCTCCTCACAATTCTATCTCTGAGATCTATGGACAGTTCCTCGGACTTCATGGTAAGGTTTCTGCTCTGACATGCACAGTCAACTGTGGGACCTCGTGTAGAAAGGTGTGTTCCTTTCTAAATCATGTCAAATCAATTGACTTGGCCACAGGTGGACTCCAATCAAGTAGTTGAGAGATCTTAAGGATGATCAAAGGAAATTGGATGCACCTGAGCTCAATTTGGAGTTTAATAGCAAAGGGGTTGAAATACTTATTGATGCAAGATATTTCAGCTTTTCATTTTTAATTAATTTGTAAAAATTTCTAAAAACACGTTTTCACTTTGTCATTCTGGGGTATTTTGTGTAGATCGGTGACAAAAAAAAAAAAACTTGTGTTAAATCCATTTTATATTCAGGCTGTAACTGTGACACAACAAAATGTGACAAAAGTCGAGGGGTGCGAATACCTTCTGAAGGCACTGAACTTGAACACTAGAACACAAATCACCTTCTTGCCACCTCCAAAAACATCCAGGTTAACAGGACTTGGACAAAATATTCCAGCATTTTATGTCATCTTGACCAATCAAATTTGCCACTTGCGCTCTCAGAGTTGGGGAATGTCGAGATTCTGACAAAATTGCAGCTCATAGCAAATATAGATCATGCTCGGAAACGCAAAGCAAGATTTAAAAAGAACCTTCCCATGTCCTGTTTCTCAACACTACGTGGTGTAAGTAAGGTGTTCTACGAACTCTCTGGTTATAAATGTATTCCAACGGGACAAAGTGCACGTTTGGTACATCGAGTCGAGGTTTGTGGACGGTTCATGCAACCAGGGTGTCTCACTTTTGTTTGCTTTGTGAGTCACAGCCGTTCTGGGTGTGGGAAGGTAAGGGATGGAAGGGTGATACTTGGCTCGATAGAGAGAGGTATTATACCAGTATTGGCAGGAGGTGTGAGGTTATTGTGTGATAGAAAATCTTAACCACAGTTAACGCCGGTCAGCCATTTCCACAACGCATGCAATTTTGTACGGTTGTTATGGTTACAATTATGATGGACAATTGGTTATTGATGTTTTGTCTTGAATGGCAAAAGCTCGAGTTGTGTTGCACTTGCCTTTTTCTCAAACCTTGCCATCTAATCATCGACACCAACTTTGCGCAGGAACTATTCATCACTTGACAACACCATGCTCCAGCTTGCGATGCCACGATAATGAACTTGTGCTTGATCCCATGTAATTTCAAGGCCCCTTGGTTTTGGTTTATTTGTTTTTACTTGGAGCTTGCTTGCCGGACCGCACGTCCTGGACCAAGTGCACAGAGAGTCCTCTCTTTGACATGTAAATGGAACGGGACGGACCGTTGGTTCTATCAAGCACTCGAGTCATTTTGCATTGGGATCTATCTATAAATAGGATATGCATGGTGTCTGCCCAGGGTCGTTTACGAAGATCCCCAGGCCGTGGAAGGCCTAGCCGGAGCTTTGGGGACGCGGCAGCAGAACACTGGTGCAGTAAGTTTTTCAGTGGTTTATTTGATTTTAACTGATTAGAAAATGTAATTGGTTAATTATAGATCTCATTTATTCTTGGCTCCACTTTCACCCATTCCTCGTCCTTCCCATTATCCCCAAAAGGACTATTTTATTCAGCAAGTGATGCTTTTCCTTTTCATGTTTTCCTTTGTTTGCATTATGTTGTTTTTATTTTTATTTGCATCCATCATCCTCCTTTTCACCCATTCCACTCAGATCCCTGTCCAATACCTTTCCTCCAAAGAGGAGATGGAATCGTGGCTCCAAGGAGCCACGGTGAGACGAGAGGTCCCTTCCTTTCCTTCTGCCGTCTGCCTGCAAGCAGACCTGTGTGCTTTTCTTTATTTTCACCTCATTCTCACCTTATTTAATTGGTACTTGTGAGAGCAAAATAACATTGATGCCAATGCCTTTCCTTCCTCGTCGCCTTTCACTCGTCTGTCGTCCATAGGTATAACTTGATGAGTCGTGAGTCATCACAATGTGATGTTGGACGTTTCAATCGGCACCTCCAATTTTGATTCTATTTTGAGGGATCATGGCGACTTCCTTTGGCTTTCGACAACAATCGCTGATAATCTTATTTTTGCACCATTTAATGACCAACTCTTATCTTGTAACCATTGCTGTTCCCACTTTTTGTCTGGATGCTCTATCTCAGTGGTCCCCAACCTTTTGATCCCACGTGCCGCATTCACTACTCCCAAGGATGTTGGGAGCCAGAAAAAAATTGATGCATTTTATTGAGAAACTTGATACTGAGAAACATTTTCAGAGTCAATGAGAAACTTGATGCATTTTAAATTTTAATTAAATGTAATTAATTTTAAATTCTGCCACAAGATGCCGGAAGGTAAAATCAAATTGATTTGATTCCTCCCGCGGTAAGCGGCAGTGGTCGGCAGCGGCATTGTGTAAGGCTTTTCAGGTCACGGCGCCGGCCGGCAGTGGCATTGTGTAAACCCCTTTAAAATTTCCTCATGGAAATGTGTTTTGATTGGAAAGTCTTCGCGGGCCGCAGTGTAGGGCTCTGTGGGCCGCATGCGGCCCGCGGGCCGCGGGTTGGGTGGGGACCAATAGACTTTAAACTGATCTGGATGAAAGATTTGTGGAGGCCAAATCTGCCACACAAGCACGACCCACGGCAGAATCTGCCACACAAACAAGACCCACGGCCGAATCTGCCACACAAACAAGACCCATGGCAGAATCTGCCACACAAGCACGACCCACGGCCGAATCTGCCACACAAGCACGACCCACGGCCGAATCTGCCACACAAGCACGACCCACGGCCGAATCTGCCACACAAGCACGACCCACGGCCGAATCTGCCACACAAACAAGACCCATGGCCGAATCTGTCACACAAACAAGACCCACAGTAGAAGCTGCCACACAAGCAAGACCCACGGCAGAATCTGCCGCACAAGCACGACCCACGGCCGAATCTGCCGCACAATCAAGACCAACAGCAGAAGCTGCCACACAATCAAGACCCACGGCAGAATCTGCACACAATCAAGACCCACAGCAGAAGCTGCCGCACAATCAAGACCCACAGCCGAATCTGCCACACAAGCACGACCCACGGCCGAATCTGCCACACAAGCACGACCCACGGCCGAATCTGCCACACAAGCACGACCCACGGCCGAATCTGCCACACAAACAAGACCCATGGCCGAATCTGTCACACAAACAAGACCCACAGTAGAAGCTGCCACACAAGCAAGACCCACGGCAGAATCTGCCGCACAAGCACGACCCACGGCCGAATCTGCCGCACAATCAAGACCAACAGCAGAAGCTGCCACACAATCAAGACCCACGGCAGAATCTGCACACAATCAAGACCCACAGCAGAAGCTGCCGCACAATCAAGACCCACAGCCGAATCTGCCACACAAGCACGACCCACGGCAGAATCTGCCACACAATCAAGACCCACAGCCGAATCTGCCACACAAGCACGACCCACGGCCGAATCTGCCACACAAACAAGACCCATGGCCGAATCTGTCACACAAACAAGACCCACAGTAGAAGCTGCCACACAAGCAAGACCCACGGCAGAATCTGCCGCACAAGCACGACCCACGGCCGAATCTGCCGCACAAGCACGACCCACGGCCGAATCTGCCACACAAACAAGACCCATGGCCGAATCTGTCACACAAACAAGACCCACAGTAGAAGCTGCCACACAAGCAAGACCCACGGCAGAATCTGCCGCACAAGCACGACCCACGGCCGAATCTGCCGCACAATCAAGACCAACAGCAGAAGCTGCCACACAATCAAGACCCACGGCAGAATCTGCACACAATCAAGACCTACAGCAGAAGCTGCCGCACAATCAAGACCCACAGTCGAATCTGCCACACAAGCACGACCCACGGCAGAATCTGCCACACAAGCACGACCCACGGCAGAATCTGCACGCAATCAAGACCCACAGCCGAATCTGCCACACAAACAAGACCCACAGTAGAAGCTGCCACACAAGCACGACCGACGGCCGAATCTGCCACACAATCAAGACCCACAAATGCGTTTTTTTGGCAAAAGGACATATTTGAGGGGTTTATGCAATTTGCTATTTAAGCAACGATCCCATCACGAATATGTGTAATAAATGAAGTCCCAGGTTTGAGTACATTATACTTCCTAAATTATTTGCTCTTACAAGTACAGTTCAAAGCTTATTGTTTGTATTTTCATGGAACTGTGTGTCGTGCATTTCGCTGTTTGATAACTTCCTCATCAATCATTGTCTTCAAGCTATCCAAGGAGCCTCGATGACTAAAATGTAAATCAACTAACCACCTGCTTTTCATCCCTCACCACGAAACCGTGCACCTGCGTTTATCACGAGGGGAATTCTCTGAACACGGCATCGCACATCTCTCAGTCTTTGGCGGTCGTTTGTATGGGTGTCAAATTTGAGAGTAAATGTGATTTATTTGTGCCTTATGTTTGTGTTTTTTTATTATTATTGCAGAGAGAGGAAGATGGTTCAGTTGGAACAGGCACCATCGATGGTGAGTGATGTATTTTTGTGTTTAAAAGTTTACTTTTAACTGAAAAGTGGTTAAAGTTATGATGCCATCACTTTACCAGCAGTCTGTGAAACCCATTTTGGAGAAATCACGAATTGCCTTTATTAAGATTTCAGGGAAGGTTCACTCCTTGCCTGGTATTACACAGATATTAAAAAAACAAATAAATGAGAAACTTTTGATTAAATGTGGCATCAGGAGGAATTCTCTCTCAAATGGTTTCCTTTGTAACTTCCACCTTGGAGGATAAATCAAACTCGTAGCGCGCATCAAATTGACAAGTACAGCACAGTGTTGAAACTTCAATCGACAGCAGCTGAGGTTGTTGAACCTTAATCTGGCTCCTCTTGAGCTGCTAAAATGTTTTTGTAGAAGTGAACTTGAGTGCAAGGGAATACGCTGGGAATGCTGTGCATGTCAGCTTCGCACGGCCAGTGAGCGGACGCACTTACCGTGCTTTGTGCTTTTATATTGTTACGGTGCATCAGTTGGTCAGGATAACTCCAGTCTGAACTCGGTGAGTCGCGAAGCGACCACATCCATCCCCCACCACAGAGATTCCCGGCAGGGTCCCCGTGCCCAAAGTCACTTTACCTTAACAATTGGAATCTTTGGGCTGGGTGAGGGGCTTTCCTGGACTGACACGGGACAGGTCTTGTTATCTGGCCAGGCTACCAGAGTCCCGCATCGCCGGTCTTATCTAAGCAGTTTGGAACCGCGCTAATCGCTATCTCAAACAGATTCCCTTTGAGCCACCATATGGTACAGTCGTTAGCAAGCAGACTCGGTCAAAGACCAAGTTGAGTTTGACGAGTATATTTGTGTGTGCCGAGAAGCACGTATTCACAAAACAGCAATCGCTTATAATAAATCCCAATATATTAGCCCCTAATCAAATACGTGCCCTACGGAACAGATTATCGACGGTACGCAGGTCCTTCATTAAACTTTGTCCTTGGGCCTCAGATACACACGACTGCAGATGAGGCATTGCGACAGGACAGCAGCAAGTCGAACAGCGCTCGCTCAATGCGAGTTCGCCAGCTCAAACCTGTTCATAGTTGGAATTAACAGCGGCAAATATCTGGCCCAGCGATCGACCCTCCATGCACAAGGAGGAGGAAGTGCTCTGGTTGGAGGGGGCATGACATCAAGCAGGGCAAGGCAGGGCTTGGCTTCTCTCTCAGCACTTCGAGTACAGCCAGCTGCGACTGGCACACGAAGCTTTCCATGTAGCTCTCTTGGGCGTCTCCTGCCTCCCCCCCCACCCCCCACTGTGCACACCTTTATCCCCTCTGTCCCCCACTTCAGACCGTGGTGCACTTCGCCCCTCCTCGCTTGCTTGCTATTGGTTGATGGTCCAATCCAAAGGCGGGGCAAGTCTCGCAGGACCCCTGACCTGGCCGAACCAATGATGTCAGAGGCTCTGCGAGTCGAGACCTGTCCTTTTGCCTAAACTTTCGCCTGATGGCCTAATATGGACCCCTTTCGACTCGCATTTAACACCAAACATAAAATTACTTTTCTCTTGCACTAACCACTCAATATGGGACTAACTACGCTATAAATAAACATTTTATTTACCCCTAGCAGCCATAACTACAACGCTATATTCCATAACTCCAAAACCCCATCTCGGTTTCCAGTTCCAATGCCAAGGATAAAGTAATAACTGTACAGTCCTGTCAAAATTGCAGTCTGTCAAGATTCACCACCATTCAGGCTGTCCCAGAGGTTCCATCCTTCCATCCTCTACCCTCTATCATCACCGTTCTGTGCACAGGAACGACCTTGTTTTTAAGTTCCCATTAAATTTTTCATCAATTATAACAGCCTAAGATGTTCAGGTGTTCATTTTAATTGTCCCTTTCTCTGCCATTCGGCTGGATAAGCTCGATGCGGTGTCAATGGGTCGAGTTCGGCAAATCGGGAGGACGTTGGGGGCAAAAAGCAGAAGTGAGAACGTGATCCGAGGAAAACGATGAACAGCATAATTATGCCGTTACAGCAATACCCCAGTTTACATCTCCCCTTTTAACGTCGTTTCGCAAATGTGTCTTCACGTACTTATTGATACCGCGGCCCGATTTGCATCACCTTTACTCACACTCGCGTCGATTTAAAAGCCGTAACCTTTTATTCTCGAGCGTTTCCAGAATTTACAAGACTGATAAAAGACCCCAGAGTACATCACTAAAGTCCCAAAAAGGGATGGCCAGACGGAGGCCCGAGTAGGAATATATGCTCTCATGTTGCACCGAGCGAAAGACTTACCCGATGGAGAAATCCCACCAGTTTACCGTCATCGAAAATGCCGCAAAACCTTCACGATGAAAAGACTTTTGTTAATGCTGTCAGCACAAAACAGGAAATGACAGATGAGTCTGAAAACGATACCAGTTCCAGGAAATAATCTCGGCAAGGATCGAGCTTGCCATCTCGAGTTTGAGGCAGAATGTCATCTTTTGTCAGAAAGCAAAGAAGTTTCTTCATCGACAGAAAACAAGAGAATCACTTGTACAATACCGGGAGCTGTGAGCCAGCATCAGAAATGCAGCTTTGAAGAACATGGATATAGCGGATCGCTCACTCTGTCAGCAGAGACGTCGTAGCAGCATCTGGGCACTATCATCGGTTGTGCTACAGATCCAACATGAGGCAGGAAAAGGCTGCTGGCAGTGCGACGCGTGATGAAGACCACGATTGATGAAGCTCAGTATATGAGTGCTCCAAGTCACTTGCACGATGAGGAGCTCTTATTTATCATGTTTGAGCTTTTCACCAATCCCTAGGTGAAAGTGATGGCTGATCTCACACTGAAACTGGTTCCAATCGATGAACTCTCTTGTCATTGAACAGGTAAAGGACTCCTTTAAGGATCACCTCCACCAAAGGCTAGAAAGTGAGTTTGGTGAAGCTCTGGACGTCTTTGCCAATGAGAAAGGGAAACTTCTTCTCTAACCTGACAACTTGTCCATAAATGAACTTGCCACGGTCTACCAGAGCTGCAGACCCTGAAATCTCTCTGCAGAAGGTGTTATAGCAAAGGCAGCCCTTCAGGTGAGAGCAGACGTGAGCAAGTTCCCCCCAGGCCTGGCCACCACTCGTAGTGGAAGCAGAGAGAGGAGAGTAGACCCATCATCCCAGAGTCTGTCAACCTCTTTCTATATTTGCTGACAGGTACCAAGGACAATGGCCGTGCATCCCAAAGAGTTCAACGACTTGTAAGCTCATTTGGTCACGACTTGATATACAATATGCTATCGCTCATGGCAAGACAAAGCCACCCAAACACATCATTCTGCCATTTGCAGTAAAGTCTCTGGGAATTTAGAGCGTCGTCTTCTTCTTCCTGGTCTTCTTGCGTATGGCAGTTTGGCTGCCGGGTAGCTATCAAGTTGTTGGCGCATGACTATGCCGCTGATGCTGTGCGCCTATACCAGTACACTGGTACTCATTTCGCCAACCTCAGAAAAATGACAGGCTGAGTCAAACCCACCTGGTGTTAATTCAGTGGCAAACAGGACTTTAACTCAGGACCCTAAGATCCTAAGCCAGCCACCCTAACCACTATACCAACACCAAGCTTATTTAGAGCTCATACAGACCCTCCACCGGTCTGTGTCTGCAGAAGCTCTCAGCGTTGAAATATGATGTTGCCTTTCAAGCAAACACCCATCCTGGAGTTTTCACTACCCTCGCCTGGGACAACATTGACTGACTTGAGCAGACCAGCAGTGGTGAGGGGACATCCCACAGAGTCAACGGAATTTCTATCCAAGTCAAGGCAGTTGATGTATAACCAGCTGAAACCTTACCCTCCTGTTGGCAAGACAAAGGACAGGTGCATCAGTACTTCACCACCGATGCTATCCACATCCAATGTTAGGAAAAGAGAGGGGCCACCCGAAACTGAAGGTGTAGACGACGACGACTCTGCCATTGTCTTGCCTGTGATGTGGAACATCCTCCTCTGGGATATGGCCCACATATCGGAGGAAGAAGACAATCGATCATCAGCTGGACTGGCTTCCATATCCTGACTCGAGGTGACGTCACTGTCCTTGAGCAGGGCAACATTGGCTATGTACCCACCGTCAATGCTCCTGCAACACAATTGTCAACTGTCTTCAAAGTGCCGAATCACTCGCTCACCATAACGTAATGATTAGAGCTGTCCAATGTCCCAATGTCGTATGTGTCTTTCACCAGGCACTGCCAAGATAATATGGAACCATTCGGAGAACTAAATGTCTCCTGGGGTGGGTACATGAAACAGCTGATTACCATTGCCGAGAGGTAACTTAGTCGTGGTAATCATACCAAAATATATATATTCCATAGACACAGACTAATTAAAAAATAGCATACTTCGACTTTGCCCCTCCCCCCCCCCCGAGATGGTCCCAAGAAGTGAAATTTCTGGTCCTGACTCGTTGATTAGAAGCGTTGTGAAAGTGTTACCTAAGAAATGAAACGACGTGTTGTTCGTCGCATGGATGCTGGCGAACGTGCTGTTGATGTTGCCGGGTTATTAAGTTTACCTCCGATTGCGGTGCGTACCATCTATAAAAATGCTGACGTTCATTAAAGAGGAATGAAGAAGAAGAAGAAGAGATATCGCCAACTTCGACAGCTGTCGGAGGAGGTTTATTTTTATTTAAATATGTCTGGTAATTGTTCTTGTTAGCCGCGTCTCGCGTAGCGAACGCTGGCTTTTAGAGAGCTCCGCGTTGTTGTTGTTGTTCTTATTCTTCTTCTTCTTGTGAAGACAAAACCTTTTATATTCGGACTCGGCTTTTTTTTATACAGGATCCGGATCTCCTTAAATACTAAACACCTCTACACATCCTCGCATTGACGGTGCCTTTTGAGAGCGTCTATCATGAACTTTTAAATATATTCGGACATTTGCTTTAAAGTTTCGAAAAGTTCACGTTACTATTTAAAGATTATTCCATTTACCGTATTGTAATTTCGTAAATACACGATTTTCTCGTCGTGAACAAGGAGCCTCCATGACGGGTCTCGCTATTGGCTCCATCAAGGCACGTGACGAAATATCGGAAGTTGTTGTTGTTATTGCCTTTAGGACTCGGCTCTTGGACACGTTTGTCCTTGCTTTATTTATATGTGCAGGTAGCGGACAAAATATTGGAAACACCAATGTGAAGTCATTTCATAGGCATCGGCCACCACCTGCGGCCAGTATGCGCCGCGGCAAAGAGTCCACCAGCGTCGGGAATTCTGCAGGAGAGATGCGGCACCATTCTTCCACGAGAGAGGCAATCAACTCACACCTGTTTGATGGAGATGGAAGCGCTATCTCAGGCGTCATTCCCAAACTTCCCATGAATGCTCGATTGGGTTCAGATCTGGTCATTGAGGAGGCGATGACGTATGGATGACATTGGTGTCATGCTCATCAGGCCATTGGATGACCGCATGGGCTCTGTGGATCGGGATAGTGGGGGATCCCCTCTTGTAGCCATGTGAGCCGTAATTTTAGGCAACCAGGCCTGTGCAGCATTTTTAATTGCTTAACACATGGGCCACACCTGTGTGTAAGCTGTTTCTTGGTGTTCCTCATTACCTCCACCACCGAAGGTGAGGGACGTTATGGTTTCACCCTTCTGTCTGTGTACAGGATATCTAAAAAAGTTGTGGACGGATCCGGATTAAATTTTGTGGACAGGTTGGGTGTGTGACAAGGACGAACTGATTATATACTTTGGTGAAGATCCGGATCCGGAGACGAGAATTATAAAATTTTTAAAGTGATTCTTCACCGTTGAGAGATCGGGCCAAAAATGATATATAGCACGATATCTCAAAAATGTAATGGGCCCGATATGTTCTCGTGGATCAGGCATTACGTGTTGAGGTATGCGCTCTCCCAAGTGCTCTTCTGGTTTACCCATGTTTCCATTTTTTTTGTCCACAACCTGTATGTGTATTTGAATATAATTATCATAAGGAAAAAAAGGGTTATGTCAGGTGAAAAGTGTTGCATAATACCTGAAGTGATGACGTGAGGGACGCATTCCCCGCTTATTCCATTAATTTTTATGAGAAAAATAGCTATAATTTTCATCGTTTCTTCAGGAACACATTCCCGACATAACCCGGGGTCTGACTGTACCTTGTGGTGCATCTGTTTTGATCCCAAATGGAGAGATGTTCACCCATTTTGATCCCAAATGGAGAGATGCTCACTCGTTTTGATCCCAAATGGAGAGATGTTCACCCGTTTTGATCCCAAATGGAGAGATGCTCACTCGTTTTGATCCCAAATGGAGAGATGTTCACCCGTTTTGATCCCAAATAGAGAGATGTTCACCCGTTTTGATCCCAAATAGAGAGATGTTCACCCGTTTTGATCCCAAATAGAGAGATGTTCACCCGTTTTGATCCCAAATGGAGAGATGTTCACCCGTTTTGATCTCAAATGGAGAGATGTTCACCCGTTTTGATCCCAAATGGAGAGATGTTCACCCGTTTTTGATCCCAAATCGAGAGATGTTCACCCGTTTTTGATCCCAAATCGAGAGATGTTCACCCGTTTTTGATCCCAAATCGAGAGATGTTCACCCGTTTTTGATCCAAAATGGAGAGATGTTCACCCGTTTTTGATCCCAAATGGAGAGATGTTCACCCGTTTTGATCCCAAATGGAGAGATGTTCACCCATTTTGATCCCAAATGGAGAGATGTTCACCCATTTTGATCCCAAATCGAGAGATGTTCACCCGTTTTTGATCCCAAATCGAGAGATGTTCACCCGTTTTTGATCCCAAATCGAGAGATGTTCACCTGTTTTGATCCCAAATTGAGAGATGTTCACCCGTTTTGATCCCAAATGGAGAGATGTTCACCCATTTTGATCCCAAATTGAGAGATGTTCACCCGTTTTGATCCCAAATTGAGAGATGTTCACCCGTTTTGATCCCAAATTGAGAGATGTTCACCCGTTTTGATCCCAAATGGAGAGATGTTCACCCGTTTTGATCCCAAATTGAGAGATGTTCACCCATTTTGATCCCAAATTGAGAGATGTTCACCCGTTTTGATCCCAAATTAAGAGATGTTCACCCGTTTTGATCCCAAATTGAGAGATGTTCACCCGTTTTGATCCCAAATGGAGAGATGTTCACCCGTTGTGATCCCAAATTGAGAGATGTTCACCCGTTTTGATCCCAAATTGAGAGATGTTCACCCGTTTTGATCCCAAATGGAGAGATGTTCACCCGTTTTGATCCCAAATGGAGAGATGTTCACCCGTTTTGATCCCAAATTGAGAGATGTTCACCCATTTTGATCCCAAATGGAGAGATGTTCACCCATTTTGATCCCAAATGGAGAGATTTTCACCCGTTTTGATCCCAAATGGAGAGATTTTCACCCGTTTTTGATCCCAAATCGAGAGATGTTCACTCATTTTGATCCCAAATCGAGAGATGTTCACCCATTTTGATCCCAAATCGAGAGATGTTCACCCGTTTTTGATCCCAAATCGAGAGATGTTCACCCGTTTTGATCCCAAATCGAGAGATGTTCACCCATTTTGATCCCAAATGGAGATATGTTCACCCGTGTTGATCCCAAATTGAGATGTTCACCCGTTTTGATCCCAAATGGAGAGATGTTCACCCATTTTGATCCCAAATGGAGAGATGTTCACCCAAATTTTTTTCGATGATCTCATTAATTTTTTACCAAACGTATCCATGTTGGTTTTGAGGTTCATTTTATCTCTTTCCTCCCGACATGTGCATCATTGCTTGAGATAAAGTAAATATTCTGAACTATTTAATAAAACGTAAGATGCACCGTTAAGGGAAATACCGTATTCTCGAATCCTGTCGACAGGTTTAAACCGCAGCGTTTCTGTTCTTAAACTCGCTATGTTGCAGACACCTACCTGTCTTGTCACCTCACAGATAATCCTGTCTTCATTTTTTTTCCAAACCAATGCCTTTAACCATGTCTTCCACATCCTCCAGCACTCCAAGCTTTCCTGTCAGGGCAACAAGGTGACGCCGAGCAGCGACCCGACCTTCCAACTCCTCCTACTTCCAGGCCTTCCGTGCCAACTGCCGTGCAGGATTGCCGCAAGGCCGAACCGGCCGACGAATCTCTGTTTGCTCTTTGACAACCTGTTCCTCGGCCATCCCTCTTCTTCGCCTCCACCGACCGGTCCTTTGTTGCACGTTTCTTGGAACGAACACGATGCGACGTTTTCTTTTACTCGACGTGCAGTCCGAACGCGCTCGAGTGTGTGGCGGCCGAATGGATGTGCCATTTCCGGTATGACATCACACAGGTTTTGCAGCCTAGTAACCTGGTCCCATTCATTGTATTTCAAAAAAAAAGGAATATTCTAATTAAGACTACCATCCTGCCCTTGTTCCAAGAGACTAAAAATCTGACCTTACAAAGCTTTATTCTCGGTCTCAAACCTTTTTGCTGCAGCCATGTTCTTGCGACGTAATCGAATGTCCCTCTCAGTACTTTGTAATGTGAATGCCGTTATTTGCATCAGTATTTGTAATAATCGTCTCGTTATTGATCAATTAATTGCAGTCAATTGCAAAGCACTCTGATACGCCAGGTCATCGTGGTTTTTTGGGGTTTTTTTGCTTTTTCCGCCGAGCATTGTTATGAAGATATGCACAAGGTACGTTTAAGGCACAAATCTGGAGGCAGTCGTCACTCATTCATTCATTCATTAATCTCATCAAGGTGATGTTAAAAACCTTTGATTTTTATTTCGGAGCAGAACTCGAACACAGGTGAATAGGTCTTCGATCTCCGATCAGTGCCCATCCACACCCGTTCACCATCTTTCACATGCACAAAGGGTGACGCACAATGCACAACAACTGTGTACGCGCTTCAGGTATCCCCTACCCATTAAAGACTCTACCGAACAGTCTTAATCTTTTCCTCTCTGATCCTTAATGAACTGGAACCTTTCATTTCCCTCGTTGAATAGCAGAACCAGGTGTTCTCAATTCCAACAATGGACGAGGGCGAGGCCGCTCGCTTCGAGATTGTTGCGAACATAAATACATCCTCATTTCAGACGACCACTCTCAATCTCCATGCACAGGTGAGTTAGCACAACAGGTAGAGGAGGCTTCACACTTCACCCATTTATATGCATACACCGACGAGGTCGACTGGAAACGATGATGTTTTCCTCCAATCAGGAGATCGCTCCAACTTTTCTGGGTTCTGATTGGAGGAAAACATTCCGCATGCTCGGTCAGTCCAGTCCAGTCGAGCCATGCAGCAGGAATGGCCGGTTTGGATTTAAACCTCGATGTTTTGAGAGGGTTTGATTGTTTATGGCTTTAAATTTTACTCTGTTGATTGCTTTAATATTGTGGTTTGTATACTTTTACATGTATGTTGATATATGACTTCATACGACAGCTGTGTTATCCGCTCAAGAGGTAGGCCTCATTCCGATCGTGTGTTTAGGGTTTGTGATGATTATTTGCAAATGGCGATTCCATGATTGTGGGTTTATGTTTGTGTTCATCTCAATTGGTTGATTTTCATATATATATATATATATATATGAAATATATAAATATATATATATATATATATATATACACATTTTTCTTCTGTCATCGATTCAACCAAAGGCAAAGATAATTTGTGGACAAAACTCTTGCCTTTTGCCGTAACCAATTCCTCTTTCGTATCCGTCAATCACTTTGTTCCTTTTTGATTAAACCATCGGAAGTTCTCAGTGATTCAGAACTTCCACGGTCGACGCGATCCCAACGCATCGTTTCCATTTTCCGAGTTCATGGGTTGTTTGCATGTCACAGGAATTTTTTTTTTTTAAAGGATGACCAATTTGCGAACAAGAACACGTGATTTGACGAGTGGTATCGAGTCCACGATATTCTTCCTTCTGAAGCCGCAGAAGCATTTCGTTTGGTGTTCAGTCGTCGAGTTCATGTGTTATTATCGATCTGTGTTGCTTCATACTCAGGCTGTTGTCGTTTGAGAGCAATGTGAAAGAGGGACTTGTCTACTTGTCTTGTCAAAAGGGTATTTAAAACTTTAAGGGAACGCAGCTTGAAGGTATTCCCGCAGGTTCGGCGGTTGGGAGTGAAAACACGTGACCAAGAAGGGCGCTCGTGCGCGAGGAGTTGTACAATGTGTGCGTCGTCTTAAAGATAACAATTGCTGTCCTTCTGCTGTGAACTCGATTAAACATGACCAGTCAATATCATCAATTTGCTTATGGTTTTATTTGTTTTTAAAATAGAACAAATTTGGAGCATATTGACAAATTCATATCAACTCGTGGTAAATGCTACATCAATAAAAAGTCGACGTGACAACAAAAAGGCTGCACAGGGAAGGGGTATTGACGGATTTATTTAATCTGGTATTGGTGTGGTGGAGGCATGATGGGCCGAATGGCCTCCTCCTGTGCATAAAAAAATTCCTTGTAATCCCTCTTCCTTCTCTCTCAAACCCCATCCCTTAACTCCCACTCCACAGCCCCCTCTCTCCTCTCTCCTCATGTTTGAATGCAGTTCAAGTTGAGTTGAAAACCGTTCATGGTTTTGTAAATCATGAGTACGTATTCTATTTGGATTCAACATTAAACGATGGATGAACACAACGCTGTAACATTTATTAACACTTCGCACCTGCACATGTATCACAAATATGGAATACAAAATTATCAATCCATTTCACTATCAATAAACGGATTACGGTTGAGCAGGTAACTTACAATTAAGAAACTTAACTCGGATGATGGAAAAAAAAAATCGAATTTTCTAACAATTAACCACTTTTGAATTGTCCTTCCACTCATTCATCATCCAATTTCCTTCCATTCTATCCCTCCAATCCAAATTGATGTCCCATTTCACGAGATGTTGAAAACAGGAAACTTTTGGATTCTTTAGCTCGAACGGTCAGCGCCACAAATCCATTTTTATACTCCGTTGGTGCTTTCAATGACCTCGACATCTGCCTCCCCATGAACCTGCGTAAGCTGCGTGCAGCTCAAGCTACCGATGAGCTTCCGCAGGCCCGGCCGTACCGGTTTGAACGTTTCTCTCCATTGGAGTTTCTCTCCCGGGCCGACGTTCCTGGGACACACGTACACACGATTAAAAACTGATGGTAAGGGCACTGCCTTCTCATTCTGTGGCCAAATGTTTCAAGGGGGTCATGTAACAGAAATCAAGCAGTGGAGACGAGGAAAAATGGCCTCTGTGGTCGTGATGCTGGGATCTCATACAAATCCGACATCGTTTCTTGACTGAAAACTTATCTTTGTAATAATTTATGTGAGCATCCACCAAATCACTTCCGGTTTCGGGTTTGGAGCGTCGAGGTCTCCTTAGGAGCTCTCTGCTGACGATCTCAAAGATAAGTTTCCGGTCGTTATTTGTCCCATTTTAACTGTTTATTTTTCTCACCTCCATGTTACTGTGTGTTCCTAGTTCGGTTTTGTTTCAAAAATCGTGTTATTTTGTGAGTTTTTGGCGACGTTGTCTTACCAGGTGTTTGAGGCCTACCGGTTCCCCTCGGTGTATGATCGTTTTATTTGTTTGTTTCTCCCCATTACCTTCAATTTCTATCTTCCCCACTTTCCTAACGTCCCCCATTTCTCCCAACTAATCTCTCTATTTCTTATCTTTAAAAAAAAATAAAAAACGCCACCTTTATCCTCATTCTGCTTCTTCATCGCCTCTTCTTCTTCCTCCTCCTCCTTCTTCCTCTTTTTTTTTTTCTACAACACTTCCATGACCTAATCTGTTGAAAACTCTCTCAAACATTCATAATAACAAAAAACGATATCTTTTCGTGCTTCATCTTCCTCTCTCACACATGTGGTACTCTTTACTGTTTCATAATGCACTACTCTTCTGCTACTTTAACAGACTGCTCTCATTTCGATCTCTCCTTCATTCCTTGCCTAAAAAAATCCAAGTGTGACAGCGTTTCTTCTCTCCATTCTCTGAATTCGCCTTTATTGCATCCATAAAGAATTGTGTTAAATCGCATCTGACCTCAAACTTTTTAAAACCCCAGTTTGCTATGAATGTTCGCTTTCCATCAACCATTCTTTTTTTCCAAGTTCAGTGCCAACTCACCCCTCACTCTCACTCTCAAAGCAACCATCCCACTCTTCTCCCTCCAAGCCTCCCCTCACCTCTCTCAAAAATTCCCCCCTCACCTTTGTCCCACCTTTCATCCCCTCAGTCATCCTTCTCAAAGTTGCCCCCCCCCCTCTCATCCACAAATCTGCCTCCTGCCACTGCCCTCTCACCTCCATGTCTTCACTCCACCTCCTCAAATCCTCAACTGCCTTCTTCCCCCTCTCTTGTCCCCCCCTCTCCCCCAGCACCACAGAGCCTTTTCTCCTCCTCCTCCGCCCCTCCCCTCGCTATTCTGCAATCCCCCACACTTTCAACAACCCTCCTTACCTCCCCTCCTCATCCCTTGTCCTACCCTCCCCTTCCTCCCAACCCCCAAAGCCTCCTTCCATACCTCTTCATTAAAAGTGTGGACCTCAAATATCCGGGGCCTTCGCTCAAACCTTTCAGATCTTTCCATACAGGTTGCCATTGACAAACCAGACATAATCTGCCCAACAGAAACCTTCCTCCCCCAAGACGTGTCTGACTCCCAAGTTTCTCTCCCTGGTTACTCCCTCATCTGGTTTGACAGACCTGAGCCTAGTCGTGGTGGAGGAGTTGCTCTCTTCATCAAAGACTCTATTCCTCACTCTCCATGCACTGCTCTCACTCCCCCATACCCCCAGGAATACCTCTGGCTACGGCTTCCCCTCCACTCCCACCTCATGTTTATATGTGTACTTTACCGTCCACCGAACAGTGATGACTCCATCTACACCTCACTATCCGAAAACATGGACCATCTTCTATCTTCTCATCCAAACTCTCTCTTCCTCTTCTGTGGCGACTTCAATTGTCATCATGCCAGTTGGCTTGGTGTGAGTACCTCTCTCACCTGTCATGGCACCTCAGCAAAAGCTTTCTGCGACTCAATGGGACTGAATCAATTGGTCAACTTCCTGACCCGGATCTCAACCAATGGTACTCCATCTCTTCTGGATCTGATTTTGACAAATTTCCCTGACAATATCTGCTGCTCTTCCTTCGCTCCAATCGGTTCTTCTGACCACGACCTTGTCAAAGTGGACATCTCTCTGGCTGTTATCAGAGAACCACCTCACCATCGTCGAGTCTGGCATTTCACTCAAGCCGACTGGCAGGGTCTCCAAGCAGCCATCAAACTTATAGACTGGTCTCCTATCACTACTTTCTCCAACATCAACTCGTCCTGGGAATTCTTTCAAAGAAACTTGCTCTCCCTCATGCACAGATTTATCTCCTCTCATCTTCAGTTGTCCTACCCTTCCTCCCGCCCTTGGTTTACTGAAGCTTGTGGCGAGGCAGTTGTCCTGAAACAACTTGCCTTTGCCTCATGGAAAGCAAACCCAACTGAGGGCAATCTCAGTTCCTTCCATAAAGCTCGGAACAAGTGTGTATCGACCCTCAGGAGAGCCAGAAAACATCTTTCTAATCTCAAGTCTGAACTCTCAAACCTCTCTCCCTCCTCAAAATCCTGGTGGCATCTAATCAAATCTGTTTCTGGTGTATGTTCCCCCTCCATCCCCTCCCTTACCTCAAATGGCCGCACTGCTGATACCACACGTGAAAAAGCTGAATGCCTAAACTTGGTGTTTGCAGCTAAATCTTGCGTCAAAAACCCATCACTTTCTCAACCCACCTTACCCAGTCGCACCCAACTGTCCCTGGACTGTGTCCTTTTCTCCTGACAAAGTGGAGAGCTTGCTGTCAAACCTCGACTCAGATTCTGCAACTGGTCCAGACAGCATCAGCCCACGTGTCCTCAAAGCCTGCTCTTCTGCTCTTGCTCACCCTCTCTCTGTTCTATTCACCCTCTCATTTGCTCAAGGCCATCTGCCATCTGCTTGGAAATCTGCTAACATCACTACCCTGCATAAAAAAGGTGCAAAAACAGATCCCTGCAACTACAGACCAATCAGCCTTCTCCAATGGCTTGATTTCCAATCATCAATTTGGTTTCAGACCAGTCCACTCTACCCTGCATATGCTGCTTCTGCTCTCCCAACAATGGATAGAGGTCCTCAATGCCAGACAGGAAATCCGAGCTGTTTCCCTGGCCATATCACGTGCTTTTGACACAGTCTGGCACCCTGCCCTACTCACCAAACTCTCTTCCCATGGTATCCAAGGCCATCTACACTCCTGGCTCGCAGACTTCCTCCCCTGTTGCATTCAACGTGTGGCCCTAAATGGAGTTCTTTCATCCCCTCTTCCTGTCCAGGCTGGAGTTCCTCAAGGTAGCGTTCTGGGCCGTTCTTTTTCTGGTTTTCATCAATGATCTCTCCGACTCTGGAAAATCCTCCATATCTCTTTGCTGATTACCACCCTCTGCCGTACCATTGGTCATCCCTCAGACTGGCAAGCAGCAGCTTCTTCGCTCACTGTTGATCTGGATAAAATGACAAACTGGTCCAACACGTGGAACATGTCTTTCAATCCGGACAAATCTCACACTCTCACTATGTCTCTTCGAAAGGACCATTTAGAAAACCCACCCATCCACTTTCTCAACAATCCTCTGGAAGAAGTCCTTTCTTTCAAGCTTCTGGGTCTCACTATCTGCCATGACCTTTCCTGGGAAAGCCACATTTCAAACCTCGCCTCCAAAGTCAGTCGCCGACTGGGATTCCTCCGTTGTGCAAAGTCCTTCCTCGGCCCTCCTGAGTTCCTGACCACTTACAAAGCTTTTGTCCATAGCCTGATGGAGTACTGCTCTCCCCTCTGGGCTGGTGCTCCTGCCTCCCACCTTTCTCAGCTTCACGCTGTAGAAACCAGGGCATTTCGGATCATCAGCATCTCCCGCAATGAGGCTGAGTCTTTGGGCCTCTCACTCAATCACCACAGGTTGGTCGGTGGCCTTTCTGTCTTCTACCGTCTCCTCTCCAACCTTGCCCCCCCCCCTACTCTCTCTGCGATTTGTCCCCACCACATTTCCTCAGGGTGCTCAAGGTCAGCCAACAACTCCCTTCTGGTAAAAACTACCAAATTCACTCTTTCATTCCTCTTTTTTCCCGCCTTTGGAATAAACTCCCTCACTCTATTCTTTCCCATTCTTCCCTCCAGGCTTTCAAAACAGCTGTTCACCACCACCTCTTATCATCCCCCATCCAAATCCTCGATCTTTTATACCCCGATAACCCACCCAAGCCCACTTCTTGTATTCCCTATGTTCCCCATCCCATCCCTCTCCCTTCCACAGATCTCCTAATGTGTCTGTTCCCCACTGTTTTGTCCCTCCCACTCCCGCCCCTCTTATCTCATGCCCCCTTGATGTGCGGTGTGTTTGCTCTCACACGAGCCTCGACAAGGTATACAAAAAAAAAATATCTCACTAAATGTCCTTGTCCAACAAGTATGAGCTCTTCTTCGTTCATACGCAGCACAAAACTGTTTGGTGTCCGCAATGACTTGGGCGTGGCTGTGCTGCAGATGCAGTGTCCCCTGCTGGTTAGGGCAGGAATTTGTAATTTGTTTAGGGTGACGGCGACAGCTCGCCTAATCTTCACGAAGACCACCATGGGATCTTAAACGTCCACCAATTAATGCTGGCAGATGGGACACCAGTTTAACGTCGATCCGAGGGACGGCACACACATTGATGAATCGCTCTGTGAAACACCGGGAATACAGTTTATAGCTGGGTTGGGGTTTGAACCCAGGCGAGTGTGCGTACCTCTAGGCTAACCTGCCAGCCCCATGCTCCTCTGTTAGCTTTAGATCACTGGCGAAGAAAACAATTTTTATATCCAACCAACTGACACCTTCGGATTGAGAGGGGACCTCATTATCAGAATTCCGAGGAGGCATAGAGAAAAGAGGGTGAAGAAGAGGTAGTGTTTGTTCACCCTATCTCGGCAAGTCGCTCGCTGTGGAGACCTGGCCCTTCGATCCTCAGCTCAACGGCTTGGAGAGTCCTCGGTAGTGGGTTGGTGAACTCGATCACGGCCTCCATTTCTTTGCCTACTTCAGCACTCCTCGTACACTGTGGGAGGTAATAGAACGGACGAGGATTCATAAAAGGAATCTGAAGATAAAATAAATTTCCAGCCTCTCATTCACACAAATGTGACTCCTTAAGAACTGTTTTGCTGAAAAAGTTATGTTTCATGTGGAGGAAGAAGAAAATGCAAGAGGGATTCTTTGGTTTTAAGAGGAGTGCAGAACATCACTAGAGTAATGGTGGTAAACATCACCAGGGTTAGAAAATTCTTCCGTAACTAAGCACAGCACCGGCCTCACCGAAATATGAAGCCTGGGCACACACAGTCGGAAAGAATGATGGCAGGCAACCGGCTGCTTCGTCTCGACCACGCGGCCCGTCAAGTAGCACAGCAGGCCACACTGCTCCTTGAGAAGATCTAAGTATTCGGAGCGGTTCAGCTGCAGATTGACTGTGTGCTCTGGACATGAGGAGGGACAACATCCTCAGCACCATTTCCACACTAATCGATCGCTCCTCAAATCTGCTTTATATTCAAATGGTACAATCAATGCATGGTGGTGGCGCAGTGGTTAGGGCAGCGGCTTGGGACCCATCAGGTCCTGAGTTCAAGCCCCGTTGGGCCACTGAATTAAAAAAAATATATATATATATATATGTGTGTGTATATATATCTCTTCTTCTTTCGGCTGCTCCCGTTAGGGGTCGCCACAGTGGATCAACCGTCTCCATTTCGCTCTGGCCTCCACATCTTCCATTGACACTCCAACGATCTGCATGTCCGCCTTCACCGCATCCATGAACCTCTTCTTTGGCCTTCCTCTTCTCCTCCTGCCTGGCGGCTCCATATTCAGCATCCTTCTCCCGATATACTCCACTTCCCTCCTGTGCACATGTCCAAACCATCTCAATCTCGCCTCTCTCACTTTGTCTCCAAACCGTCCGACCTGCGCAGTCCCTCTAATATACTCATTCCTTATCCTGTCCATCCTTGTCACTCCCAACAAGAATCGCAGCATATTTAACTCTGCCACCTCCAGCTCCGCTTCCTGTCTTATTGTTAGCGCCACCGCCTCCAAACCATACAACATAGCTGGTCTCACTACCGTCTTGTATACTTTCCCCTTCACTCTTGCAGCTACCCTTCTGTCACAAATCACTCCTGCAACTCTTCTCCACCCACTCCATCCTACCTGCGCTCTCTTTTTCACTTCTCTCCCACACTCTCCGTTACTTTGGACAGTTGATCCCAAGTATTTAAACCCATCCACCTTCCCCACCTCAACTCCTTGCACCAGCACCATACCACCACCCTCGCTCTCATTTACGCACATGTACTCCGTCTTACTCCTACTGACTAACATTCCCCTTCTCTCCAGTGCGTACCTCCACCTCTCAAGGCTCGCCTCAGCCTGCTCCCTCCTCTCCCTACAGATCATGATGTCATCCGCAAACATCATCGTCCATGGAGACTCCAGTCTGATCTCGTCCGTCAACCTGTCCAACACCATTGCAAACAGGAAAGGGCTCAGAGTCGATCCTTGGTGCAATCCCACTTTAACCTTAAACCGGTCCGTCATTCCTACCGCACACCTCACCACTGTCACACTCTCCTCATACATATCCTGCACGATCCTCACATACTTCTCCACCACTCCCGACTTCCTCATGCAATACCACAACTCCTCTCTTGGTACCCTATCATAAGCTTTCTCTAAATCCACAAACACACAATGCAACTCCTTCTGGCCTTCCCAAAACGTCTCCATCAACATTCTCAAAGCAAACATCGCATCAGTGGTGCTCTTTCCTGGCATAAACCCATATTGCTGCTCACAAATCGTCACGTCTCTTCTCAACCGAGCTTCCACTACTCTTTCCCACAACTTCATGGTGTGGCTTAACAACTTTATCCCTCTGAAATTTCCACAGCTCTGCACATCACCCTTATTCTTGAAAATCGGAACCAGTACACTTAATCTCCACTCCTCCGGCATCCTCTCACTTTCCAAGTCTTTATTAAACAATCTGGTTAACAACCCCACTGCCATCTCTCCTAAGCACTTCCATGCCTCCACTGGTATACCATCTGGGCCAACCGCCTTTCCACTTTTCATCTTCTTCATAGCAGTCCTCACTTCATCCTTGCTGATCCACCCCACTTCCTGGTTCACTATCTCCACCTCTTCCAACCTTCTCTCTCTCATTTTCTTCATTCATCAGCTCCTCAAAGTACTCCATACACCTTCTCAACACACTCTCCTCGCTCGTCAGCACATTCCCATTTACGTCCTTTATCACCCTAACCTGCAGCACATCATTCCCAGCTCGGTCCCTCTGTCTTGCCAATCGGTATAAATCCTTTTCCCCTTCTTCTGTATCCAACTTCTCATACAGCTCGCCATATGCCTTTTCCTGAGCCTTTGCCACCTCTCTCTTTGCCTTTCGACGCCACTCCTTGTACTCCTGCCTACTTTCTTCATCTCTCTGACAATCCCACTTCTTTTTTGCCAACCCCTTCTTCCTTATACTTTCCTGTACTTCCTCGTTCCACCACCAAGTCTGCTTATCTTCCTTCCTCTGTCCAGATGTCACACCAAGTACCTTCCTTGCTATCTCCCTCACAACTTCTGCTGTAGTTGCCCAATCATTCCACCCATCTTTACCACCATCCAACACCTGTCTCACCTCCTCCCTAAATTCCACGCAACAGTCTTCCTCCTTCAGCTTCCACCATCTGGTCCTTGGTTCAGCCCTCACTCTCTTCCTCAACCTCACCTCCAAAATCATCCTACAGACCACCAATCGATGCTGTCAAGCTGCACTCTCACCTGCCACAACCTTACAGTCACTAATCTCTTTCAAGTTGCATCTCCTGCTGAAGATGCAATCCACCTGTGTGCACTTTCCTCCACTCTTGTACGTCACCCTGTGTTCCTCCTCCTTCTTGAAATACGTATTTACCACTGCCATTTCCATTGTTTTTGCAAACCCTACCACCATTTGCCCTTCCACATTTCTCTCATTGAGACCGTACCGACCCATCACCTCCTCATCCTCTTTATTCCCTTCCCCGACATGCTCATTGAAATCTGCTCCAATCACCACTCTTTCATCCTTGGATACACTCTCCACCACTTCATCTAACTCACTTCAGAAATCTTCTTTATGCTCCATCTCACACACCATATGCACTGATGACATTCATCATCACCCCTTCAATTTCCACCTTCACACTCATCACTCGGTCAGACACTCTCCTCACCTCCTATACCCTCTTGACATAATCTTCCTTCAGGATTACCCCGACACCATTTCTCCTCCTATCCACACCATGGTAGAACAGTTTGAAACTACCTCCAATGCTCCTTGCCTTAGTCCCCATCCACTTGGTCTCTTGTACACAGTATGTCCACCTTTCTTCTCTCCATCATATCAGCCAACTCTCACACTTTGCCAGTCATCGTCCCAACATTCAGAGTTCCAACTCTCACCTCCACACTTCTACCCTTCCCCCTCACATGCACGACACACAGGGATATGGTGTATCCCTGTGTGTCGTAAAAGGCGACCAGGGTTGCGTCAGGAAGGGCATCCGACGTAAAAACCTATGCCAAATCATTATGCGGACAACAAAACGAATTTCCATACCGGATCGGTCGAGGCCCGGGTTACTAACGACCGTCACCGGTACCGGTGGTCAGCAGGGTACCAGTGGAAATTGTGCAACTGCTGGGCGAAGGAGACGGGGAAGGCGAGTCCGGAGGCAGTGGGAGAGGGGGAAGGGTAGAAGTGTGGAGGTGAGAGTTGGAACTCTGAATATTGGGACGATGACTGGCAAAGGGCGAGAGTTGGCTGATATGATGGAGAGAAGAAAGGTGGACACACTGTGTGTACAAGAGACCAAGTGGATGGGGACTAAGGCAAGGAGCATTGGAGGTAGTTTCAAACTGTTCTACCATGGTGTGGATAGGAGGAGAAATGGTGTCGGGGTAATCCTGAAGGAAGATTATGTCAAGAGGGTATAGGAGGTGAGGAGAGTGTCTGACCGAGTGATTAGTGTGAAGGTGGAAATTGAAGGGGTGATGATGAATGTCATCAGTGCATATGGTGTGTGAGATGGAGCATAAAGATTTCTGGAGTGAGTTAGATGAAGTGGTGGAGAGTGTATCCAAGGATGAAAGAGTGGTGATTGGAGCAGATTTCAATGGGCATATCGGGGAAGGGAATAAAGAGGATGAGGAGGTGATGGGTCGGTACGTTCTCAACGAGAGAAATGTGGAAGGGCAAATGGTGGTGGAGTTTGCAAAAAAAATGGAAATGGCAGTGGTAAATACGTATTTCAAGAAGAAGGAGGAACACAGGGTGATTTACAAGAGTGGAGGAAAGTGCACACAGGTGGATTACATCTTAAGCAGGAGATGCAACTTGAAAGAGATTAGAGACTGTAAGGTGGTGGCAGGGGAGAGTGTAGCTCAACAGCATCAATTGGTGGTCTGTAGGATGATTGTGGAGGTGAGGTTGAGGAAGAGAGTGAGGGCTGAACCAAGGACCAGATGGTGGAAGCTGAAGGAGGAAGACTTGCGTGGAATTTAGGGAGGAGGTGAGACAGGTGGTAAAGATGGGTGGAATGATTGGGCAACTACAGCACAAGTGGTGAGGGAGATAGCGAGGAAGGTACTTGGTGTGACATCTGGACAGAGGAAGGAAGATAAGGAGACTTGGTGGTGGAATGAGGAAGTACAGGAAAGTATAAGGAAGAATGGGTTGGCGAAAAAGAAGTGGGATAGTCAGAGAGATGAAGAAAGTAGGCATGAGTACAAGGAGTGGCGGCGAAAGGCAAAGAGAGAGGTGGCAAAGGCTCAGGAAAAGGCATATGGCGAGCTGTATGAGAAGTTGGATACAGAAGAAGGGGAAAAGGATTTATACCGATTGGCAAGACAGAGGGACCGAGCTGGGAAGGATGTGCTGCAGGTGAGGGTGATAAAGGGGACGCAAATGGGAATGTGCTGACGAGCGAGGAGAGTGTGTTGAGAAGGTGGATGGAGTACTTTGAGGAGCTGATGAATGAAGAAAATGAGAGAGAGAGAAGGTTGGAAGAGGTGGAGATAGTGAACCAGGAAGTGGGGTGGATCAGTAAGGATGAAGTGAGGACTGCTATGAAGAGGATGAAGAGTGGAAAGGCGGTTGGCCCAGATGACATACCAGTGGAGGCATGGAAGTGCTTTGGAGAGATGGCAGTGGGGTTGTTAACCAGAATGTTTAATAAAGTCTTGGAAAGTGAGAGGATGCCGGAGGAGTGGAGATTAAGTGTACTGGTTCCGATTTTCAAGAACAAGGGTGATGTGCAGAGCTGTGGAAATTACAGAGGGATAAAGTTGTTAAGCCACACCATGAAGTTGTGGGAAAGAGTAGTGGAAGCTCGGTTGAGAGGAGAGGTGACGATCTGTGAGCAGCAATATGGGTTTATGCCAGGAAAGAGCACCACTGATGCGATGTTTGCTTTGAGAATGTTGATGGAGAAGTATAGGGAAGGCCAGAAGGAGTTACATTGTGTGTTTGTGGATTTAGAGAAAGCTTATGATAGGGTGCCAAGAGAGGAGTTGTGACATTGTATGAGGAAGTCGGGAGTGGTGGAGAAGTATGTGAGGATCGTGCAGGATATGTACAAGGACAGTGTGACAGCGGTGAGGTGTGTGGTAGGAATGACGGACCGGTTTAAGGTTAAAGTGGGATTGCACCAAGGATAGACTGAGCCCTTTCCTGTTTGCAATGGTGATGGACAGGTTGACGGACGAGATCAGACTGGAGTCTCCATGGACTCTGATGTTCGCGGATGACATCATGATCTGCAGGGAGAGGAGGGAGCAGGCTGAGGCGAGCCTCGAGAGGTGGAGGTACGCACTGGAGAGAAGGGGAATGATAGTCAGTAGGAGTAAAACGGAGTACATGTGCGTAAATGAGAGGGAGGGTGGTGGTATGGTGCGATTGCAAGGAGTTGAGGTGGGGAAGGTGGATGGGCTTAAATACTTGGGATCAACTGTCCAAAGTAACGGAAAGTGTGGTGAAGTGAAAGAGAGTGCAGGCCGGATGGAGTAGGTGGAGAAGAGTTGCAGGAGTGATTTGTGACAGAAGGGTAGCTGCAAGAGTGAAGGGGAAAGTATACAAGATGGTAGTGAGACCAGCTATGTTGTATGGTTTGGAGGCGGTGGCACTAACAAAAAGACAGGAAGTGGAGCTGGAGGTGGCAAAGTGAAAGATGCTGCGATTCTCGTTGGAAGTGACGAGGATGGACAGGATAAGGAATGAGTATATTAGAGGGACAGCGTAGGTAGGACGGTTTGGAGACAAAGTGAGAGAGGCGAGATTGCGGAGTATATCGGGAGAAGGATGCTGAGGTTGGAGCCACCAGGTAGGAGGAGAAGAGGAAGGCCAAAGAAGAGGTTCATGGATGCGGTGAGGGCAGACATGCGGGTGGTTGGAGTGTCAATGGAAGATGTGGAGGATAGAGCGAAATGGAGACGGTTGATCCGCTGTGGCGACCCCTAACGGGAGCAGCCGAAAGAAGAAGAAGAAGAAGATTCAAAGGGTACAATCAAATATTGCAACAGGTTCAGTACCGCTGTACGACCTTGGACAACTGCAGTACACAGGATGAATTTAGTGTGGGTCGACCCAGCTGATCTTCGTTCCTTTAAATGCTCCAAAAAAAACTTCAAGAAAACAACGGGAGGGTACTGCCCAGAGCACCACTGACTGGCTGACTCTTTACTGCCGATTAACCGTCCAAGCCACAGAAAGAACCGCTCCAAGGTGGCCACTCTGACATCGTGATCGACCCACCACCCGAGTCATCTCCAGGTCTTATGTTAGCTTTCCGAAAAATAACGGAACATTCCGGAATCCCGAATTCATCCCTCTTTGGAGAAGCCTTCATGAGGACCAAAAGGTCCACTCAAACCTCGTTGGTTCAATGTGACATGAGCACAAAGTTATCACAGGGAACTAAATAAAGGTTTTTTTTATAAATAGTGAAAAAATATTTTACAATCTCACTTGGACAAACCAAGTTCAGTAAGATTCCAGTTTTTATCCTCCTCAGTTAAATGTAGAAATCGAGCCAATCACCACTCTTCACATATAGTACCTTTGTTCGGATCCAAGTTCACGTTGAACTTTTGCCGTTTGCACATGGTTGAGCACACCCCGGTGTAGTACATCACTTGTACTTGCAACGTCAAGGATATCTAAGGACGGTACAAAAGGGGAAAGAGGTGCTAAACAAGGGTGGTAGTAGGACGACGACGAGCGTGGCAAGGAGGGAACCGAGCGAGGGTTATGAGGAAGTGAATG
This sequence comes from Eptatretus burgeri, assembly GCF_056783735.1. NCBI lineage: Eukaryota > Metazoa > Chordata > Myxini > Myxiniformes > Myxinidae > Eptatretus > Eptatretus burgeri. The sequence goes on from NC_140975.1 coordinate 67,811,262, forward strand.
AGGGAAGAAATGCAATTTGTAGCCGACTCTTAGAACCTTCGTGTTCTTGTGTGTCTACCTGCTATCCTCTCCAATCTCCATCACTATTGCCATCTATACATTAAGGGATAAAATCACCTGGCGTGATGCATCAGCGATGTTCTGTAAAACGACAGATATGACGACATCGTTGCCCATCACCACTCTCTCATCTGTCTTGACGGCAACCGTGACCTCCGATGGACTCGAGGCCGTAAAAAAGTCCGCGCGCGAGCCGTGCTTGCACGCCAGCTCAACCGCAATTCTCTCGTCTTGTGATCCTGTTGGACAGGGCGGACACGCCATTGAGCAGAGTTATTAATCATACCCACATCCAATGTTGACTCACTGTAACCAGGTGGCCGGGTGGACGATGAACAAGCCATCCTACCTTCAGAGTGCTTGTACAGGTGTGTGACGTCCTGCCGTTGGTTCAAGCCGATAGCCTTGGTGCTGATGCTGTGACCGATGGCGTGCCGTTCCGTGTTCAACCTCTCCGTTTCGCCGTTTTTCTTCAGCAGCCAGAATATGCGATCGCTGTTGACCTGCCACATCGCACGACATCGGTGATGACACGAAGCACCTTGTATGCTCCTCTTCTCACCAAAAGGGAATGGCTGCCATTTCATTTTCACATACCTATAATCCTTTCCAAAAATAAACTATTGCACACCCAGGCATAAATGCTACATTTGAACAATAGTATATGAGAGTACTCATACACTGTCGTTGATAACATGTCCGACTGTAGTCTGCAGAGAATTACTACAGGAAAGGAATGATATTTTTTTCCTGGGCAGATAGGCGATCACTTTTAAGGGATGCACAGGTGTTTCCACAAAGGTTCAGTACTTTCACATGCACTCGCAGCAGTACGAGATAATAAATAAATACGACTTTCCTCATGAGGAACTTCAATGCAGGAAGAGGCCAGCAGTCCCATCAAAGCCTGCACAATGCTTGCTTGTCCCTGCTTTGTCTGTACCAATACCAAACACAAGACTAAACACCAGATTGGAGTGACCAGAAGGAACCCGAAGAAGTAAAGAGCAAAGATGGAGGAACCTGGATAGGATTCGGGTTTAAGACGTTACTCCCCTACTCTCAAACCCACCCATGCACAGCTATGTTGGTTGGCCTTAGAGAAACATTTCTACAAGAATTCACTTCTCCCGAGACAGATACATGTAGATAAAGAGAGGAACACAGATGAAAGAGAAGAAAAAGCAAGAATTAGAATGAATAAAAAGAAATGTTAAAAATTAGAAAGAAATGTGAAAAGAACAAAGATGTCGGGAAGAACCTGGATCGATAGATTTCAGCAGTTACTCCCCAGGCTCAAACACAGCAGCTGGTACAAGCTACCAGAGGTCCGTCAACGGACGGGGGATGTTTGGGTGTGTCGCCGTTTTTAACACAAGAGAGATGTTTGTGTGTGTGTCGCCGTTTTTAACACAAGAGAGATGTTTGTGTGCGTCGCCATTTTTAACACAAGAGAGATGTTTGTGTGCGTCGCCACTTTTAACACAAGAGAGATGTTTGTGTGCGTCGCCACTTTTAACACAAGAGAGATGTTTGTGTGCGTCGCCACTTTTAACACAAGAGAGATGTTTGTGTGCGTCGCCACTTTTAACACAAGAGAGATGTTTGTGTGCGTCGCCACTTTTAACACAAGAGAGATGTTTGTGTGCGTCGCCACTTTTAACACAAGAGAGATGTTTGTGTGCGTCGCCGTTTTTAACACGAGAGAAGTTTGTGTGCGTCGCTATTTTTAACACAAGAGAGACGTTTGTGTGTGTCACTGTTTTTAACACGAGGGATGTTTGTGTGCGTCGCCATTTTTAACACAAGAGAGACGTTTATGTGTGTCGCCATTTTTAACACAAGAGAGACGTTTATGTGTGTCGCCGTTGTTAACACAAGAGAGACGTTTGTGCGTGTCACCGTTTTTAATACAAGAGAGACGTTTGTGCGTGTCGCCGTTTTTAATACAAGAGAGACGTTTGAGTGTGTCGCCGTTTTTCATACAAGAGAGACGTTTGAGTGTGTCGCCGTTTTTCATACAAGAGAGACGTTTGAGTGTGTCGCCGTTTTTCATACAAGAGACGTTTGAGTGTGTCGCCGTTTTTCATACAAGAGACGTTTGAGTGTGTTGCCATTTTTAACACAAGAGAGACGTTTGAGTGTGTTGCCATTTTTAACACAAGAGAGACGTTTGTGTGTCTCCATTTTTCACACAAGAGAGATGTTTGTGTGCGTCGCCGTTTTTAACACAAGAGAGATGTTTGTTTTGTGTCGCCGTTTTTAACACAAGAGAGACGTTTGTGTGTGTCGCCGTTTTTAACACAAGAGAGATGTTTGTGTGTGTCGCCATTTTTACCACAAGAGATATGTTTATGTGTGTCGCCGTTGTTGACACAAGAGAGACGTTTGTGTGTGTCGCCGTTTTTAATACAATAGAGACGTTTGAGTGTTGCCGTTTTTCATACAAGAGACGTTTGAGTGTGTTGCCATTTTTAACACAAGAGAGACGTTTGTGTGTGTCGCCGTTTTTAACACAAGAGAGATGTTTGTATGTGTCACCGTTTTAACATAAGAGACATGTTTGTGTGTGTCGCCGTTTTTAATACAAGAGAGATGTTTGTGTGTGGCGACCAGGGTTGGCGTCAGGAAGGGCATCCGGCCATAAAACATTGCCTCAAGAAAAAGCCAAACCCCTGCACAGCAGGGAAAAATGGCTGTAAAAACGGTCATTTTTTTTTTTTTTAGAGATGTTTGTGTGTGTCGCCATTTTTAACACAAGAGAGACGTTTGTGTGTGTCGCCATTTTTAATACAAGAAAGACGTTTGAGTGTGTTGCCGTTTTTAACACAAGAGAGACGTTTGTGTGTGTCGCCGTTTTTAATACAAGAGAGACATTTGAGTGTGTTGCCGTTTTTAATATGAGACATGTTTGTGAGTGTCGCCATTTTTAATACAAGAGAGATGTTTGTGTGTGTCGCCGTTTTTAACACAAGAGAGATGTTTGTATGTGTCACCGTTTTAACATAAGAGACATGTTTGTGTGTGTCGCCGTTTTTAATACAAGAGAGATGTTTGTGTGTGGCGACCAGGGTTGGCGTCAGGAAGGGCATCCGGCCATAAAACATTGCCTCAAGAAAAAGCCAAACCCCTGCACAGCAGGGAAAAATGGCTGTAAAAACGGTCATTTTTTTTTTTTTTAGAGATGTTTGTGTGTGTCGCCATTTTTAACACAAGAGAGACGTTTGTGTGTGTCGCCATTTTTAATACAAGAAAGACGTTTGAGTGTGTTGCCGTTTTTAACACAAGAGAGACGTTTGTGTGTGTCGCCGTTTTTAATACAAGAGAGACATTTGAGTGTGTTGCCGTTTTTAATACGAGACATGTTTGTGAGTGTCGTCATTTTTCTCAGAGATGGCCAAATAGATCTTCGCCAAAACATCATATTATTTACATTTAATGATGCATATACTGCACGTGCATTCAGACGAATATAATTTATTTCGACTCTCATGGTCACTTGACACTTGCCAACTCCAAAGGGTTTCTGCATATCTTGGGGGATTGTGAGTTGGACAGGCGACTGTGACGGGCCATGACATGTAAGAGACGTTTCGATACCGGTTTCTGTGGTCCGTGGCGGCATGATAGGGGAAGGGAAAGTGTTAAATATTCTGCTGTTTCAATGTGGGAATGCCTGTTTGCTTTCATGAACAGGAGGACAAAGTTGGGACACGGTTGTGGGTAGGGGGGGGAGGGGGGTTAGGACTTGTTGAGATGGGGATTGATGCCTTAGGGTTGGGAGGTTGAAGACTTGAGCCTTGCTTGGGGGAGGGGGGGTTGATGACTTGAGGTTTGCGAGGGGGGGGTTGATGACTTGGGGAGAGTTGAGGACTTGAAGTCACATTTTACATTGTGCGGATGTTCCGTGGATTCCTGCTATTCTTCATATTTTTGCGACTTATCAACTGAAAGTGTGATTCATCAAACCCCTTACAATGCTATGGATACACCGAAACTGATTTGATGAATCATCATTTGTATTGGATACAGTTTTGTTGAACACTATTCAACAAAAAGGAAGGATTACAATAATTACCAAACCTGAGCAATTATCAGATCGGATTCTTCACTTCATATCATTTTTAAGAAGAAAATGCAACTTTTGGTGAATTGCCCAGAAATTTATGTGGAGACGTCCGTCTCGCCTTTGTGGTCTTCTATTGTCGGTGAAACGTATACGTCACAGTGAAACAACCAAGCGAGAAGTCTCGGAGGCGAGACAAGGTCACCTCCATGGGAATTACTGGGAAATTCACGAAGTTACATTCACTTATTACTCCCGCCACCGAAGGTGGAAGGAGGTGATGTTTTCACCCCTCTCTGTTTGTTTGTCTGTGTACAGGATATCTCAAAAAGTTGTCGATGGATTCGGATGAAACTTGGTGGACATGTTGGGTGTGTGACAGACGAATTGATTCGATTTTGGTGACGATCCAGATCTGGATCTGATAATTTTTAAAGTGATTCTTCACCATTGATAAATAGGGCCAAAAACGATATAGTACTGTATTGCACGATTTTTAATAATGTATTGATTGGACCCGATATGTTCCCGTGGATCAGGGATTACGTGGCGGAGGTATGTGCTCTACCAGGTGTCCTTCAAGTTATAGTAGAGTAAATTTGTGGTTTGACCCCCAAAAAATTGATTCAAAAGGTTTTTCAACGGTTTTGGGTAGGTTTTGACCTCCAAAATAACATACTAAAAATCTACTCAAATCCACCTACCGGAAAGGGCCTATTTTCAAGATGGCGTCCAAAATGGCCGCCGTGGGCTTAAATTTCCATAGAATGTGCAATAGCTGGCCTACATTTGTGATTTTTGTGTCAATTTCTATGTTTTGGAGGTCAACAAATCCAATGAAACCATTTTCAAAGCTGATCAGTGATGGGAAAAACCTTAAATCCAAGATGGCATCCAAAATGGCTACTAAATTGTCAATAAATACCGTGCATGTGTGATATATGTGTCGATTTCTATGTGTTGGCGGTCAACAAATCCACTGATACATTTTCAAAGTTGATCAGTGATGGAAAAGCCTTAAATTCAAGATGGCGTCCAAAATGGCCGCCATGGGCATAAATTTGCTACTAAATTGTCAATAAATGCTGTGCTTGTGTGATGTATGTGTCGATTTCTATGTTTTGGAGGTCAACAAATCACCTGATATCATTTTCAGAGTTTACTAGTGATGGTAAGGCCTTAAATCCAAGATGGCGTCCAAAATGCCCCCCCCCCCCCAAATGGCCACCATGGGCATGTACTTGTTTTAAAACAGGCAATAAATGGACTACATTTGTAGTGTTTGCGTTTATTCCTATGTTTTGGAGGTCATGCCCAATCCTTCAAATAGCGTCTACCTGAAAAGTTGTCCCGTGTGTCGTGATCAGAATTAATTGACCGTCTTGTGCATAACATAAATAAAAATATGCTTTGGTAATTTAGAAAGTAATAAATTAATCGGCTCTCACAATGACCACCATTTCCTCTAGAACGTACTTTCAATTAAAATGCCTTCAAGTTAGGGTAAATCGAAAACGTCAACGAAAGTTCGTTCATTGAAGTAGCATTTACCATAGATAAACTATGCTTCCTCTTCGTCCTCCGATACTGTCTTGTTGAAAGGATTTTTGCAGGTATCAAGTTGACAGGGTCCGCAGACGCTGTGGCATGGCAGACCGTATCCCCTACAGCTACAGCGACTTGTTCTACAGCCAGTTGTGCAGTTGCATCGGATCATCTTCAACAACTTTTCTGGAGCAGCGTCCTTGTCTGACATGACTGGAACTAGTTTATTGTCCTCCAGTTTCCAACCCCAGTCTGTTGCCTTCAAGTTTCCGTTCCTCCCCATCCAGACCATAATCTGATAGTATACTCTCAGAGAGTGAAACCTTGTTGAAGACGCTGTTGGTGGCAGACGTTCTGGGGTGACAAACGACTTAGCTGAAGCCAGTTTCTTCACAAAGACATTATATCACAACTTGGCGAGGGAATCACAGGGATGTCCTCCAAATAATACTTTCAGGGCATTGTTGCCGTTTTCCACGACCATGTCTCTTGTTTGGTTGGGGACAAGGAAGGTGTTTGCACAAGTCTTGATTGCTGAATCCCCCTTTGCCAGTTTCTGAAATGCTGACTTTTTTCCAATTCCAAATACTCGAGATGTCGAGTCATACCCAGTGAAGGCATGAAGGAAGAGAAGATGTGGGCATAGCTCTTCACCCAATGATACTTTCAGCTGGTTGATATTGTGCACCTTCCAGTTCCTGGATGAATTGTCAGAACGAAAATACAGTTCTTTGCTGTCGACGTTAGCGTAATGCAATAATAGCACCAACAGATCTGTATCTTCTCCAATCAGGGTAGTTGATTGTTGGTATGACGATGTCACTGCCGCTTTTACTATGTCTACATCGGCATCCCCTGGTGCATGAATTACGTTCAAGCCAATTTTCTTCATTTCCTCACTGATGAGGTTGATGAGCTGTTGCTTGTTGGAGCTCCTGGACAGGAACTCATCCTTTTTGCCAGAGAATTCTGTTCCAGGTGTGAAGCTGACTTCGGGATGAACAATATGGCCACGGCGCTTGTGTGTATTGTCCTTAATAGATGGTCCATCATCATAACCATCAAAAACGACTGTTGCTTTTCCATAGTGACGAATAGTGAAGTCAGCATACGACTTGGCTATCACATTGAAACTGTCCATGACAAACGATGCAGCAAGGAGCCACCATCAAGAACATAGGGCTCAGTTTGGGGAACAGAGTCAGACACGGTATCATTTGACACTTTGGCAGAATGGTCTCTGATAGCTTCAACTAATTGAGGTTTGTCAGCCTTTCTGAAAATACCTATACCCTCAAACAGGGCAGGGGGAAATGGGCTCAGCTCATAGCCCATGACATCTTCCAACGAAATGTCTCCTGTTTTTGACACAACAAGAAATCTTTGAAAGAGTAGAGCAGGGTCAATTGCTCTGTCTGGACCAAGTTTGACTGAAGATACATCTCCAAGTGTTTTGGCTCTGTCTTTTCGTTTGAAGGAAGATGTGAAAGCGCGTTTATTGACCATACTTTCCATAATCTTCTCTCCAACAGACTTATGCTCGTGGACAATCACATCCGACGCGGCCACCACTCCAGTCACAACATTTCTTAGTCAGGGATCTGGAGAAAACGGAGAGCATTCACTGAGTTTTGAACTGATTTTGGCTAGGTCAGAAGCATCTCTTTCCATCCTTGCGCCACTAGATTCCTTGTGTTGCTCACTAGTCGTGTACAAAAGATCAGTGAATTCCTGCATCGCACTGTTATATTCCGACGTGACCGGCATTGACATTGTCCATAGAGACCGTTGTTCTTCACCCATCCCATTTCCGCGTGTTAGGCCACCAGTGCTCTTCAGGGATCTCATCAAGGTCTGTTCGATGACAAGATCAGGGCTTAGACCCGCCCAGAAATTACGCCATCCATTTTGGACGCCATCTTGGATTTAAGGCTTTCCCATCACTGATCAACTTTGAAAATGATTTTAATAGATTTGTTGACCTCCGAAACATAGAAATTGACACAAAAATCGCAAGTATAGGCCAACTAGTGCCCATTCTATGGCAATTTAAGCCCACGGCGGCCATTTTGGACGCCATCTTGAAAATAGGCCCTTTCCGGTAGTTGGATTTGAGTAGATTTTTAGTACGTTATTTTGGAGGTCAAACCCTACCCAAAACCGTTAAAAAAACCTTTTGTATCAATTTTTTGGGGGTAAGGCTATTTTTTGTTGTAGATTTACCCGACTACTAATGGTGAATCGTTTTAACGACATATCTATCTTGTTTTCGGAATTTAAACTTTTATATCATTTTAAAATGATCTTCCTCACGGTTTATTTCAGCTTATTGCCATGACTACAAGGATAACACTCAAACTCGAGCCTCGACAGAGGGTAAAATGGCAACGACCTGGGCAATTTAACCAGGAGGGGGACACTCATGGAAGAAGGCACTTGGAGGGTCAGAAGGCTGAGAGAGCAGAGGGAGCTCGGTTTCTGGAACAGTGACAGAGTATGGAAGCCGTAAGGCAGTTAAAGGCATGGAAGATGATCTACTGTTTCCTCGAAACCGTGCGTTTGTCAAAAACTCACCTCCGCAAACACGAATGGAGTATCATAGGGTAGAAATACCATGCCGTCTTTGATGGCGTTCACGGATGCAGGACCGCACTGAAATGATCCTGAGTGGAATAGCCGTAAACGGGTGTGTGAGAGGGTGACAAATGGATAACACAAGGTGAGGAATGTAGAAGGAGGGCAGATTCTCACCAGCGCTGGTTTCCTGCGGCGTGGCGTCGATGGCCTGCCATCCCCCGTACCCCTCAGGAAGGTCAGGACGTTTCATCCAGCAGTCGTTCCACACGTGGAAGTTCCTGATGCCGGGAGGACGATCAAGAAATCAATGGGAAATGTCGTGGGGCCTAAACACTGGTCTGAGAGAAACACTTGAATGTGAGAGATAAACTCGATGATGAGAAAACGTGTGAAATTCAAACCCATGTCGTGCGTTTTAAATGCCGTCCGCTAAAATCCTGGGTCTCGGTCTCTGCAACACCATAGTATATAGATCGTTTCATAATGGCTTCCTTCAAACAAGGTGTCCTTCACTTTCAGGTCTTCATATTTACTGCATCATCGTCGATCCCAGATCCTCCCCGCCATGACTGTCGAAGGTCTGCGGAGCAGACTCACCACACGGAGTCGCCGTTGAGTCGAGCTATCGGCTTCTCGTCCTCGTCGAAGTACACGTCCACCGTGAGGCTCGTGTCCGTGTCGTGCGCCGAGGAAAAGTTGGTCACACTTCTGCACGGGATGCCCAGACTGCGCAACACTACCACGGTGGGGGGAGATCCAGATGGGATGCAATGTCACAAACACAGGATCTTGGAACCAAAACACATCTGCTTATGATTTGGGCCACGTCGGTAATTGGGCGAAAGTGTGCTTAAGGGATGGTGCATAGGTGAGCGGTGACGGATCACGTACAGAACTCAGAGACATGTTCTCCGTTCGCAACGTCTATCCAAACCGAGCTGTGTAACTTTTGTTCCTTCATTAATCGATCTGCCTGGCCATAGAGGTAAAGGGATGATTAATCTAACCACCTGGCCGTGCAGGTAAGAAGCTAATTTATCGATGTCTGGCCGTGCAGGTAAAAGGCTAATATTCATCGATCTACCTAGCCAAGCAGGTAAGAGGCTGATTAGTCGATCTGTTTGGCCATGCAGGTAAAAGGCTAATTTGCCTATTAACTGATGCGAACCGTAACAATGCGAGCCCGATCCACAGAAAAAGCCAAAACACCACGATCAACACACAGTTATTACAGTAATTTGTTTATTTTAAGGTCGACTTCTCACCAGTGGTGACCACAGCAGAGAAGACCCAGCACTGGCCGTAGCGCACGGGACGTCCAGTCTTGCTGTACTGGCGCAAAATGACAACGCTCCCGTTCCAAGCCGTAGGGGGTATGCCGAGACTGTAATCACCTGACCAGTTGCCCTCTAACACTCCCCGATCATCCTGACAGTTCACCTGTACGTTACAGCACCGAACCGTCAATCATGAGACAGCGAGCAGGAGGTCCACTCCAAGTACCTTGGGCTGACTCAACAAGTTGAAGCAACGTGAAAGCAGTACTCTTACCATGGCGGAGACGACTCTGGACACGCTCACAGGGTTGTGTCGACCGGTCACCGGCATGCCAGATCTGTCCAACAGGTCAAAACAGGCCCGGAGCACTCCCTCCTCGAACTGCACACACGCGTGTACGCACCCAGACCATCACCCCTGTCAGTCACTGTTACAGTCAACTACTGATGTGATAGGTTTGTCATACAAGTTCCTCTTTAAAGGAGGAGGAGGATAACATCATGAGGTCCCAAAGGGACCTGTGACAAATGTGACTATTTACATTTTGGACCTCGATGACATCATCACCCACAATAAATGTTTGGACCAAAGTTAAAGGAACGGGGGAAGGGATAGTCGTGGGCCTAAACAGAGATGGAGGGAAGTTGGGGTTAGTACGAGTTAACTTAGTCATTATATATGGGAACAAGTGAGCACAATATATGCCCGAACAAGAAGGTATATACAGAATTGTGCTACTACATGGAAAACAGCATCCTGGTTGCCATGGCAACCACTTTAGATGACCAACGTATGTCGCGACACATCGTCTCCACAGTCTGTACCGATGTACCAAATATGAAAGTTGAAAACTTTGGGAGTTAGAGTGCGGACAGGAACGGACAGACGGACGGACGACCGGTATCATATAATACGCCCAAGATATATATATAAAATCCCCTTTGTACAATTCGATTTTTGTAAATTCGTTTTAATCTGATGATCACCCCAACCTCTCACCCTGTGTCATGCAGCTCTACCATGAACCTTGACCTCAAAATATAAAAAAAATACATACATATGCAGTTCTCATAAATATATATTCCAGTTGGATCAATATCTCGTTGACTTCTGTTGGAGCCATTGGTCGATAAGTCTCAAATTCTTCACTTGTGGGTTTTAACGATCCGATGGTGCCATTCGAAAAGGTAGGCCAAGGTATGCCCATGTCGTGTTCAAATTCAAAATCCTTTCCCGATCTGTGCAAGCGTTGCATCAGCGGCATAGCCACACCCCAAGAGTGATGCAACCAGCAGCTTGGCGCTGCAAATGTTCCTGAATTAATAACCAGCAATTGCAAGGGAGATGTCAGGATGTGGATCATGCAAGTCGAGCTGTTTTGGTGCCAGAGGCCTAGTCACTAGTCAGCGGCCATTTTGTTATTTGCTCATTTAACATTTTCGAATTTTCACCCCAAAAGCGATGTTGGTTTCCTTGAGTAAAGACCATTATTTTGTCTCGTGTCGACTTAGTTGTAACCTTAGGTTGACTTTCACCCGTGATGTTAACAATATGGCTCGATAACGTTTTATTATTTGAGATGTATCAGCAGTTTATGCTAATGCATACCTGGGTGCACCAGGGTGTGGTTAAGCAGAGTCATGTGACGGTGTTGGTGTTGGTGTTGTTCCCACTTCAGAGTCTTCGTCCCTGTCTATTAAGTACATTACAGTGGTGACGAGGATGGCTTCGTGCATCAGTATATTGCGTGAATACGCAGTGGGGGATGATTTGGAAGACTTCACCGATCGTCTGAAGCAGTACTTCGTTGCAAACAAAATGGACACAGATGAGGACGCCCCGACGTACAGCCTCATCAAAGATCTTCTTGCCCCAGCCAAACCTTCTGACAAGTCGTATGAAAACACATTTTCACCCTTAACCGAGTAAGATCGTCTTGAGATATAGAATTTATACCCATAATCGTCAAGATGGTCAGTCATCATCCGAGTTTGTGGCCGATTTACGCCGACTCGCCGAACATTGTGAGTTTCCAGATAAACTCGAAAAGATGTTTTGTGATTTCTTTATAACAGGCATCAATGATGACTCAATTCTAAGGAAACTCCTTACTCAATCCGACCCCAATTTGGCTAAAGTCATGGAAATAGCCACTGTGTGTACGCTAGCTGCCGAGAGCCTGCGTGTGATCTCTAACAAGTCAAAAGTTATCCAGCAGGACCCATCGGTTAACAAGGTAACCTTTAGATACAAGTAAAAGTGTTTTAGCAAGCCACCAAATTCACCTCCACCTCCTGACATTTCTGAATCTACCCAGAAGGTTGGGGTAACTTGTTGGTGTTGTCGTGGTTATCATCAAGCTTTCCAATGTCGGTACAGGAATTATACCTGTGACGACTGTGGTAAGCGGGGACACTTGAAGTGTCGTTGTTCTCAATCCAAGTCGAATAACTTGTCTCCTGCTTATCACATTGGGGTGAACCCTGATGCAGCGGACAATAGGTCACACAGCACAGCCTGTGTTCCAACGCAAGATGGAGACATTATTGAAAACTGTACCAAAGACAGTCGTATTCCAGGATGACGTACGAGTGACGGGCAACTCACAACATGAACACCTCGACAGAACCTAAACGAAGTCCTCAATCGGCTGTCACAAGCTGGGTTACATCTAAGGTGTGAGAAGTGTACCTTTAGGCACGTGAAGCTGAATACCTGGGCCATAAAATCTCCTGTCAAGTCATTTTGCCCTCTCCGAGCAAAGTTGAAGCAATTTTGAATGCACCAATGCCACAAAACATTGAAGAACTTCATGCATTCCTGGGTATGTTAACCTACTTTGGGAATTTCCTGCCTCAACTAAGCACAACCGTCGAGCCTCTGCATCTTCTCCTCAGGAAAGCGTTGTCTGGAAATAGGAAGCTGCCCAAACAAGAGCGTCCAAGGCCGCTAAAAACCACGTTGTCCTCCTCGCCGTTACTTGTCCATTACGACTCATCGAAGGAACTTGTTCTCAGTTGTGATAGCTCTTCATATGGCATCGGTTGTGCGTTGTTGCAAACAAATGGAACCGGTAATCTCCAGCCGGTTGTGTTTGCATCATGAAACCTTTCTGACACCGAACGTCGCTATGCTCAAGTAGAATGAGAGGCGTTGGCGTGTGCCTGGGAAACCTTAAAGAAACACCAATATGTCTTTGGAAAACATGTTACCAATGAGACTGATCACAAACCCTTGTTAGGTCTCCTGGGAGAAACCAGAGCCATTCTGCCCACATCATCAGGTCATGTACAACGTTGGGCGTTGACCCTTGCCCGTTTACCACCTGGGTAAGGAAGTGTACTGTGCTGACGTGCTCAGTCCCTTTCCACGATCTGGTGATATCCATCTCATGGCTAACGTCATTCACGATGAGGCGCCCGTAACCGCTAAGCAGATTGCTTGTGCAACCAATAGTAATCCAGATTTGTCAAAAATTAAACACTGTGTTATGTCAGATGATTGGACATCACTCCCGGAAGGGGTGAAACTATACCCCATCTGGAAGGATGGGCTCTCCATTCATGCAGACTGCCTGCTTTGGGTTCGCCGAGTGATAATTCCGCTGAAACTCCACGGGAAAATTATCAGTGAACTCCACAATGTTCATCCAGGCATAGTCACCATGAAGTCTATTGCCTGAGCCCATATTTGGTGGCCTGGTTTGGACAGTGACATCGAGTCCAGTGCACACCATTGTTACACTTGTCAAGCCCATGTAGTGGGGCAGATAACAGCAATTTTTGAGAGGAATCGTGCAAATGATGATACAAGCATCAAATTTGGCACATTTGTTCTCCAGGGGATTCTAATCAAATCTGCCTGATTGGCCATTTGAAAATCCAAATTTTGGAAAATTTGAAAAAAAAAAAAATTCAAAAAAGTCAAGATCACGAATCAACGTTGGATGCTGGATGAGATTGGTGAATGTTTCAGAAACATCATCAAAGACGTTCCAAGTCTGCCATGCAGTTTTCTTCCCTTTACCGTGGAAGGAAGACACGACGTCACATCCAGTGAACGCATGGAAGTATGGGATCCCTCCAGCTTTCTCAGGCCCTATTGCAGAAACTACCTCATGGACTGGAATCCATCGCGCCTTGGCTCCTTGGCCAAAGGCAATCCACATGTTCTCAAGACCTAGTTCCCGTAAGGATGGCAGTACAGATATTGCTATGACGAGTACGTCCGTGTCATTAGCCTTCATGATAATGGACTTCCTACCATCCGTCGTTGCATCCCTGGCGTGTACAAATATTCGAGTGTCAGCTTCTTCATTACAACATGGAGAAACAGCATCCAGTGACTTCCTTGTGTTGCTAATGGCATCTTCTCCTTTTGTGACAATGACTGTGCTTGTCGTCTGAGCTTCACACATCTTTTCCGCAAGGAAGTGAAACAGCTCAGTCTTGTTGCTGTCATCTCGAAGAAAGCTTCTCCAGTTACTTGGGGTCTTACTGGTTCCTGTCACTCTTCTTCTGATTCCTTGCCCCCTTTTCGACCTGGCCTCGGACTTCAGACTTGACTTCTTGTACACATCAAACACGACGTCCACTCTCTCGTACCTGGCACCATAGGATTCCACCTTTGGGATGATGTCTTCTTTAGCATAGTCATCAAATATCTTTGAAGTGCGTGGAGGTAGGGCATTGATAAGTGCTGAGCCATCAATGATGACTGCATCTCCCCTTGGTTCTCTGTCGGGGATGTTCACTTGCGCTTCAAGTATTTCAGTCAGCTGTGACTTCAAATTTTTTTTTTTTTTTTTTTTTTCAAATTTCTAAAAATTTGGATTTTCAAATGGCCAATCGGGCAGATTTGATCAGAAAGCCCTGCAGAACAGAAATGCCAAATTTGATGCTTGTATCATAATTTGCACGATTTTTCTACTATCTACTACACTAATGCCAAGACACCACCACAGTCTCCATTGGCCATGTGGTCGTGGCCATCAAAACCATGGTCCAGACTACACATCGACCATGCTGGTCCATTTCAAGGGAAGCTCTTCCTTATCGTAGTTGATGCCCACTCTGTGCACACTGGAGGGGGTGGGGGGCTCTCCTCACAGCTTTGGGTGCGTAACGGGTGGGCTTGGGGGCTTCGTTGAAAGTTCCGTGAGAATGGCGTGGCAATTTCCGCAAGGGACGTCGTGGACCCGCACCCGTCGGCTGCGGGGCCAATGTGAAAGAGAGAAGGCTTGTGGGAGGAGAGAAGAAATGTGATGTGAAGAAGAAGCCGTAACGGAATGCAACGTAATTTACCTGTGGGTGAACGTTCATGCCTCGAGGACGGTCTATGATCGTGAGAGAAACAGAAGTGAACGGGGAAAGCTCGCACGAGCAGGGACAAAAAAAAAGAGCTCCTGAGCAGACGGCGGGACAAGCTCGCGTGAGGAGAAGATTAAAAGATGGAGAAGGCTCGTGAGGCAAGAAGGAACAAAAACATGAGAGGGTAAAGAAAGGAAGGTTTCACGAGCAACTCCCTCCACGAGCATCATCCTGCCCTCTCGATCCTGTCGGCTACGAAGGACGAGGAGGGTCGACGACGGCACCACATCGACAGGGGCCTGAGCAGGAAGAATCTGAGGCAGAGGAGGGTGAGTCGCCGATATAGCTCGCATATCTGGGACGCCGGAGGGAACTCGCCTCCTGAGCCTGGGTACCTCAGGGACGCGGCTGCGTGTCCCCATCGTGTCACATCACCACTGCCCATCTTCCCCATTCTCTTGTACATTTGGGCTGTGTGAAGTGAGGGACAAAAGAAAACGTTTCTTCTTTTTCTTTTTTGTATACAATGTCGAGGCTCGTTTGAGAGCTTCTTTCCTCCATACATTTATTTTATTTTATTTTCAAGTCCTTGTTTTATTCTTCTCCCCTGAGTGAATGATGCCTTCCATGTTGAGAGAGCAAGCTGCTTGACCGCATCCAGGACCTAGAGGATGGATGGATGGAGAAGTGGCATGGAGTAAAAGGACTCGTCGGTAGTGGTCCAGCTTGGAGGGCACTCAAACTTTCGACGCGCCAGGACCAATAAGGAGGCACCACGAGCGAGCGGGAAGGACTTCAAGCCACGCCCATGCTGGCCCTGATCAAAGGTCGGCGCTCCAGTGAAGGAACCGAGCTGCTTGGGAGAGACTGGAGCAGGACCGCCGAGGGATCCAGAGACGGGCCTATGCAATGGAGCGGGGCTTCGCGTGAGTGTGATGCTGGTCGTTTACACGAGACTCTGTCTGAGTGGGAGGATAATTGCCCGCACGTGTCTGACTGAACAGGGTGCTAACAGCTTCCATCAAACGAGATTGTCTGCGTGGCTCTGTCTGTATGAGCCAATAAACCTGTGGCGGTTCCAACCACTTTTGCACACCATAATCGACATTCCACCGACGCCCCCTTTCCCTCAGTACTTCCCTCGGTTCACATTTGGACCAACATAGTCTCACATTGTCTGTGTTGGGTAAGGAGTCGTCGAACCATCACTCCATTCTTTTCTGTCTGCTCATGTTCTCACCTACCTTCTCGGTTGATTGAAGACATATCAAGGCCCATGTTTAGGGATAGATAAGGCTGTTTAAGGGGGCTTCGTAAGTGCTAAGATAATTGCTTTTCTCCTGCGTCTTTTAACTATGCTCGAGTGAATGGATGTGTTAATGTTCTGTTCTGTTCTTGCTTATGACAGCTTGGCTGCTGGGTAGCTACCATTTCTTGGAAGCGTGGTTGGGCCGCTGATGCTGTGCCCCTTTCGCCGACCTCGGAAGGATGACAGCCTGAGTCTACCTCACTTGGTGTTAATTCAGCAGCAAACAGCTCAAACGTCAGACCCTAAGATCCTCAGCCATCCTCCCTAACCACAAAGCCAACAGCTTGGTTTTGTGTTATGAAGGTGTTACTGTAAATCAATGAGCTTGTCAATTATTGATGCGTTTCAGACCAGCTCGCTTATGTCCTTTCTTTCATTGGTCCGATTTAGTGTATAAGCAGAGACGAGAAGTTGTAACCCCTTTTGATTGGCTCCAGGATTAGCCAACAGCCATCCATGATTTTGCTCGGCCGTACTTGAATAGACGGGTGGCTGTTGAGGGCATGGCCACGAATTGGGGTTGCCGTGCTAATGGAAAGGTAACGTGTAACAGCATAACAAACCTCTGCCAGGCCAGAAATTCTGAATCGAGTGGCCGCGGTCGCACCGCAACCCGTCAGACCACAGACTTATCTGTGGCCAGTGGCCTCAGGTAGGGGAGACAAATCCGAGGACCCTCTCCCCCCTCATGGTTACCCCCGATCTTGAGACCGTAACAATATCTACTCTTATCCAACCAGAGTCCAGGCCTACTCCATCAATTCCTACAGCCGTGAAATCTGACAGAAGAACCACTGTGTTTGAATCCATACCTGTCCAAAATTCCAACCTCGAGATCCAATCTGGTGTTTGGTGCCATAGTAAATGAGGCCCGTCTCATTGAGCACGTACTCCTTTTGCTCCTCCTCATCCTCGAGGTATACTTCGTCATCTGTGATACACACACAAACATCAGAGTTCATTATCCAATACACCGTGAGATGGGGTTTTACAATTGTGTGCGTGTGTGCGTGTGCATGTGCGTGTGCGTGTGCGTGTGTGGACTGCAACTTTTTTACCATTTGAGCTTTTGTCATCAAATTTTCAACAAAGCCTTATTATGAGAATATTGAGAAGACAAAGTAATAATTTGGTGAAAAGGTCAAAGGTCAGCGTCACGTAAAATCATCAATTTTCATCATTATTCTTCGACCAATTTCTGTCTCAGCAGCCACTTGTCCGATACACAATTTTCAAGGTTGGAGCAACCCACCCTCACCCCAACCCCATGGAGAATATTTTAATGATAATTGTGACGTCGTAAGTCATGTGGTCTGGCAGCCATCTTGGAATAAACACAAAAAAATGAAACGTCTGCCGATTGGAAAAATTTGAAACTTGGCACATCTCATTCTACTCACAATGGCGAATAAGGGATTGTCAGGATGACGTCATCAGTGGAGTGGAAGACCAGCCATAAATATTTTAATTTAAATCCGTGGCTGTTACTTTGTGTGTGTTACATAGTGACACACCAAGTAACGCACACGTTTTTTATCGGGTGAAAGTTAATTTTTATTTATTCCCTCGAAGTGACGGGTCTTACATTCTAATCATTTTGAAAAACGGAGAGTTATCTTTTGTGAGGAAGTTGAGACGCATCGAGAGCATCGCTGTGATATTGCTTTATGATCTCACCACAGCACCATGGGTTGAAGAGGATATAGACGTAGGTTGTGCTCGATCGATATCCACAAACTTCTTCTGTCTCTGGTCCAATGTCTATCTTATAACGTCCAATAATGCAATGCGGGGGACTCGACAGGCTCAGGATAAGATTGTGATGGTCCACGTCCTTCACGTAGGCTCCCCATTTACCGGCAGGGAGTGAGGACGACGGGTGAAGGAGTACCTCCGTGCCCTTGTTAACCTGCGGCTGTTCACCTGCAACGACAAAATAATAAATGTGAGAAACCGAAGGGGTGGGACCCACTGATCTCTGTACTAACTGGATAGGAGGTTCATTGTTAAATCGCCTCTCGATATCGATCTTGACGCCACCGGAAGTGTGCTGGCGCCCATATTGTTTCCTCCAAAACTTGCACTGAACGTGTGAACACAAGTGGAAAGCTGTTGCTGATGTTCTGTTTGATTTCATTGGTTTTAAAACCGATTAAATAACTAACAAAACTGTTCTTGAAGGCAAGATCCCGTCGTGTATCATCTGCGGGTGCACAAATCGTGACGAACAAGGACGAAGAGAGGAAGGAGTGACTTTCTATCGGTAACACTGTTACTGTGTGTGTGTCACTATGTGTGTGCGTGTGTGTCACTGTGTGTGTTGTTTTTGGTTTTTTTGAATGCTGTGAACAAACGTCGGTGCATGCCGGGTGATGTAGGTTGTGATCAGGTTTCATCTAAATTGTGTGTGTAGTTTCAAAGAAGAAGTTGCAAGTGTTTATGGACAGACGCACAATCCCATAAACTCCTGGAGCTACCAGGTGAGCTAACAAGTATGTGGTTGACTTATCTTGAAGGTCATGACCTAATTTTAAGCTTTTTCACCATAACTTGACTCAGGTTTATCCAATCGGAACAAAATTTCCCTCTCTAGAAAGCCAAGATAGCCCTCTAGATAGCCCTCAACAGCTTCATATACATCTTACTCCTCCAGGCTAAAGGTCAAGGTCTTGCACCCCTCAAGTCCAAAACCACCATTTAGGTTTTTCTCCTTTTTTTCTGCAAATTTCCAAGCTGTATCTCAGATCCAGCTGGGACTTTCAGAATAAAAATTTTCATCAATAATAAGAATACAAAATCCATGGGGTTGTCATAAATTTTTTTTGATCTTGACAATTTTTAAGGTCATGACCCAATTATAGAAGTTTTAACATTTTTCACCAAAATTCGATTAAGGCTTGTCTGATCAGAACGAAATTGCCCTCTCTAGATATCTGAGAGCAAGTCACATTTACATCATACCTCTCTGGGTTAAAGGTCAAGGTCAAATGGCAGTCTGAAAAGATAACGCGTTTTGTGGTCATCACTCAATTTTGCCAGAAGCCTGGTGTTGGCTTTGTGGTTAGGGTGGTGGCTTGCGATCCTAGGGTCCTGAGTTCAAGCCCCGTTGGCCGCTGAATTAAAATACACCAGGAGGTTGACTCAGCCTGCCATCCTTCCGAGGTCGGCGAAGTGAGTACCAGTGTACTGGTAAGGGGGACACTGCATCAGCGGCATAGCCGCGTCCCAACCAATGATGCAACCAGCAGCCACAGGCTGCACTCGATAGGAGACTCCATTTTGCCAATGCAGAATCTCAAAGACAGCTTGACCTTCCAAGATGTTCCTGCATCATCATATTGCATCTGCACTGAAGTTGTACACCTGATATTTGATTCATGCCCTTGACCTACTTTATCAGATTGTGACCTAATTAACCAAAAAACACCTCTTTCAACATGACTTGAATAATTTCCCCTCTGATTCTCATATTGTTGAGTTTCATGGATAAATTGTTTACGAGGGCACATTTTCTTAAACTACACTCCATCCATAAATGTTGAAGGTCAAGGTCATATGATGGTCCGAAAAGAAACATGGCCCGTCTCCCATCACAGGATCACGGGTCCAAGGGTAAGTCACGGGCGATCACTTTGTGATGGCAGATATATAGTTACAAGTGATGTCATTCTCCCTCAATGAAGGTTGGCCAACAAACAAAAGAAATCTCCTTTTCTCCCTGTGAAAGCAGGCCAGAGAGTGGGGAAAACACCCAGAAAGGAAAACGATGATTGGTGGGTAAAAACGGTACATCCATGCTTCACAGTAAAACAGTCACATGATGATCGAATGGTGGAGCCGGTGCCAGGAGACATGACAAATCTTCGGGAAGTTTTGCCAATCTCGCCTCAAACGCTGCCATTACAATTGTGAATCACAGGCAAGAGTTCATGGACAGGGAGACGTCTGTCCTTAGCGCACGCACACGCGCACACACACACACACACACACACACACACACACACACACACACACACACACACACACACACACACACACACACACACACACACACACACACACACACACACACACACACACACACGAGAGCATTGCTATTTTAGGACAGACATTCCAGCTGAAGACTGCGTGTGCCATGGTGTAGTTTACATACTAGTGATGGTTTTACCGAAGTTTTAATCAAAAGCAAAGCGTTACATTTGCATTGCGATAACAAACACATCATTTAGTTTTACGTTACGAGGGTTCGACATTCACTACAATGCGGTTCCACTGTCGGGATACAAACAAAGGAAACACACACACACACACACACACACACACACACACACACACACACACACACACACACACACACACACACACACACACACACACACACACACACACACACACACACACACACACACACACACACACACACACACCTTGGAACCAAACCGTTTATGTTTATAATTATGTCGTCGTGAGCTGTGTCGGGATTCGAACCCAGGTGAGACAGCGTCGAGGTGAGTGTGCACAGCTCTTGGACATCGTGGCAGCCCCAAGGCACACCACCACCCCCGAGTTCCAAATGTCACGTGTTAATATGCCCGTCGCCTGGAAACCAGAACTGTTTTTCCTGCACCTTGTTTGAATTTGGTGGTTGTTTGCTCGACGCACCCTTTGCTGGGTTTAGGTGGTGAGCTTTCTCTTCTTTTTCGGCGGAGTCATCTAATGTTCCCAATTAAGTAATCCAACAATTGCTCATTTCCCAAAAGTTGATGACACGCCCTGCCACGGACTCGTCATCCAGTCACAGGTGTTGTGCATCTTAGCACGACTAGGTTTCAATAGTTAGTGGTGCGAGGTTATCAATACGACCTTCCAGAGAGTGCAGCACAAGGTCACCGTTTGAGAAGATAAATAATGATGAATAATGATGAATACCTACATGGGAGACATGATTGCAGAATGTCTAACTCCAACACCATTTGTGTACAACAAGGGAGACATAAGTAGCAGCACCACGTGATCATTGCAGTATTTAGTTTTCATTTCGAACAAACGTTTGTTGTGTAACTTGTAATAAATGGTTTGGGATGGGATTTATAAACTGACCGGTCATCGGGGTCGTGCACTTTGTGTCGTTCCCCAAGAACAAGCCGGTTGGGAACGCTGACTATGAAAAACAAAAAGGTGTCGGGATGTTCACTTGGTCCACCTACCCATGTACATGCCGTGTACAGGTGGGATGATTTTTGTCTACCTTTTTTATTGAAATTTTTGGCATTGAGAGCCAATCCCTACATTTAAAAAAAATAAAAATAACTTTAAAACCCAAAATTGGGAATTTTGGTAAAAGTGGTAAAACACATAGATGGGAAAAAAGTGAAATGCTGGAATTCTGTCCAATGATATCGTATCAATTATTCCCACTGTCTTCTGGGATCAGCCAGGGAAGGAATCTGTATCAAGTCTTTCACGAACCGGCTGGCTTGGCCTGATGTTTGATTGGAGTCGATTTGGGCATGAAGGTGTAACGTGTTCAGGGTGCCAGCGATAACTCGCACACTCTGCACGGAAGACATCGTGAGGTCCTTACAACACACTGATTAATGCATGATCCAAGTTATGCAAGTAAACGGCGCATTCAGCTTAGCGTCCCTCGAAGGGGCGGCACACTTAGTGATGACACACTTCTCCCGAGACATATCACGTGCTTTTGACACAGTCTGGCACCCTGCCCTACTCACCAAACTCTCTTCCCATGGTATCCAAGGCCATCTCCACTCATGTCTCGCAGACTTCCTCTCGTGTCGCAGTCACCGTGTGGCCCTAAATGGAGTTCTTTCATCCCCTCTTCCTGTGCAGGCTGGAGTTCCTCAAGGTAGCGTTCTGGGCCCTGTTCTTTTTCTGGTTTTCATCAATGATCTCTGAGACTCTGGAAAATCGTCTTTATGTCTTTGCTGATGACTCCACCCTCTGCCGTACCATCGGTCATCCCTCAGACCGGCAAGCAGCAGCTTCTTCACTCACTGCAGATCTGGATAAAATCACAAACCGGTCCAACACGTGGAACATGTCTTTCAATCCGGACAAATCTCACACACTCACTATGTCTCTCCAAAAGGACCGTTTAGAAAACCTCCCCATACACTCTCTCAACAATCCTCTTGAAGAAGTCCTTTCATTCAAGCTTCTGGGTCTCACTATCTGCCATGATCTTTCCTGGGAAAGCCACATTTCTAAACTGGCCTCCAAAGCCAGTCATCGACTGGGAATCCTCCGTCGTGCAAATTCCTTCCTCGGCCCACCTGAGCTCCTGACCACATACAAAGCTTTCGTCTACAGCCTGATGGAGTACTGCTCTCCCCTCTAGGCTGGTGCTCCTGCCTCCCACCTTTCTCGGCTTCACGCTGTGGAAACCAAGGCATTTCGGATCAATGGCATCTCCCGCCATGAGGCTGAGTCTTTGGGCTTCTCACTCTCTCACCGCAGGCAGGTTGGTGGTCTTTCTGTCTTCTACCATCTCCTCTCCGGTCTCACCCCCCCCCCCCTCTGCTCTGTCTGCGATTTGTCCCCACCACATTTCCACAGGGCGCGCAAGGTCCGCCAACAACCCCCTTCTGGTAAAACTACCAAAATCACAAATCACTGTTCACCTTCACTCTTTCATTACTCTTTTTCCCCACCTTTGGAATAAACTCCCTCACTCTCTTCAATCCCATTCTTCCCTCCAGGCCTTCAAAACAGCCGTTCACCACCACCTCTCATCATCCCCCATCCAAATCCTCGATCCTTTCTACCCCTGTTAATCCACCCCAAACCCACTTCCTTCAAATTCCCTGCTTTCCTTCCTGAAAGTCCCTGTAATGTCCATCTTGTATTCCCCATGTTCGCCAACCCATCTCTCTCCCTTCCACAGATCTCCTAATGTATCTGTTCCCCACTGTTTTGTCCTTCCCACTCCCTCCCCTATTGTCTCATTCCCCCCTTGCTGTGTGTTGTGTTAGCTCTCATACGAGCCTCGACAAGGTATACAAAAACAAAAAAAAAAATCCATATTCCTTCCATTTCCTCATGATAGAGCTCACTGTGCTCTTCGGAAATTTCAACAATCCAGAAATTGTTTCATACCTTCCCCAGATCCACTCTTCCTCACAGTTCTATCTCAGAGATCTATGGACAGTTCCTTGGACTTCATGATGGAGTTTCTGCTCTGACATGCACTGCCAACTGTGGGACCTCATGTGGAAAGGCGTGTTTCTTTCTAAATCATGTCAAATCAATTGAATTGGCCACAGCTGAACTCCAATCAAGTTGGAGAGACATCTCAAGGATGATCAAAGGAAATTGGATGCACCTGAGCTCAATTTGGAGTGTCATAGCAAAGGGGTTGTAATACTGGGAGATGCAAGATATTTCAGCTTTTCACTTTTAATTAATTTGTAAAAATTCCTAAAAACACATTTTTACTGATTCTGGTATTTTGTGTTGATTAGTGACAATTTTTTTTTTTTTTTATGAAATCCATTTTAAACTCAGGCTGTAACTCACACAACAAAACGTGACAAAAGTTGCGTGGTGTGAATATTTTCTGAAGGCACTGTGTGTGTATATATACGTGAAGATGATATACGAAGTGTGTGTGTGTGTGTGTGTGTGTGTGTGTGTGTGTGTGTGTGTGTGTGTGTGTGTGTGTGTGTGTGTGTGTGTGTGTGTGTGTGTGTGTGTGTGTGTGTGTGTGTGTGTGTGTGTGTGTGTGTGTGTGTGTGTGTGTGTGTGTGTGTGTGTGTGTGTCCCAGTGTCACCAGCACCACCCATTAGCCAGGCCAAGCCTTTCCTTCCAGCGGGCCAGAAACGTGCTGCCCAAAGCCACGGTATGTTAGTCTTAAATCTGAGTTATTTTGTATGATACATATCAGTTTGGATGGGTAGCTCAGCTATCTATATCAACAAAGCAGAAAAATCAGTGTTTGTATGCACGTTCCTTATCTAACTAATCCGAGGTCACTGGGACAATCTCAAGCAAACTTTGTGGGATGATCACATATTTAGCTTCAGCCGAGCTTAAACGTTCTCCCCTAAAAATTCCGATTCTGCATCCACCCGAAGGGTGGGTAACCTGCTTGTCTTCCATGATGGTGAGCACAACTCACCGGTGGTGACTTGGATAGAGAGCAAGTCCTTGTCCAAGTCGAAGGGCCGGTTGAGCAGTAACCGGAGATCGAACGGCTGTCCACGCCTCACCACAAAGTCCGGACCCTCGTACTCGTCGGTGTGATGAGCTGTGCCATTCTCTACTCGCAGGAACTCCACGGAGAGCACGGACAACGGATCTGATGAACCTGGGACAAACAAGGACACACACATCGATCAACAAGTGGTGAGAAGAGTCCATTTCAACCGCAGGAAGTGCTCGAAAACATCCATTAAATTCTACTTACAATTCAACCTGAACAAAACATGAAAAATTTCAACTCAATTTTATCTGCCATTATGTACTCATTCAAACGGGCAATGAACCTAACTCGTCGAGTAAACTGGTTAAGGTAGAAGCCAGTTAACCGCAGCTTCAATCTGACCTTTGCCAAACTTTAACCTCAAACAAAGTCGATTGACAAAGCAATTTACGGAGCACAATGTCACGTGGGATATTTCAAACTTAGCGACAAGAGATGACTTCTTTGGACAAAACAACCACTTCAGTCAGAGTGGGCAATAATATCCATGATACGAAAATGGTACAATCTTATTATCAAACATATCTGGATGGTTTAACAGGACAAAATTGTTAACGAGCTGTTATACATTTCAAGTCGGTGGATCGTGAATTGTAATGGATCCAAAAGTTTCCTTGGCAGTCCAATGGAAGGAAAACACAATCTTATTCCTGGACAAGTTTAGTGCAAACAAGATGGAGCAAAAGGTTCGGAGGGACGGAGTTTCCACACTTTATTAAATAATAGGTCCACCTGTGATAATAAGTATTTGGCTCAAACAATGAAAATTCGCACACCTTGTGCTGACTTTGTCTTTTCATGTTAAGTCAGATTACACATTTGCAAAACATAAATGGCGAGCTCGACCAAACAGTCTACGCGGGCAGTCCTCGACCAAATGGTCTACGCGGGCAGTCCTCGACAAAACGGTCTACGCGGGCAGTCGTCGACAAAAAGGTCTACACGGGCAGTCGTCGACCAAACAGTCTACGCGGGCAGTCCTCGACAAAACGGTCTACGCGGGCAGTCGTCGACAAAAAGGTCTATGCGGGCAGTCGTCGACAAAAAGGTCTAAGCGGGCAATCATCGACCAAACTGTCTACGCGGGCAGTCGTCAACCAAGCGGTCAAAGCGGGCAGTCGTCGACAAAATGGTCCACGTGGGCAGTCCTCAAAAACATGGTCTCCTCGGATAGTCCTTGGTCGTCTGCACGGACAATCCTCATCAAAACGGTCAACATATAATCCTCAATATCAATAACATGGTGTCCGTGGATAGGCCTCAATCTACACAAATGATCCTCGATGAAACGGTACACTCTGATATTCCTCGATAAAATGGTCTGCTCCGATAAAGCTGGATAACATGGTCTGTTTGGATCATTATTAATAACATGGTCTCGGATAATCCTCGATAGCATGACGGTCTAGTCAGATAACATTTAGCTCGGATAACTCGGAAAACATGAAGCAAACCCGTAAGGTAATTAAAGCAACTCTGAAATATTTACATCTCCACGAAGCAATCTTACCACCAGAGTCAATAACTGCTGGCTCATTGGGGGTGATCGTGTGAGGGACAGTGACTGGTTCATTTTGTGGTCCTTTCTTATCGTCCAACTCGGTCTCTTCGGGACTGTACGAGGCTCGCACACACCAACGGCAGCAAAAGAACCAGCGGCAACAGGCAGTCAGGCCACCGGTCTTTGCGGCGTGGTCTTGAGCTTGCCCGGTCTGTACTGTGCTCGGAGTTCTTTGCGGCTCCGTAGATGGGGGCAAAGAGGCAGTGGGGCGTCGGCCAAGGCCCGAGGCGGCATTTGGGTGCCCAGGGTGGTTCATAATGGATGACAATTCACCAAAAGACCTCAAGCATTTTCAGAAACTTTTGAACACCTGATTCGTTCTTGTGCGGGAAATGAAACCTGAAAATGTAAAGGATGGTTAAACATGTCTGTATTTCAAACGAGAAGATGGAGTGTGGTTACACATTGGATCTATTATTGAGGGAGAAGATTTTCAAACTTTGTATAAAATAACTTTATAACCATTGGTCACACACTCCCAGGTCTTTTAGATAAAAAAGCAAGGGATACCTGGCACCGCCCGGTGCAGTTCTAATCTTTTTACTTACAATTCATTTGGAAGAAATCAATTATCGTTTTTTTTTTTTTCCAATTTTTTTTGTGGGTGCCTAAAACACTTTCCTAAACCCACAAAGGAATGGGGTTGGGGATCATTTAATACTACCTTTCATTTAGCTACAAAGGCTTAGGCACAAGAGAGAAATTTGTTTTTGGTCTTTTTAAATCCAATTTTTACACAAAAAAAAAATTCACCCTAAAACACTCCTCGACATTCACTGATGAACTTCTGAGAGTTTGACCAAGATCTGTTTGGCCATCTCTGAGAAAAAACAGCGACACAGAGAGAGAGACACACACACAGACAAACATCTCTCTTG
Organism: Eptatretus burgeri; assembly: GCF_056783735.1. NCBI lineage: Eukaryota > Metazoa > Chordata > Myxini > Myxiniformes > Myxinidae > Eptatretus > Eptatretus burgeri. The sequence continues at coordinate 67,838,070 of NC_140975.1, forward strand.
TAGTATAGATTTCATGGTCGAACCATTGTACCGAGAGGCCCCAAGTTTTCGTTGCACGCACTTCAGTATCTGGGCAAAGTTTTAAGTAACACATATTGGCCTTGGAGGCTGATTTGAAGTTACTATAAAGTGTATGTTGGGTTGTGGGATGAGGCAGTACTGCTACCTGCCCAAAGGTAAAAGGTCACCAACCAAGAGGCAATAACTCCACAGCTTTTCAATGTCCAATACGTCCTGAAATTATCACCGGGCAAAGCTTACCCAGCCAGGCAGTGCTGGGTACCACACACACACACACACACACACACACACACACACACACACACACACACACACACACACACACACACACACACACACACACACACACACACACACAATTATATATCTAGAATCCACAAACATGTTAACCTCAAAGGCACCCTCTCACCCAAACCAAGACATCCCCAAACCCGAATCAAGACATCCCCACATCCTAATCCCAACCAAGGCACACTCATACACAAACTCGAACCAAGCCACCCCTCACCCGAACCCAATTAAGTCACCTGTCAACAGAACGAAGACCCCCCCCCACACACACACACACACACACACACACACACACACACACACACACACACACACACACACACACACACACACACACACACACACACACACACACACACACACAAACCAAGAGACCCTCCACAGCACAAGAACCAAGACCCCCGCCCCACACACAAGAACCAAGAGACCCCCTCCCACACATACAAGAACCAAGAGACCCCCCCCACACACACACACACACAACAACCAAGAGACCCCCCCCACACACACACACACAAGAACCAAGAGACCCCCCACACACACACACACACAAGAACCAAGAGACCCCCCCCACACACACAAGAACCAAGAGACCCCCCCCACACACACACAAGAACCAAGAGACCCCCCACACACACACACACACAAGAACCAAGAGACCCCCCCACACACACACACACACAAGAACCAAGAGACCCCCCCCCCACACACACACAAGAACCAAGAGACCCCCCCCACACACACAAGAACCAAGAGACCCCCCCCACACACACACAAGAACCAAGAGACCCCCCTCACACACACAAGAACCAAGAGACCCCCCCCCTCCACACGCGCACACACAAAAACCAAGAGACCCACCTTCTACAAGAGCCAAGAGACCCCCCCCCCTACACACACACACACACACACGAACCAAGAGACCCGTCACCAGAACCAAAACCAACTTCACACCAAACGACCTTCCACCCTCTCCACACCTACCTCGTGCTGAAAGTGAAAGACTCTCCGAAGACTCGTGTCGGATATAAAAAGGCAACAAGGCGGGGTTTGTGCACTCCCACAAATCACACACTCGTACAGCTCATAATCCTCTGTGACTATCTGTGTGTGTGTGTCAGTATCTCTCCCTTCTATTACTCACGCCCATCCAAAATTACTTCCCTCTTACATTCCCTCCCTCTCCTCTACTCTGCTCCACACTCCCTCCCTTGTGCTCCACTCCACTCCACTCCCCCCCCCACTCCACACTGCATCCTCCCCCCCCCCATTCACCCCCCCACCCCTTTCCTCCCCTCCAGACTCCCCCATATCTCCCCACACTCTTTGGCATCTTCTTTCTGGCCCCACGATTCTCCACAAATCTTCGGACTTCACATTCACAGCTGTTTCACAAATTCCACAAACTCGTGATCCGAGTTTTAAAAGTTGTACAAAAAAAATAAAAAAATCAACAATGATTCAAACAACGCACTCACACTCCAAAATTATTCTTACAACATGCTTACTCACACTCAAATATGATTCTTACAACATGCTTACACTCACTCAAATATGATTCTTACAACGTACTTACTCACACACAAATATGATTCTTACAACATACATGCACTCGCACTCCAAAATGATTCTTACAACATACTTCCACTCACTCAAATATGATTCTTACAACGTGCTTACTCACACACAAATATGATTCTTACAACATACTTGCACTCGCAATCCAAAATGATTCTTACAAAATGCTTCCACTCACTCAAATATGATTCTTACAACGTGCTTACTCACACAAATATGATTCTTACAATGTGCTTACACACCCTAACAGCTTACACTCACACATGATTCTTACAACATACTTACACTCCAAAATGATTCTTACAACATGCTTCCACTCACTCAAATATGATTCTTACAACGTGCTTACTCACACACAAATATGATTCTTACAATGTGCTTACACACCCTAACAGCTTACACTCACACATGATTCTTACAACATACTTACACTCCAAAATGATTCTTAAAACATGCTTACACTCACTCAAATATGATTCTTACAACATGCTTACTCAAATATGATTCTTACAACATGTTTACACTCTCAAATATGATTCTTACAACGTGTTTACACTCTCAAATATGATTCTTACAACGTACTCACATTCAAATGATTCTTACAATGTGCTTACACTCACATTATTTTTACATGCTTACACTCACTCAAATATGATTTTACAACATGCTTAAACTCACTCCAAAATGATTCTTACAATGTGCTTACACTCAAACTCAAATATTATTTTATGTGCTTACACTCACTCCAAAACGATTCTTACAACATGCTTACACTCACTCAAATAAGATTCTTACAACATGCTTACACTCACTCAAATATGATTCTTACAACGTGCTTGCACTCACACTCAAATATGATTTTACAACATACTTACTCGCATTCAAATATGATTTTACAATGTGCTTACACTCACACGTGATTTTTACAATGTGCTTACACTCACTCAAATATGATTTGTACAACATGCTTACACCCATTCAAATATGATTCTTACAACATGCTTGCACTCACACTCAAATATGACTTACAACATGCTTACACTCACACTCAAATATGATTCTTACAACATGCTTACACTCACTCAAATAAGATTCTTCCAACGTGCTTACACACTCAAATATGATTCTTACAACATACTTACACTCAAACGATTCTTATAACGTGCTTGCACTCACACTCAAATATGATTCTTACAACATGCTTACACACTCAAATATGATTCTTACAACATGCTTACACTCGCACTCCAAAACGATTTTTACAACGTGCTAACACTCACACTCAAATATGATTCTTACAATATGCTTACACTCACTCAAGTAAGATTCTTACAACATACACTCTCACTCAAATATGATTCTTACAACATACTTACACTCTCACTCAAATACGATTCTTACAACATACTTACACTCACTCAAATAAGATTCTTCCAACGTGCTTGCACTCGCACTCAAATATGATTCTTACAACATGCTTACACACACTCAAATATGATTCTTACATGCTTACACTCCAAAACGATTCTTATAACGTGCTTGCACTCACACTCAAATATGATTCTTACATGCTTACACACTCAAATATGATTCTTACATGCTTACACTCGCACTCCAAAACGATTTTTACAACGTGCTAACACACACTCAAATATGATTTTTTACAACGTGCTTGCACTCAAATATGATTCTTACAACGTGCTTACACTCACACTCCAAAATGATTCTGACAATACTAACTCATTCAAATATGATTCTTACAACGTGCTTACACTCACATGATTTTTTACAATGTGCTTACTCACTCAAATATGATTTTACATGCTTACACTCACTCCAAAATGATTCTGACAACATACTTACATTCAAATATGATTCTTACAATGTGCTTACTCACACATGATTTTACAACATGCTTACACTCACTCAAATATGGTTTTTACAACGTGCTTACACTCACTCCAAAATGATTCTTACAATATGCTTACACTCATACTCAAATATGATTATTACAACATGCTTGCACTCACATGATTTTTACAATGCACTTACACTCACTCAAATATGATTCTTACGTGCTTACACACTCCAAAACGATTCTTACACTCACCCCAAAACGATTCTTACAACATGCTTACACTCACTCCAAAATGATTCAACGTGCTTACACTCACACTCCAAAATGATTTTGACAACATACACTCACATTCAAAAGCCTGGTGTTGGCGCAGCGGTTAGGGCAGCGGCTTGGGATCCAAAAGGTCCTGAGTTCAATCCCCGTTGGGCCACTGAATTAATACACCAGGGGGTTTACTCAGCCTGTCATCCTTCCGAGGTCGGCAAAATGAGTACCAGTGTACTGGGCCAGTGTATACCCCGGTTAAATAGGTGTACCATATCCCTGTGCCGTAAGAGGCGACCAGGGTTGAGTCAGGAAGGGCATCCGGCGTAAAACATGTGCCAAATCACTATGCGGATCATACGGATGATCCGCTGTGGCGACCCCGAACCGGACCAGCCGAAAGAAGACTCACTCACATTCAAATAGGATTCTTACAACAGACTTGCACTCATACTCAAATATTCTTACAACATGCTTACACTCACACATGATTTTTACAACGTGCTTACACTCACATGATTCTTACATGCTTACACTCAAATATGATTCTTACAACGTGCTTATACTCATGATTTTTACAATGTGCTTACACACTCAAATAAGATTCTTACATGCTTACACACTCAAATATAATTTTAACATGCTTACACTCACTCCAAAATGATTCTTACAACGTGTTTACACTCACACTCAAATATGATTCTAACAACATGCTCACACTCAAATATGATTCATACAACATGCTTACACCCACTCAAATATGATTCTTACAACATACTTACACTCAAATATGATTCTTACAAAATACTCAAATATGATTCTTACATGCTTACACTCACTCCAAAACGATTACATGCTTACTCACTCAAATATGATTTTTACAATGTGCTTACACTCACCCAAAATGATTCTTACAACGTGCTTACACACTCAAATAAGATTCTTACATGCTTACACACAAATATAAATTTTAACATGCTTACACTCACTCCAAAATGATTCTTACAACGTGCTTCCACTCACACTCAAATATGATTCTTACAACATGCTCACACTCAAATATGATTCATACAACATGCTTACACCCACTCAAATATGATTCTTACAACATACTTACACTCAAATATGATTCTTACAAAATACTCAAATATGATTCTTACATGCTTACACTCACTCCAAAACGATTACATGCTTACTCACTCAAATATGATTTTTACAATGTGCTTACACTCACCCAAAATGATTCTAATGTGCTTACACACTCAAATAAGATTCTTACATGCTTACACTCATATAAATTTTAACATGCTTACACTCACTCCAAAATGATTCTTACAACGTGCTTACACTCACTCCAAAATGATTCTTACAACGTGCTTACACTCACACTCAAATATGATTCTTACATGCTCACACTCAAATATGATTCATACAGCATGCTTACACCCACTCAAATATGATTCTTACAACATACTTACACTCAAATATGATTCTTACAAAATACTTACTCAAATATGATTTTTACAATGTGCTTACACTCACCCAAAATGATTCTTACAACATGCTTACACACTCAAATATGATTCTTACAACATGCTTACACACTCAAATATGATTCTTACAACATGCTTACACTCACACTCAAATATGATTTTTACAACATGCTTACACTCACTCCAAAATGATTCGTACATGCTTACTCACTCCAATATGATTCTTACAAAATGCTTACTCACTCCAATATGATTCTTACAAAATGCTTACACTCACTCAAATATGATTCTTACAAAATGCTTACACTCACTCAAATATGATTCTTACAACATACTTACACTCACTCCAATAGGATTCTTACAAAATGCTTACACTCACTCCAATATGATTCTTACAAAATGCTTACACTCACTCCAATATGATTCTTACAACCTGCTTACACTCACTCCAATATGATTCTAACATGCTTACACTCACTCAAATACGATTTTTACAACGTGCTTACACACTCCAAAATGATTCTTACAATGTGCTTACACACACTCAAATATGATTCTTAGAACATGCTTGCACTCACACACAAATATGATTCTTACAACATGATCACACTCGCACTCCAATATCATTATTACATGATCACACTCACATTCAAATGTTATTCTTTCAACACGATCACACTCACACTCCAATATCATTATTACATGAATCGCACTCACACTCCAATATGATCATACTCACACTCCAATAGGATTCTTACAACATAATCACACTCACACTCCAATATGATTCTTACAACATGATCACACACACACTCCAATATGATTCTTACGTGATCACACACACACACACACACACACACACACACACACACACACACACACACACACACCAATATGATTCTGACAACATGATCACACACACACACACACACACACACACACACACACACACACACACACACACACACACACACACCAATATGATTCTGACAACATGATCACACACACACACACACACCAATATGATTCTGACAACATGATCACACACACACACACACACACACCAATACGATTCTGACAACATGATCACACACACACACACACACACACACACACACACACACACACACACACACACACACACACACACACACACACACACACACACACACACACACTCCAATATGATTCTTACAACATAATCACACTCACACTCCTATATGATTCTTACAACATGATGACACTCACACTCCAAAATGATTCTGACAACATGATCACACTTACACTCCAATATGATTCTTACGTGATCACACACACGCATTCCAATATGATTCGTACAACATGCTTACACTTGTACTCTAATATGGTTCTTACAATGCAGGGAATTTGGAGGGAGGCGGGCTTGAAGGTGGGAAGGGTTGCGAGTGGTTTAACGGGTGTCGAAAAGATCATGGGTTTGGATGGGGGACGATCTGAAATGGTGGTGAACAGTCTTGAAGACTTGGAGGAAAGAGTGAGATTGAAGAGAATGTGGAAGTTATTTTCACAGGTGGGGAAAAAAAGAATGAATGGGTGGAGGTGAGCAGCGATACTGGATTTTGGTAGTTTCACCAGAAGGGGGTTGAAGGTGGACCCCATGCCCCCTGCAGAAACCTGAGGTTTCCCGGTTGGCGACTGGCTTTAAAAGGCCAACATTGAAATGTGGTTTGCCCATGAAAGATCATGGCTGATAGTGATACCCATGAGTTGAGAGACTGAACTTACTCAAGAGAGTAAGAAAACATGGAAAGAGTAGATGGTGCAAGACGAGAGAGGAGGCGGAGGAGGAGGAGGAGGAGGAAGAAGACAGAGTGACCACCGACCTATTTGAGATATGAACGTGACAGGCCCATCGACTCACCTTCAACGTGGGAGATTCCAATAATCTTGAAAGCCTTGTTTTCCAGGGTATCAAGCCGAGCAAGATGCGAGACAGGGGAGCCAGCCCCAGAGGAGAGTAATACTCCATCAAGCTGTGAATGAAGGCCTTGGAGGTGGATAGGAGTTCAGGTGTGCCAATTAAGGACGTTGTACGATGGAGGGTGCCCAGTCGGCGGCTGGCTTTGGAGGCCAACCTTGAAATGTGGTTTGCCCAAGAAAGATCATGGCTGATAGTGAGACCCAAGGGTTTGCGAGTCACTGAACTTGCTCATGAGGATTGTTAAGAAAATAGATGGGAGGGTTTGCCAGATGGTCCTTTCAGAGTGAGAGAGTGAGAGTGTGAGATTTGTCAGGATTAAAGGACATATTCCGGGTTTGTGATTTGGTCAAGGCCTGAAGAGAGGGAAGAGGCTGCAGCATGCCACTCTGAAGGGTGAGGGATGTCACAGGAGAGGGTGGAGTCATCAGCAAATCGATAAAGAGGATTTTCCAGAAAGTCAGAGAGATCATTGATGAAGATCAGGAAGAGGACTGGGCCCAGAACACTGCCTTGGGGAACTTGTTTCAGGAGTGATTTGTGACAGAAGGGTAGCTGCAAGAGTGAAGGGGAAAGTATATAAGACGGTAGTGAGACCAGCTATGTTGTATGGTTTGGAGGCGGTGGCGCTGACAAAAAGACAGGAAGCGGAGCTGGAGGTGGCAGAGTTAAAGATGCTGCGATTCTCGTTGGGAGTGATGAGGATGGATAGGATAAGGAATGAGTATATGAGAGGGACAGCGCAGGTAGGACGGTTTGGAGACAAAGTGAGAGAGGCGAGATTGAGATGGTTTGGACATGTGCACAGGAGGGATGCGGGGTATATCGGGAGAAGGATGCTGAGGATGGAGCCGCCAGATAGGAGGAGAAGAGGAATGGGGAGGGGATTGATTCCTGAGGGTTGGGTGGGAGGGTTGATGACGGGGTTTGTGAAGGGGGGGTGGGAAGAAAGTTGAGGACCTGGTCATATTTTACATTGTGTGGATGTTCCGCCGAGTCCCTGCTCAGTTAATTAGACTCTTAAAACGTGCTCACACTCGCACTGATCCATTCAATGGGTTTGGAGAAAATGTACAAACAGCAGATTCAAACCACATGATCCTGGAACTTTGTAAAGATGTACATTTGGTGTAAAGTAAATCACACGGCAGTCAAATATGTCATCACCACAGCACCGTTATGGTGTTATCGAGTCGTGGGACGAAGACCCCTCCAAGGCATGTCACGTGTGTCACCAAACACACATTTTGTCCATTTCACTGCTGCACAAGTGAGGAATGGTCACGTGTGTCCAAGGTGCGACATCCGACCATCGGGCTCCATGCAGGTGTCACGTCCGTGCGATTCGGCCTACGTGTGCACACCATGGAGCACAGAACCAGAGGGGAGGATTAGTACAGGTATGTTTAAAAACGTGCACGTACTTTACATAACTTTCTGAACAAAACAAAGAGTGTGTGTGTTTGTATTCCTGTTTTTACATCACATTCAGGTTGGAGGAAACATCAGCAAGCTTTACCTGTGCAGGTAGCAGTGATCTGAGAAGGCATCACATGATGCAGGACCATTAAAAACCACAACATCGCAAAACCACATGAGCAAGGACACATTTTCACTGGAACACTTTGAATTGTTAAAATCAAAAGGAACCCAATTTAACATCAACGCCTCGCTGGGTCCATTACAAAATGTTCATAAAAGGGTTTCAAAGAATCTTTTGAGACACGATGTTCTCATTCCATGATAACGATAAATGATGGAAGGATCCATAAAAGGGAAATCAAATTATATCCATGTATTGTTACAGCTCGAGTACGTCCACGATGAGATGTACATTCGTTCATTCATTCATTCATTCAGACAAGATTAACATCAATGTTCATTCATTCAGACAAGATAAACATCAATGTTCATTCATTCAGACAAGATAAACATCAATGTTCATTCATTCAGACAAGATAAACATCAATGTTCATTCATTCAGACAAGATAAACATCAATGTTCATTCATTCAGACAAGATAAACATCAATGTTCATTCATTCAGACAAGATAAACATCAATGTTCATTCATTCAGACAAGATAAACATCAATGTTCATTCATTCAGACAAGATAAACATCAATGTTCATTCATTCAGACAAGATAAACATCAATGTTCATTCATTCAGACAAGATAAACATCAATGTTCATTCATTCAGACAAGATAAACATCAATGTTCATTCATTCAGACAAGATAAACATCAATGTTCATTCATTCAGACAAGATTAACATCAATGTTCATTCATTCAGACAAGATAAACATCAATGTTCATTCATTCAGACAAGATTAACATCAATGTTCATTCATTCAGACAAGATTAACATCAATGTTCATTCATTCAGACATGATTAACATCAATGTTCATTCATTCAGACATAATTAACATCAATGTTCATTCATTCATTCATGATTAACATCAATGTTCATTCATTCAGACAAGATTAACATCAATGTTCATTCATTCAGACAAGATTAACATCAATGTTCATTCATTCAGACATGATTAACATCAATGTTCATTCATTCAGACATGATTAACATCAATGTTCATTCATTCAGACATGATTAACATCAATGTTCATTCATTCAGACAAGATTCATTTCAAAGTACAACAAAACAAAATCGAGCTGAGGTTACACCACACGTCATCGCACTCGAGATGTGAAAACACTTGACATTCTGAACCAATGTGGAATAAACATGGGCATTCCATCTTGACAGGTTTACACATACAAAGGGATTTTAGGCACGACGGAGGGATTGCGGATTTGTTGCCGTCGTGACAATACACATCAAATAAAGGCAAATTGTACACAGATAACCCAAGCACACCCCCAATAAGGCTTGCTTCGACCACATTTATATTATCAGGTATACCAGGACAGGTGGAGGCACTGCAGGTAGACCTTCTCAAGGGGTGAGCCAGTGAGCTGATCACACCCCAAAAAGGTTCATTTCAAACATCCTTGTCACCTGGTATAACAGGAAAGGTGGGGACCCTGCATGTAGTCTTTCACAAGGGGTGAGCTGAGCCAACCTCAAAAAGGTTAATTTCAAACATCCTTGTTACCAGGTATTCTAGGAAAGGTGGGGACCCTACATAAAGCTTTTCACAAAGGTGAGCCAGTAAGCTGAGCACACCCCAAAAAGGTTAATTTCAAACATCCTTGTCACCAGGTATTCCAGGAAACGTGGGGACCCTACATGTAGTCTTTCACAAGGGGTGAGCCAGTGAGCCGATCACACCCCAAAAAGGTTAATTTCAAACATCCTTGTCACCAGGTATTCCAGGAAACATGGGGACCCTACATGTAGTCTTTCACAAGGGGTGAGCCAGTGAACCGATCACACCCCAAAAAGGTTCATTTCAAACATCCTTGTCACCTGGTATAACAGGAAAGGTGGGGACCCTGCATGTAGTCTTTCACAAGGGGTGAGCTGAGCCAACCTCAAAAAGGTTCATTTCAAACATCCTTGTTACCAGGTATTCTAGGAAAGGTGGGGACCCTACATAAAGCTTTTCACAAAGGTGAGCCAGTAAGCTGAGCACACCTCAAAAAGGTTAATTTCAAACATCCTTGTCACCAGGTATTCCAGGAAACGTGGGGACCCTACATGTAGTCTTTCACAAGGGGTGAGCCAGTGAGCCGATCACACCCCAAAAAGGTTCATTTCAAACATCCTCATCACCAAGTATTCTCGGAAAGGTGGGGACCCAGCGAGTGCCCTTTCACAAAGGTAAGCCAAGAGCACGCCCAAAAGGTTCATTTCCACAATCAAGTATTCTCGAACAGGTGGAGGGCCCTGAAGGTAGCCTATCACAAGAGTGAGCCAGCGAGCCCCGCTCGAGCAAAAGGACCTGAAATACCAGGTGGAAATGATGACATCGCAATCGCAGAGGAACGAGGCCATAAAGACTCCTCTAGGTTAGGAAGGAGAGACAAAAGCCAACTTGAAACAACAAATAGGACAATTAAAGGGTTTGTGGTGTGAAGCACGTTTATCGTCATTTGAACGAACTTTGAGAACAAATTGAGATGAATGAATTCCGTTTTTAAAGGATGACGAACTGCACTTCCAAGGTGTGGCCAGAAAGATGAAAAGGTAACACCTGAGCTGCAATTACAGACCTTCCAGTGAACATTTTCCATCGTTATTTCACTCGCATCGAATCATCATCGACAAGGGCATCGGAGCAACGTGGAGCACACGAGGTGTGGCTTCTTGGAAACATCACACATGTGGAACTCTTGAAAGAGCTTCTTCTTAATCAAATTCCATCTACGGATACGGTAATCTGTGGTGGCATCGTAACAAGGAAACAAGTTGCAATTGAATAAAGATGTATCGTTCCCAAAATCGGAAAAGCTTGCTGGGATTGCAGAACAACTGGTTATAAATAAATAAATAAATTAATACATGGTATGGCAGGTTCAGCGAAACCATGAAGAATGTCCATCGGTATGACATAGTTTCACGTGATTTCCATTCCTGCGTAATTACGAGATTAGAGAGCAGAGATTGAGACGATGTGGTCATTTCTAAAACACGAGTAGGGAAGTTGTGATGATGGCATACCAGTCCTATTCCACTCTGCCTTAGGGTTTGGCTTCCAACAGAATCGGGTCGGGCAAACATTAAGCAATGCCCGAAGGGGCACACATACCGAAACACAACCCGCCAGGAAAGAGCCTCCAGATGGTTGTTTCGTTGGAAGAGCTCATGGTAGCCTTTACAGGGTGACGCCTTCAACAGTGTGCGGAGGAGGAGGGAAGCGAAGAGGGCGGGGGGAGCGAGGGGGTCAGGAGACGAGATGCAACAATAATTCTCCATTCTCGAGTCGGAAAGCAAACCAGTTGCAAACCACACATGATTTTTTTGGGGGAAAACCACATTTCAAGGTTGGTCTCCAAAGCCAGTCGCCGGCTCGGCATCCTTCATCATGCACGATCTTTCCTTGGCACACCTGAGCCATTATCCATCAACAAGGTCTCCATCCACCGCTTGATGGAGTTCTGCTCCCCCCGGGTTGGCTCCCCTGCCACACACCTTGGTTACATTGCCACCGTGGAACCGGAGACCTTCAAGATTACTTTTTCTGTCTTCTGCCACCTCCTTTCTGGTCTTCCACCTCTGCTCTGCTCCTCCTCCCCCCCTCCCCCCGGCCCCAAAAAAAAGGTTTTTGCAGGGTGCATGGGAAATCTGGTGTTAACTTGGTGGTTAGGGTGGCTGGCTTGGGATCTTTGGGACCCAAGTTTGAGCCCCTGTTAAACGTTGAATTAACACCAAGTGGGGTTGACTCAACCTGTCATCCTTGAGGTCAGCAAAATGAGTACCAGTGTACCGGTAATAGGGGAACAGCATCAGTGGCACAGCCACACCCTCAGCCAATGATACTATCCACAGCCTTGTGCTGCATGCGAAGGAGGAGGGGGTGAAGTCCACGATCAAAATGCATGGTCTTCAGGTCCACACACTGCTTCTGCCTTAATCAGCAAAAACAAAATGATTGATGTGGACCTCAAGAACCACCACCCCCCTTAACCCCCACCCACACACACCCCCACCCATCGCATCCCATCTTATGGTTACACAATCTAACTCCCGTTACGTAAAACTCTCAGGATGTCTACTCACCTCCACTCATTCATTCCTCTTTTTTCCCCACTTATGGAACTAACTTACACATCCTCTTCAATCTCATTCCTCTCTAAGTCTTTAAGACACCCGTTCAACACCGGCTCAGATCAACCCCAATCCAAAGCCATGAAAAGTCTTCCCTCGTTATTCCACCCCCCACCCCCGTCCCCACACACACACACACACACACACACACACACACACACACACACACACACACACACACACACACACACACACACACACACACACACACACACACACACACACACACACACACACACACACACACACACACACACACACACACACACACACACACACACACACCCTCCCCTTTCCGGGTTTCCAGTTTGTCCTTCTGCGGCTACATCCCTCTTGTTCATCCTGTGTCCTCCCCTTGCCCTCATTTTCTCAATAACCATTATCCCTTAAAAATGTCCCTCCATTTTGTCCCTCATCCCTGCTGTTGTTCTCCCTCCCTCTCTCTTTCAATCGTTTTACATCCTGATCCGTTCTGTGATCTAGCTCCTCCATGAGCCTCAACTCTGCAGATAATTTTTCTTTTTTAAATGGTCTCATGGTCCGAAGAAAAAAATATTTTCGAATTTTGATCGACCACGTTCAAGTTTGAGGCAACAACAAAAGAAATGGGAAATCTACGTCACAACGACCGGACACAAACCTTCGTTTGGGTGGAGAGTACAGTGAACCATGAACCACGTCCCACGTCCCACCCCCCCCCCCCCGCCTGTAACCAGTTCGGCAGCCTGACAGGATGGGGGTTTTAATGGGAATTTGAAATATAAAATGGGATATGTACACGGTACAAAGTTTTAACCAGACTTTGATTGAACACCGCCTTACACCACGGACACAAAATTGACCAAATAAATAAATAAATGATTTTTTTTTTTAAACATAAGCAAAGTCACGCGACTCGAAAAACGTGGTAGAAATCTGCGTTCACGTTTCGAACAGCACAGAAGGAGCAACAAAATTCACCACCGTGCTGTAACACCACAATCGAGGTTACACAGAGGCCGGGGAGTTACTGCCACGGATCGAGGACGGGCAAATCAGGGAAAGGTTGGAGTCGGAGAGCCCTCGCGTTGCTGACGGAACATTACGAGGTCAAAGAACAAATTGCTTCGGAGAATGGTAAAAACAAAACAAATTAAAATCCCTCGATTCATCCACGTTGTGATTATTCAAATAAAAGAATAACGAGAATGGTGTCCGACGTGCAAAACGGAATGGTTGTGCCAATTGTACGCGATCCGTACAAACGGGCGGAACCCGATTGGAAAATTCTAACTCCAACTGTCAGTCAGTTGGTCGTAGAAACTTTTTCTTGGTTGCCCCAAGACGTGACTTGTTCCTCGATTCACCACCGGCACCGTCGTCCTCTTCTTCTTCACCATCATCATCGTCAGGATGACGGGATCGCTGTCGCTTGTTCTGAAATTTCTTCCCAATCGTTTCCACCACAGACTGGTACCTAGAGGAGAGATCACGACACAGAGAGATCATGACACGGAGACAGAGCACCTGGAGAATTGAGAAACACTTTTTCATATTTATCGGAAGAAAAAAAAAAGGTTAAAAGCAAGAAAATCAAGAAAACTATTCGAAATTGTAGAACGAGCATTTCAACCTGAAGGCCAAGTTTGTGGATTTGCACAAAGTGCGTCAAAGCAACGTGCAGACACCCTGGTCCACGATCAAAATGCAAGGCCTGAAGGTGCACACACTGCTCCTGCCTCGATGGCTTAATCAGAAAAACAAGATGATCAATGTGAAACTCATGAACCCCCACCCCTCAACTCCCCACCACCATCACCCCCACCCATCCCATCCCATCCCATCCCATCTCAGGGTTACACAAACGCCCAGCTGCTGAAAACACAAAAACTTTTCGTGGCACCAACACAGGAAGACGTAAGGGGAGAAATAAAAGCAAGAATGGAAAGAGGAAGTTGAAAAACGAGCAAAAACAGAATTTTTTTCTTTTAAAGCAGAATTGAAAAAAAGGTCAACAAAGGTCAGCGAGTGTGCTTTACATTCCCAGGACATCAACATACAAATGTGGGTTCACCAAGGAGAGAAGAGGAGAGGTAATGAAGAGGAGAAGTTCTCAGTTCGAAAACAAACGGCAGTAGGCTGGAAAAACATCGGGTGAGAAAGGATGTGAGGGGGTAATGGGGTTGGCGGGAAGAGGGAACAAAATACCGGCAGAGGAAAGACAACCGTAGAGCCGATCACGTGTAACAGGTGCACAGAACGAAAGGTTGAAAGTTCGGCGACGTTGCATCTCAAGGGTCAAAACCAAAATAAAAAGTACAGTAAAGGGATCAAAGTATTAATTTTACTCCACGTGGTCCAAACAACCTTCCGGCGGTGCCGAAGCACCATGCCAGATCACGGCTGAAAGGAGCACAGCTCGAGATACGAGCAGCACATTCACACTCAAGGAAATGGTGCCGTGGCATTCTTCAAGTGAGACTCCAACCCTGCTTCCCAAGCAGGCTCGACCCTGGCCTATGTACGGCCAAGTTACCGAGGACGTGAGCATTCCTGAGATTTCTCCCAATTGCTCGAATGACTGCCTGCGAAAAAGGGGGGACGTCGCAAGGTGGCAACGCCAGCACACAGAGAGAAACGAAAGGAGACGTCACTCAACCCGACGCTGGGGACTGTGTCTGTCGAAAGACTCTGTGTGCACGTGATTGGCGTGGTCGTGCTTCCATGAGCCTTCGACCCGACGGAAAATGTGAATAAAAAGCTCTTCTAAAGAGCCGAGGACCAAGCTGTCATCAGGGTGATACGAGCATACACGTGTGAAAAATCACTTGACGGTTTCGTCTCGTGCCAAAACAAGCAAAGGAAAAAGTTTGGAGTTGTTCTTTCCTTCATGGTGGGCTTCTTCGGAAAGTTTCTGTCAAAGAGCCAAACGCTCACCAGGAATGAAACAAAGAGAGTTTAACTATCACTCCTGAACTCAAAGCTTGCCAATTGCTGGCCTCTCGACTCGCTCCAGGCAACAGGAGCAATTAGTCAACGGCGGTTATAGCACAGCAACAGTTTGGCATGAGGTCAGCCAAGGGACTGGGAAGATCAAAAGAAAGAAAGTTGTAAATGATGTGATCATCCTCATGGAAACATCCTGCCATTTTGATGTATAGTGGGGAATTTTAAAGGAGAAGGCTTTCTGAGCTCGCTCATTTTAAACCGCCCCGTTTCGGAGTGAACCTCACACGGTGCTGGGTGAACGGTGGATAAACTCAATTGATGCACTTTCCAACGCAGCACAGGTATCCACCCCACCTATGTGGGTACTTTGGTTTGTTAATGAAAAAGTTAATGGAGTTTTAAGCTAATATAATCTCTTTACGATAGAATGAGCAGTGATCTTGCTGTGGACGCCCACCGTACGCTCGCATGCATGAGCAGTGTCCGTAAAGTAACACCTGTAAGGACTCGTTTTGTAATCACATTCACATTCCTCACTGCCCCCACAGTTACGTGTCATCATCTCGCCTGGTGTTGGCTTAGTGGTTAGGGTGGCGGCTTGGGATCCTAGGATACTGAGTTCAAACCCCGTTGGCCGCTGAATTAAAATACACCAGGAGGTTGAATCAGCCTGTCATCCTTGCGAGGTCGGCAAAATGAGCACCAGAGTACTGGTAAGGGGGACACTGCATCAGCGGCATAGCCGCGTCCCAACCAATGATGCAACCAGCAGCCACAGGCTGCACTCGATAGAGAGAGTGTCATCACCGCATCTTCTGTCATTGAGCAAGAGGAAAATTACATACAATAAAAGGAGAACAGAGCAGGACTGGGAGAGGAAAAGAGTAAATTAGGAGCTATTGGTGCTGGTGGCTGATTGCGGAACGTGTGCTCCTCGTCTGCCCAATTCTAAATCATCTGCTCCGTCAATAACCGCCCACCTCGATCATCCGCCCCATTGATAACCTCTCAACTCATAATCAACCACCCCCCTGGTAACGGCCTTACTCATAAATCACCACCCAATTGATAACCACATGACTCACAATAATCCGTCCCGTCGATAACCACCCGCCTTGATAACCTATCGACTCAATCAACCACCTTACTCATAATCACATGACTCGTAATCAACCATCAACCGCCCCATCGATGACCACATGACATCATCTGCACTGTCGATATCCACCATCCCCGCCCCATGTCGTCATGTATCCCCCAAAGTACCAACCACATGAATATTCCTGACAGTGGTGCCAGAACAGAAGAGGCACCTGACAAACCCCCTCAAATGCTTTTCAAAGTCAGATTATACTTTTCACATCTACCTCTTCATTCCGTTTCCTCTATCTCTTCCTCCCCCCCCCCTCCTCCCCGGCAGAGGGAAGAGAATGTGCAGAGCCTTTAGGGAATGCCAGCAATGCCAGATGATTAGTTGGCATGTTTATACAAATAAAGGCAGACACAGTCAGGCACAATCCCCGATAGAGAGAGAGAGAGAATAAATTGTGCAGGCCATCCTGCGCGATATGCACTTTCGGACCTGTGGAATGCTGGGTCACCCAGTTCCTTGAGTCCGTCTGTGCTGCTCGGATGTCAAGCAAAGCTCATCACGGCCGTGATCATCAGAACGGGACAGACGTCGTGATTACGCTACCTCCTCAAACAGGCACACGTCCCATACTGCCCGATCGTCTACCATCCTAATCAAGCTCACCTCCTCGCCATTTCTGCATCAGATATGTCCTTCTCATTGTCGTCATCCTCTTCTTCAGACGTAGTTTCTTGCGAAGCGTTCAGCCGTTTGCACAGTTGCTGCCCTCAGACAGAAATGGACAAACAGCCGCCCGTTAAACTTTAACACGTTACAGTTTGGTGCACTTCCAACCACCGTTTCCAGCAAACAGATACTTCGACTGCACCATGCAACGAGACATTCGCGGTGGTAAAACGAGGAAAATTTGAAAACATTCTCCACACCTCCACTTCGGGGTTGAAACCGTGGAAAGACATTCGACCAAACAGCAACTGCTCACAGGTGGAAAAACTCACATTCTCCACACACAGGGCCCTGGAGAGACAAAAGACAGCGATGATTATACATCAATGCAACATCCATATAAGACATCCATGTAGTTTCTGCATCTACACTTGTTCTGGTATCAAACACCAATCTTGGTTACAAAACACGTTACGCTAATGGGCGTTTCTTCACCTTTAACTCACCAGGTAAAACGGGTCTGTGGCAGCACTGTATTAACAAGAAATGAAATCTCAAAAAAAAAAAAAAAAACAACCAAACAAGGGAGGGATGCCACAATACGACACCACAATCCTCTTATGGATTACCATCACGACATCTTGACATTTTACTTTTGTTGTGGGATTGTGATGGAACAATGTCAAAAGATATCGTGATGCGAAACCAGAAGAGGATTGTGGTGCCGTATAGTGGCATCCCTCCCTTGTTTGGTTGTTTTTTTTTTTTTTTTTTTAATCTTATTTCATCCCTCTATGTTTTTACATTTTTCTTAAAATGTTTTTCTTTCTTGTTTCGGAAATTTTTTGCAAGTGATAAAATGCTTAATGTTTTATACATTTTGTTATTTCGGTGTGAATTAAATCCATCGATGTTAGGACCAAAATGATGCAAATCAAAGTGTTGAAATATAACCAACTTTATGTACAGCAATACCCAAATCGTTGGCATCGTGAGCAGCCGAGAGAATGGCTCGCACCAAGTCCGTCGAGAAGGTGGGATCAACGGTGGCCGTCAACATAAATACACTCATTAATCCTCCCGACATAAAAACTGTTATAAACCAATTTGCGACCAACAAACAAATCCATTTACCAACAGGGTTCATGGGATGAATGCCAAATGAGAAGTTGCGACACTGCAGTGATATTTCAGAGTCAAACGACCCTGTTCCTGTTCATCATCATGTTAGAACACCTGTGAAACGTCTTTCCACAACCCTCGCGCAACATATTGGAGCAGTTTATTGCCGCACAAAATGTCATTTTAACATTTATTTGGCTTTTTCAATCTGGGACGCGTTCAAAACCACCTCGATCCACGATGCCAGTCAGCTAAGCGGTGCTAACGAAAATGGCGCCGTCACATGACCGCAAGGTGGTGACACTTTTCCCCGTGTTATGAGCGTTCTATTTATTTTCAATGTTTTATATATTTTGTTATTTTGGTAAGGATTAAATCCATCTCAGTTATGAAATCATTTTAATACTAGTTTCAGTTGATTTGGGTGATAACAAAGGGATAACACATCTGTGATAACACAGCATAACAAAGGGAACAGAAGCAGGAGAAAATGGAAAAACCAACAGCAGGGCGGAGGGAGAAGGTAGACAGAGATGGACAAACAAGAGATGCAGGTAACGATGAGGAGTAAGGGAGAACACAAGGGGTGGACAAGATGGATACATAAGCAAATTTTTGGGAAGGGTGGGAGTGGTTTAACTGGTGTCGAAAAGATCATGATATTTGGATTTGAGATGACCTGAGATGGTGGTGAACAGCTGTGTTGAAGACCCAGAGGGAAGAATGAGATCGAAGAGAATGTGGAAGGTGGTTCCACAGGTGGGGAAAAAAAAAAGAGGAACAGATGAGTGGAGGTGAGCAGTTGTTCTGGATTTAGGCATTTTCACTCAAAATGGGTTGCTGGTGGACCAGATGCGTCCTGCAGATACTTGGGGTGTGACAGAGCATAAAAAGGGCAGAGCGTGCAAGACCAGAAATGAACCGGAAGACGACAAAGAGATCACCAACCTGTCGGTGATGGCGAAGCGATAGGCCCATAGACTCAGCTTCATCGCGAGAGATTCCAATGATCTTGAAAGCCTTGGTTTTCATGGCATCAAGCTGGGCAATATGTGGGGCAGGGAGTCAGCCCAGAGGGGAGAATAGTACTCCATCAGGCTGCATTGAAGGCCTTGCAGGTGGATAGTTCAGGTGTGCCAAGGAATGACTTTGTACGACAGATGATGCCCAGTTGGTGACTGGCTTTGGAGGCCAGCTTGGAAATGTGGCTCTCCGTGGAAATATCATTACGGATAGTGGGACCCAAAAGCTTGAATGAAAGGACTTCCTCATGAGGATTGTTGAGAAAGTAGATGGGGCTGGGGGGGGGGGGATTCCCAGACAGTCCTTTCGGAGAGACATAGTGAGAGTGTAACATTTGTCGGAATTGAAAGACATGTTCCAAGTATTGGACCAGCTAGTGATTTTATCCAGATTTGCAGAGAGTGAAGAAGCTGCTCCCTGCTGACCTGATGGATGACAGATGGTACGGCAGAGGGTGGAGGCATCAGCAAAGAGATAAAGAGGATTTTCCAGAGAGTCGGAGAGGTCATTGATGAAAACCAGGAAAAGAACAGGGCCCAGAACGCTGCCTTGAGGAACTCCAGTCTGTACAGGAAGAGGGGATGAAAGAACTCCATTAAGGGCCACGTGTTGGCTGCAACAGGAAATGTTATTTTCTGGCTCTCCTGAGGGTAGACAGACGCTTGCTACTCACTTTAAGGAATGATCCGAGGTTGCCTTCGATTGGATTTGCCTTCAAGAAGGAGAATGCAAGTTGTTTTGAACAACAGCCTCACCACAAGATTCAGAGAACCAAGAGTGGGAGGATGGGTAAGATAACTGAAGATGAGATGGGATGAATCTGTGCATAAGAGAGAGCAGGATTCTGTGGAAGAATTCCCAAACTAAATCAATATCTGGGGCAGTAGATATAGATCAGTCATGAAATGTGATGTCTGCTTGCAGTCCCTGCCAGTTTGCCTGAATGAACTGCCAGACTCGCCAGCATTCTCTGAAAATGGCCAGAGAGATGTTTACCTTCGCAAGCACATGATCAGATGACCAATTTGGGGGCAGAGGACGAGCAAGATACATTGGTGGGGAAGTTGGTCATTGCCGAATCCAGAAGGAAATATTTTCCAATGGAAGAAATCCGGGTGGGAAAATTTAGGGATTGAGTCAGTCCCATGGAGTCACAGAAGTCCTTTGCAAAGTGCCATGGCTGGTGAGAGAGGTACCAACACCCAGCCAATTAGCATGGTGACAAATGAAGTCACCACATATGAAGAAAAGAGAGTTGGGATGAGTGATTATAAGTTGGTCCATGTTGTCTGAGAGAGAGGGATGTCGATGGAGTCATCACTGTTGGGAGGACGGTACAACACACAGAGAAACATGAGGTGGCAGCGGAGGGGAAGTCACAGCCAGAGGTATTGCTGGGGTTTGGGAGGTGTAAGAGCAGTGCATCCATCCATTGGGCCCACACTCTGTGCAGAGACTTGGTGCTGCCGAAGCAGACTCCTTGGCTATTGGGCATAATCCTGGATGGGTCGCTACTCCGACACAGGATAACAGCAAGCTGGTACTCATTTTGCCGACCTCAGAATGATGACAGGCTGAGTCAACCCCACCTGGTATTAATTCAACAGCCAAGCAGGATGTGAACTCAGGTCCCCGAGGATCCCAAACCCACCACTCTGGAGAGCAGTATACACAGAGTGAGAAATTGGAGTTTCTGATGTACTGCGCAACTCTGCTGCCAGGACGGGGTTCATGTCGATCAAATTAGAGAGACACGAAGGAGTCAGGTACATCCGATGGGAGAAAGGATTCTGTTAAACAGAAGATGTCTAGTTCATTGGCAGTGGTTTGGATAGAGAGATCTGTCAGGTTGGAACAGAGGCCCTGGATGTTTGAGGTCCACCCAGTTAGAGATAGGGGGAGCATTGGGATGGTGCAGGATTGAGGAGGTGGCTTTGCGGGGGCAAAGAGAGGCTTTGGGGGAGGAGGGTGAGGTGAAGGTTAAGGTTTGAGTGTGTGGGGTGTGAGAAAGTTTGAGTGCGTGGGGTGCGGAGGAAGATTTGAGTGTGTGGGGGGTCCGGGGTAAGAATAGTGTGCGTGGGGTGTGGGGGTAAAAAAAAAAAGTGTGAGTGAGGAGTGTGGGGGAAGGTTTAAGAGGGTGGCGTGAGAAGGAAGCATTGAGAGGGTGTGGTGCGGAGGGAGGCAGAAAGGGGGGATGTGAAGCTTTGAGGGGGGTGGGGTGGAGGTGGATACTTTTTTTGATTCCTAATTTCTAATTTTGATAAACGGAGATAAAGATCATGCGATGGGGGATTGGAAGACTTGTTAAACGCATGGAGGAATGCTGCGCTGCATGATCGGAGAAGGGGGAATGGGTGGGGAGGGGTTTGTGGACGAGGTGCAGATCAGGCTAAAACCTCAGAAAAATGATTCTTAATTGAAGAACAAGATGACGAAGAATAAATATTGTGGTGGAGAAGCAGAACGTGTGCAGCATGTGTAAAGAAACAAGGGTTGAAATGCATTCTTAAAATGATTTTGGTGAAAGAAGCAACATTTATATTATTGAATGTCGATTCCGTTTGGAGAGAAGAGGAGTGGGGAGGGGAGTGGGGGGATGTAAAACCAGAAGCAGAAGGAAATTGAATGAAAATGAGAATCATCATGGAGTTCAATGAAATATAAAAGTTTCTTGCTTGTTTGTTCCAATTTTTTTGAAACGAGAAAAGGAAACTGGAAGTAGAATAGGATAAAGTTGAGGAAATAGAAGCGGAGTACCCGGGAATACACCCAGGACTACTTCACTAAAGCAAACTTTCTATCCGATTCAAGCTTTTACAATACGAAACAAATAGCACAAAACAACGAACAAATCAATATGAAATATTGCAATGGGACGAACGAGCAAAAAATTGACGAATGACACGCACGCACGCACCGAATTTGGCTTGGAAAACTCAGCTTTCGTGAGGTGGAAACGAGCAGCTGCAGATTTCACCAACCAACATGGAGAATCCCTGAACGGGTTCATTTTGATACAGTCTGCCATCCCACCTTCCTCTCCAAAAGGCATCCAGGTCCAACTCCACACGTGGATTCGTGACTTCCTTTACTCTCGTCGCCAACGTGCGGCTCTCAAAGGAATCCTTTCATCTCCTCTCCCTGTCAAAGCTGGAGTGCACCCAAGGAAAATGTTCTGGGCCCAGTCCCATTCCTGTTCTTCATCAATGATCTCCCACTCTCTGGAAAATCCTCTTTATCTCTTTGCTGATGACTCCACCTTGTACCGTGACATCCCTCAGACAGGCAGGCTGCAGGTTATTCCCTCTCTTCAGACTGACAAAATCACAAGCTGGTCAAACACTTGGGATAAGTCTTTCAGTCGTGACAAATGTCACACTCTCACCATCATCTTCCGAAAGGACCATCTGGAAGTCATTCAAACTCCTCGGTCTCTCTATCAGCCATGATCTTTATTGGGAAAAAAAATACATTTCAAAGTTGGCCACCAAAGTCAGTAACACACCTGAACACCTATCCACTGACAAGGCCTTCCTTCATCCACAGCTTGATACAGTACCGTTTTCCCCTCCTACTTGGCTCCGCAATCTCCCATCTTGCTCAGCTTGACACCATGAAAAACAAAACAAGGCCTTTAAGATTCCCATGATGAAGCTGAGTCTATGGGCGTATCACTTCACCATCGCAGATAGGTCAGTTGTCTCTCTGTCTTCTACCACCTCCTTTTTGGTCTTGTACCCTCTGCTCTTTCTGTGCTTTGTCCCCCCTCAGGTTCCTGCAGGGCACACACGGTCCACCAGCAACCCCCTTCTGGTGAAAGTACCGAAATCCACCTCCACCGATTTGTTCCTCTCCCCCCCCCCCCTCCCCCAACCTGTGCAACCAACTTCCACATCCTCTTGAAGCTCATTCTTCCCTGCAGGTCTTCAAGACAGCTGCTCACCACCATCACAGATCGCCCCCAATCCAAAACCATGATATTTTCTACCCTCGTTAAATCACCCCCACCCCTCACACCCCAGTCCCTCCTCCTTTTTTTTTTCCAGTTTTCTCTCCTGAGAGTTTCCTTCTGTATCGATCTTGTCCACCACATGCATCTCTCCTGCCCCCTCATTCCTCCACACACCCATTGTTTGAACAAGTCTCCCTGTGGTTGTCGCACAACTCTGCTGTTTGTGTGTCTCCCCCCCCCCCCTTTCTACAAGCCTTCACTCTGTATACAAAAAAAAAACAACATATTAGTGTACAATAGGAGAACATTCCTGAACCAAGCGAGTTAATCCCCAACAGATTTACTCTACCATGCTGAAGTTAGAACGTGACGCCATATTTAGTTGATATTGCAGTCCCGGGTGTGTACACTCGTCTACCGATTCGACAAATGGCTGACAAGTCAGAGGTGACCAATTCCCTCCTCTCACAGCTTAAGTCACACACTGAACATGACAAGCAAAGAAAAACAACTCCTCACTCGTTTTTGGCAAGTTCTGGTAGATCCAAGTACCAGTGTTCATCACTGATGATGCGCTTCTCACGCTGCTCCAAGTCCTGTTTGGCTTCCTCCGTCAGGTATCGTTGCATAAACTGATGTAGGGAGAGAAGGGGCATTCTCATGTCGGGCTTGAACACGGCACATCCATGTTCAGTTTAACCATGAAAGCACAGTTGCATGACCTTCACTACACAAACAAAGAAGAAGAAACAAACACGAGTGTGTTGGCAATGATGTCCATCGCACACTCATGTTTATAAACCACGGAGGAGAGAAAGACAGAGCGATTGTAATGTTCAAATTATGCTTAAAAAATTAACTACACCGGTGTTTGAAGTGCACATGGCTTGTCACGCCAGATCACAGGTGGACGCATACCCCTTGAGAGACGACACCACCTCCCTCACTCATAGGTAAGTAGGCAGCAGCGGCTCTCCCTCCGATCAGCAGAGGCCCACACCACCCCCTCCCCCCACCCACCCCATCTTCCAATAAGTGATCCACCCTCCTCCCGCCAATAGTCTTCCCTTCCCCTTTGATAGGCAGATTACCATCCCCATCTCTCCTCTGATAAACAGATGACCCTCTCACCCCTTCTGAGAGGCAGATGACCACTCCCACCCCATCCAACTCAGAAAGACAGATGACCATCCCATTGCCCCCCACACCACCCACTGATAAACAGATGACCATGCCCATCCCATTTCCCCCCCCCCACCCTCTGATAAACAGATGACCATCTCCATCCCATTGCCCCCCACCCTCTGATAAACAGATGACCATCTCCATCCCATTGCTCCCCACACCACCCACTGATAAACAGATGACCATCCCCATCCCATTTCCCCCCCCCACCCACTGATAAACAGATGACCATCCGCATCCCATTTCCCCCCCCCCACCCTCTGATAAACAGATGACCATCCCCATCCCATTGCCCCCACACCACCCACTGATAAACAGATGACCATCCCCATCCCATTTCCCCTCCCCACCCACTGATAAACAGATGACCATCCCCATCCCATTTCCCCCCCCACCCTCTGATAAACAGATGACCATCCCCATCCCATTGCCCCCACACCACTCACTGATAAACAGATGACCATCCCCATCCCATTTCCCCCCCCACCCTCTGATAAACAGATGACCATCCCCATCCCATTTCCCCACACCACCCACTGATAAACAGATGACCATCCCCATCCCATTTCCCCTCCCCACCCACTGATAAACAGATGACCATCCCCATCCCATTTCCCCCCCCACCCTCTGATAAACAGATGACCATCCCCATCCCATTGCCCCCCACACCACTCACTGATAAACAGATGACCATCCCCATCCCATTTCCCCCCCCACCCTCTGATAAACAGATGACCATCCCCATCCCATTTCCCCCCCCCACCCTCTGATAAACAGATGACCATCCCCATCCCATTTCCCCACACCACCCACTGATAAACAGATGACCATCCCCATCCCATTTCCCCTCCCCACCCACTGATAAACAGATGACCATCCCCATCCCATTGCCCCCACACCACCCACTGATAAACAGATGACCATCCCCATCCCATTTCCCCCCCCACCCTCTGATAAACAGATGACCATCTCCATCCCATTGCCCCCCCCCACCCTCTGATAAACAGATGACCATCTCCATCCCATTGCCCCCCACACCACCCACTGATAAACAGATGACCATCCCCATCCCATTTCCCCCCCACCCACTGATAAACAGATGACCATCCGCATCCCATTTCCCCCCCCACCCTCTGATAAACAGATGACCATCCCCATCCCATTGCCCCCACACCACCCACTGATAAACAGATGACCATCCCCATCCCATTTCCCCTCCCCACCCACTGATAAACAGATGACCATCCCCATCCCATTTCCCCCCCCACCCTCTGATAAACAGATGACCATCCCCATCCCATTGCCCCCCACACCACTCACTGATAAACAGATGACCATCCCCATCCCATTTCCCCCCCCCCCACCCTCTGATAAACAGATGACCATCCCCATCCCATTTCCCCACACCACCCACTGATAAACAGATGACCATCCCCATCCCATTTCCCCTCCCCACCCACTGATAAACAGATGACCATCCCCATCCCATTTCCCCCCCACCCTCTGATAAACAGATGACCATCCCCATCCCATTGCCCCCCACACCACTCACTGATAAACAGATGACCATCCCCATCCCATTTCCCCCCCCCACCCTCTGATAAACAGATGACCATCCCCATCCCATTGCCCCCCCCCACCCACTGATAAACAGATGACCATCCCCATCCCATTGCCCCCCACCCACTGATAAACAGATGACCATCCCCATCCCATTTCCCCCCCACCCTCTGATAAACAGATGACCATCCCCATCCCATTTCCCCACACCACCCACTGATAAACAGATGACCATCCCCATCCCATTTCCCCTCCCCACCCACTGATAAACAGATGACCATCCCCATCCCATTTCCCCCCCACCCTCTGATAAACAGATGACCATCCCCATCCCATTGCCCCCCACACCACTCACTGATAAACAGATGACCATCCCCATCCCATTTCCCCCCCCCACCCTCTGATAAACAGATGACCATCCCCATCCCATTTCCCCACACCACCCACTGATAAACAGATGACCATCCCCATCCCATTTCCCCCCCACCCACTGATAAACAGATGACCATCCCCATCCCATTTCCCCCCACCCTCTGATAAACAGATGACCATCCCCATCCCATTTCCCCCCCCACCCTCTGATAAACAGATGACCATCCCCATCCCATTGCCCCCCACACCACCCACTGATAAACAGATGACCATCCCCATCCCATTTCCCCCCCACCCTCTGATAAACAGATGACCATCCCCATCCCATTTCCCCCCCCCACCCACCCACTGATAAACAGATGACCATCCCCACGGCCCGGCCCACGTAATCCCTCACAGGTTTCCCGCTATCCGAGTCCGGTAAACGCCAACCTCCTCATCCGAGGCACACCTTCATTTTCAAGAGGTTATTGGACAACCTCATCTTGCGCCTGCTTGAACTCGCCATCCTCACTCGCCTTGCCGAACACCTCCACAGTCAAACGTCGTCCGCACCTCGCTCACTACTTCCGGTTCCTGTCAGAACTCTCAGGCTTCAACAAAAACCACATTATTATTATTATTGTGTAAGTATTTCTCACAACGCGAGTACGGCCTTCACGAGACCTGAACATGTAATAAAATTAATTCACTCGCTTGCTCACCAGCTCAAACCTCGCACGTTCCGAACAATCGCCATTCAAACGAACGATGATTTTTAACCATACACCGCCCAGTTACGCTCACATCTTTGCATCATGTTTCTTGACGAGTTTGTCGCCGCTCACCGGCAGATCAGGAAGAATAAAACGAGAGCAGTCGAAAAAAACTTCTCCTCGTGTGTTCATTAATTCCTTATTTCAATTGGGGGTACCCCCCCCGCCCCCCGTGAGAGGCATCCCCCGGAGTTTGGTCCTCCTTCCACCACGTCCCCCTTCATCGAACATTTCTCTCCAATTCCTCCTGTGATTTTTTTTAAAAGACGTCGTTTCGTTGCTTTTTTTTTCCTCTTTGATTTGGAATCTTTTCTCCAGCATCAGGATTGGTCGAAAATCGAAACCGTTTCGGTCAATTTCAGCACATTCAAAATGCTGTCCGCTTTGTGTGAACCATGACGGTGTAGTTCGCCGCAGAACTACAGCAACCAACGGGAGTGACGGAAATGTCGATTTTAAAGTTAATTTTTGTGCTTCTCTCAGACAAGACAACTTTGTTTCATTTAAATAATAATAATAATAATAATAATAATAATAATAATAATTGAGATAACGAGGTTGGTAATAAAAATTTCCGCGTTTCCGGGCAAAAGAGAAACCTTTTATGAGGGGAGGTAAAAAAAAAAGTAAAATAAACTTTTCCTACGTTCAGCGAGTCCTATTTCAGTAGTTGTATAGAAGAAAGTTTTTACTCATGCGTCCCGAAGGAGGTCGGTATTAGCATGACAAGTACATCATGAAAGGGACTCGCTGAGAAACGTGGGATTCGAACCTCGGTCGGAACTCGCGCGGAAAAGTGCGAGACCCCGAAGTTACCGCGAGGCTGTCACGGCTTACGGAAAAAATCACACCAAAACGGTCTTAAACGTGAACAGAATCAGAAAAAAAATCACTTAACACTTAATCGTTGTTTTTTTCTTAAATAAATACCTTGAAGGGAAGATTTTTTTTTTAATATTATTTCGCGCCCTTTTTACGCTCGACTGGCTCCGCCCACAAAAAAACGTCCGATTGTCTCCGCCTCTCCCGTGACGTCACCTCAACTTCCGGTTCGTGCCACGCGCGGTGTGACGGCGCATTCTGCCGTTCTCCATCATGACTTTGACTGTCGTCGTCGTCGTCGTCGTCGTCGTCGTGTGGAGATGCTCAATCAGAACATTATTCTTCTTTTAAATTCACTTCGTGACGAGTCTGAAGCGAGCTGCGTGGCCGTTATCCAAAACGTGCTGCCAATCTCCCCCTGGATGACGTCATTGGAGTTTATGTGGAATTTTTTTGGGGGGCGGTACCCGAACTCTCGCATCTTTCTTTAACTGTGACGTCTCAAAAAATTATTACAATTAAAAAAACGCCGTTCAGGTCTTTGTTCATTGCTTGAAAATCAATTTAATCACATCAAAAATGTATTTATTTATTTATTCTCATTCTGTGGACCTTTTTTATTCGACAGACAGCGGCTGGAAAAGGTCAACAACTTCATCAACAAGCTGGTGTTCTTCTTTCACGTGCATGTCAAAGGCTGCGGGGTAGCATCATTGACTGAGGGCGTGGCGATGCCGCTGATGTGGTGCCCTCTGGATGTGAGGATAGGATTTTGTAATTTGGCCATGATGCCGGCGATAGCTTGCCTTCTATTCATGAAGGACACCGTGGGAACTTCAATGTCTACGTGACAAGACTGATCGTCACGATGATGTGTCGCATCACATGTTCAGTCACCTATCCATGACCTTGTTGACAACCTGCTGCAACCACGAGGCACGTGGTCGGCCCATCGGCCTCCTCCACTCATGAGACTCCCTCACTGAGAGAATCTGGTGAGCAGGATCAGCGTCAGGAAAACGAGCCACATGTACGTACAGCAGCAGCTGACGCTCACGGACCATGCAGGTAACAAATCTCATCCGAGTCTCTCTCTCAGCAACCGCTCGTTAGACACAAAGTTTGACAAGCGATAGCCAAGGATTCTCTGAAAAGACCTGGTACCAAAGGAATTAAGTCTCCGTCTCAGATCCTTTGTCAGTGTCGAAGCGGCACATCCGTAGAGCAAGACGAGGAGCACCAAGGACCTGAAGACTCAGACTTTCATCCTCCTCCACAGGTGCCAACAGCGGCACACTCCATGATCCAGTGAATCCATGATTCCCCGGGTCTGACTCAAACGTCCATTGACCTCCGGCTCACAACCTGCACAGACATGAATATCATGACCAAGGTAAGTAATTCCCTCCATGACCTCAACATCCTCACCACAAACAGTACAGACAAGATGGCAGCAACCAAGATGTCATTGAAAGCCGGGATCTTAGTTTTGACCCAGGAAACCCATAATCCCAGCATCTCCAACTCCTCATTCAGCACCTCGAGGGCCCCCAAAAGAATATCTTGAGTCTCCGCAAAGATGACTGCATCATCTGCGAAATCAAGGTCAGAGATCTTGACATTCCCAAACGATGCAACGCAGCTTGATCTCTCTGACATCCTCCCCAGAATCCAGTCAATACAAGCACTGAAAAGTGTGGGGGCCAGTACACACCTTTGATGAACTCCAGTAACAACTGGAAATAAGTTGGAGTTGGTATCACCACATCTCACAGCACTCTCAGTTCCAGAGTAGAGTTCAGACATCAGATTGATCAGTTTTGGTGGCACCCCACGAAGACCAAGAATCCTCCAGAGGGCATCCCGATTCACTGAATCTAACGCTTTACAGGGATCAACAAAGGCTGCAAGCAGCCCCTGCCGAGCCTCTCGTCTGTGTTCGGTGAGGACCCGAAGAGCAAGGATTCGGTCAATCGCTGACTTATTCAGTGTAAAGCTCAACTGCTCCCGGCACTGGTGATCAAGCAGATGGTGGTGAATCCTGTGGAAAATTATCCTAGCAAAGACCTTGTCCGGCACTGAGAGCAGCGTCTCCCCTCGGTAGTTGTTGCAGTCCTGCCGATCACCCTTCCCTTTCCAGAGTGGGACAACAAGGCCCCTCTTCAGTCAATTGGGATGATGCCTGTGTTCCAAACAGAGCACAGAACTGCATGTAACGACATGAGTACAGCATTTCCATCAGCCTTGAGAAGTTCAGCATGGATGCCACAGATCCCTGGGGCTTTACCCCCTTTCAACTGCTTCACCGCAGCCTGTTTCCACAAATGAAGGTAGTTCACAGTTGATTGGAGGGTCAGCAATGGGGATAGTTATACCCTGACGTCCAACTCAACAAAACTGGTGGGTCAGCCTGGTACAGCCGCTCATAGTAACCGGCCCAGCGGGCCTTCACTTCGGATTCCTCTATCAAGAGCCCGCCACCCTCTGCTCTCACAGCAGCATACTGAGGAATGGGCTTGGAGGAACGCAATGCACGAATGCCTCTCTCCGCAGGACGAGAATCACTTTTCCACAGGTGATGCCCTACCCCTTCACAGATTCCTCGTACATAGACCTCTTTGTTCACCCTCAGCACATGTACAATTTTATGCCTAAGCTCCCTCAACAGTTCAGCCCTAATCTATCAGCCCTGCGACTTTTGTCACTGGTATCCAGTGTCCGTTGGGAGACAAAGTTCCTCTTCGCCTGATGGTGGGTTCCAAGATATCTGCCAGTAACATCAAGGATGGTGGACTTTGAAGGTACTCCACAACTCCTTATGTTTCCCCAAAGCACCCAGACGCCCCCAAATCCCCACGCAGCCTGTTCACAAACTATTCAGCTACCCTCCTATCCCTGAGCTTGTCAACATCCAGCCTCGGCTGGGATGGTACCATTGTCCTGGATTTAAGGTGCAACTTAAGAGTTGCTTCAACAAGCCTGTGGTCAGTATTGAGGAACTGAGCACTCCGGTAGACCGTGTAGTTCTGGATCATCCTTCAGTGACCATCAACGAGCACATAGTCAATCTCTTTTACCACACCACCAGCGTTGGAATACCAAGTCCAGCAATGAGCCTGTGAGTGCTGAATCCATGAACCGGCCACCCTAAGTCCACTACTTCTTGTAAAGTTAAGAAACTTAGTGCTATTCTAGTTCACAGTTCCAGACCCATGGGGACCAGCACATGTCTCATAACCATCCCTATCAGTGTCTGCTTTTGTAAGTTGCTTATATTGTTGCCGAATCGTTCACATTTCTTCCTATTCCTGCCCCAGACACCAATAAACAACATTCACTGTGCCACATACCTTTCCTTGCCTACCTGTAATAAATCCTTGTAGAAATGTTCCCAGCTCGTTTTTGTCTGTTCTTTCATTGATCCAGCATGGTCCGTATCCTAACCTAGCCGGGACTTTATTCCCAACGATCCGTTCCTTTTAGCCAGTACGTCCTTGGCAGTGGCGCTCGGCTGCATCTGATCCGGTAAAGTGATCCGGTTCGGACAAGGCGTACCGAGGGCATGTCCCCCGGTAATTAGGTCACGTGATTAATTAGGTAACCCGATTAATCCATAGACGGGAGCACCCTCGGTCACATGGTTGAGTTATTGGCGTTCACGGTCGGTTAACGGCCCGCCGCGTCACGGAATTGTCCGTGTGTGACGGCCTGCAATTCCTGGGAGTCTGGTTGGAACCCGAGATATCTTTCCTCCCCCCCCCCCCACTGGTGGTCTTCTCACCCGACCCCTGGCCCCCGACAACAATAGCATGGCCTCTTTGGAATACCACAGGTTATTATCCCCGGTACAACACGGCTTCTGGGAGAAACACTCGTGCCTGTCAAACTTAATATCAGCACAAGAATGTTGGATACGAGTGATAGACCAGTGCCGTGCAGTTGATGTAATCTATGTGGACTTCAGCAAAGCTTTTGATACCGTGCCCTATGACCGACTTCTGCTGAAACTCAAAGAGCTAGGAATTGAACAACCATTACTCTCCTGGATCCGAGATTTTCTCGCAGGCTGTAAGCAGCGGATCTCCATAAACAGTACTCTGTCACCGTGGAAAGAAGTTCTGAGCGGCGTACCGCAGGGTTCCAGACTCAGTCCTGTCCCATTTCTAGCGTACATAGACAAGTTGGCAGATAGTCTCTGTTCTAATGCCTTTGTATTTGCTGCTGATGTTAAAATATGGTGCGACGCCCCCAAGAGCGGCGAGCGATCAATGTTGCAAGATGACTTGCTTCATCTGGAGAACTGGATAGACAAATGGCTGATGCAACTGGACCCCCTAAAATTCAATGTGATGCAAATATGGCGCCCAAGTTCCGTGCAGACAAACAGACTCAATAATGTTGCACTGCCAGTTGTGATGGAGGTTACTGACTTTAGAGTCTGCACGCAGGCGACACAGTCGCTGACTAAGCAATGTGCCATTGTCACAAATAGGACTCCAAGAGTGCCTTTCACCATTCGTTATGCTTTTGATGAGATTACACCAGATATTTTCCATTATCTATCTGCTCCCCTTGTAAGATCACATCTTGAATATGCACTTCTGGTGAGGAAGCCGTTTTTGTAGCGTGACAAAGTTATACTTGAATGCATTGTGCCAAAAAAGGTGAGGGTTCAGGAGCGTTTCTCATGAGGAATGACTATAAACCTCCATCTCCAACTCCATATATATATATATATATATATATATATATATATATATATATATATATATATATATATATATATATATATATATATATATATATATATATATATATATCTGTGAAGGGGATTTAATCATCCTCTACAGAATTCTGCATGGGGACCTTCATGTTTCTCTTGAAGAACCACTTTGCCTTATCCGGGATGTCTGCCTTTGTAGTTATTCTTGGAAACTGACAAAGCCTGCAGCTCGTAGCAAGAGGAGAGCAGTTTATTTCTCTTGAGTGGTTAATGCTTGGAATGGATTAGATGAAGAAACCATCCACACATCATCAGTTGATACTTTCAAGAGGAATGTGGACAGAGTGTGGTTAAGCATTGATAAGACCACATAGGGATTTGTCTTCCTGTCCTATAATCTCACCTGACCTGACCTAAACCTGAGTCGGGATTCAAACTCAGGTTAGACAGTTTTGAGGTGTGAGTGTGTGTGCATACCAACAGATCATCCAGCCAGCCACGAGAGCTGCAAAAGTCGCAATCTGTCCCAACCACCACTCACACATAATATGAGCAAGGTCCCTGGTCCAGCTCAGGTGTCCTTCTGTGAACCATCAAGGAAGAATATATATTTGTTACTAATCCACCCACTCCGCTTTATTGTGCTCGCAAAGTGGATGGACACTCCCAGGCGGCATTGGCCAGTGGCATGAGGTTATTCCGCCTCCCTTACCTGTCCATCCAAGTTGGGAATCTTTCTATCTCCAGCCAACACCAAGAATGGTGGCAGACCTAAGTTGGAGGTTGCTTCATGGGGCACTGAGTTCTGTAGCTTTGCTGCAACATTTCATAAATTTTCCTGGTGGATGTTGTTTCTTCGGTGAAACTGAAACCATCTTTCACATACACCTGTTGTGCCCTCATTTTGAACCGTTTTGTTTGCTGTTTGAAAACCTATCGTAATCTGCTCTATCAGTCAGTCCGTCCGTCATGCTATCTCCTCGTGAACGGTTGTGCAGAAATTCATTGAACTTGGTAGTTATGATAAATACATGGCAGGAAGGTGTGAAAGCAGAACTATTTTGACCCTGCCCCTTGGGCCTTGGGTTGAGGTCAAAAGGTTAAATATCAAAAAATGCAATTTTGGGCACATTTAGCATTCTTTCATGAAACATTGTACATGCAATCAAGATTGGGGGACGCATGAAATCTATAACGATTTTTGGGATTTGACCGCCGGTTCATGCCCCAGGAGGTGGCGACTTAGGGTCACAGGGGGCAAAACAAGATTTTTTTTTTGACTCAAAATTTGACATGGGGTCATTCTTGGTGGAACTTTTTGCCATCTTTCAACTTTGCTTCAGGTGGGAAGCATGGGAATTTGCAACAACGGGCCATCGACTTCACTCTAGTTCATTTCATTTTGGCCTCTGCAAAACTTGCAATATACTAAACCAGACAGGCAAAGATTGAGAATGATGCCATGCAACATGACTTTATTATGTTCACGAATCACTCTGAAGTTCAAGGTGGCACAACATTCCCAAACTATTGGAAGGTGTCTGACATTGAGGGCCTCCATCCATTGTTGTATCACTGCAATTACTATAATCACAATAATAGGAATTGCAGTAATAATAATATTCACAATGAGAATTGCAGATATTCCCAAGCTAATGCAATGTCTGGAGTCTTGGTGTGTCAGACCAAGGTGCCACCATTCCAAATTTGAAGAGGATTGGTGCAGAAATTTAAGAATGGTGTGCAATTTTAATTCTCTCTGGACATATCTTGTTCTTTCGATACAGTCTGGCATCCTGCCTTACTCTCCAAACTGTCTGTCAATGGCATCCAAGGCCAACTCCACATATGGCTTACTCACTTCCTCTACTCTCATAGCCAACATGTGACACTCACCAGAATCCTTTCATCTCCTCTTCCTATCAAGGCGGGAGTGCCTCAAGGCAGAGTTCTGGGCCCAGTCCTCTCGGTGATCTTCATCAATGATCTCTGTCTGACTCTGGGAATTCCTCTTTATCTATTTAATGATCACTTCACCCTATGCTGTGACATCCCTTATCCTTCAAATATCGAAAAAAATCACAAACTGGACCAACACGTGGAACATGTCTTTCAATTCTGACCAATCTCACACTCTCACTATGTCTCTCCGAAAGGACCGCTTGGAAAACCCCCACCCCCCCCCCCATCTACTTTTTCAACAATCCTCTGGAAGAAGTCCTTTCTTTCAAGCTTCTGGGTCTCACAATCTGCCATGATCTTTCCTGGGAAAGCCACATTTCCAACCTGGCCTCCAAAGCCAGTCGCCGACTGGGAATCCTCCATCGTACAAAGTCCTTCCTCAGCCCACCTGAGCTCCTGACCACATACAAAGCTTTTGTCCACAGCCTGATGGAGTACTGCTCTCCCCTCTGGGCTGGTGCTCCTGTCTCTCACCTTTCTCGGCTTCACGTTGTGGAGACCAAAGCATTTCAAATCATTGGTACCTCCAGTGATGAGGCTGAGTCTTGGGCCTCTCACTCTCTCACCGCAGGCAGGACGGTGGTCTTTCTGTCTTCTACAGTCTCCTCTCCGGTCTCACCCCCCTCTGCTCTGTCTGCGATTTGTCCCCACCATATTTCTGCAGGGTACTCAAGGTCCGCCAACAACCCCCTGATGGTAAAACTACCAAAATCACAAATCACTGCTCACCTTCACTCTTTCATTCCTCTTTTTCCCCGCCTTTGGAATAAACTCCCTCACTCTGTTCAATCCCATTCTTCCCTCCAGGCCTTCAAAACAGCCGTTCACCACTACCTCTTATCTTCCCCCATCCAAATCCTCAATCTTTTCTACCCCTGATAATTCATCCCAAACCCACCTCCTTCAAATTCCCTGCTTTCCTTCATGAAAGTCCATGTAATGTACATCTTGTATTCCCCGTGTTCCCCGCCCCATCCCTCTCCCTTCAACAGATCTCCTAACGTCTCTGCAGGCCATCTTGTCTCATGCCCCCCTTGCTGTGCGTTGTGTGTAAACTCTCATTCGAGCCTCGACAAGGTATACAAAAAAAAAGAAGAAAAAAAAGGGCTCTTTCACTATGCTTGGTGTTGGTTTCATGGTTTGGGTGGTGGGCTTGGGATCTTGGAATCCTGAGTTCAAATCCCACTCGGCTGTTGAATTAATACCAAGTGGGGTTGACTCTGCCTATCTTCCTTCTGAGGTTGGCAAAAGGAGAGCCATCTCGCTGGTATTCGGTGTCGGAGTGGTGACCCGTTCAGGATTGTGCCCGAAGGAGACTGCTTCACCAACGCTCTGCACAGAGTACGGAACCAATGTATGGACGGATGGTCCTTTCACTGGACAAAGCAAATGGAACCTTTTTCATCAATTCAGGACCCGCTCATTGGTTCACGAGTCAGTAAGTGACCACTATATGAGTTATGGGTGTTTGTCTGTCTGTCTGTCCCGAGCATAGCTCCGTGGGTTTTGATCCGATAATGATAAACATTTTGGTGGGAGGTTTATATCATGATGTTGTTGTTGTTCATCTTTCGGCTGCTCCCGTTAGGGGTCGCCACAGCGGATCATCCGTTATGATCCGCATACTGATTTGGCACAGGTTTTACGCCGGATGCCCTTCCTGACGCAACCCTGGTCGCCTCTTACGACACAGGGATCAGGATTTGGGTTTCACCATGATTCCGGGCTGCTCTACACCCTGCCCAGTGCAGAGCCCCCGTCCTCAAACGATCCTCCAACCCAAGCCTCCGAGTAGCCGGATTACAGGCACACGCCACTACGCCCGGTTGGAGGTTTATATCATGATCTAGTTGTGTTTTCCTGAGAATGGGCGTGCTGCGCCCATTATGGTCGGAGCCACGCCCAAAAAACATGTTTTTAGGAGGTAGCCGATTTCAATTTACATCTTCTCCGAGGGGTTTGTCGAATCTGGCAGTGTTTCGGTATTTGGTTAGCCCAATGGCACTTGCATAGCCCCACGGAGCTCGATTTTTCATTTTCGTCCCAAGGTCAAGGTCACAAGGTCACGAACTTAGAAAATTGCGATTTTGACATAAAAATCATACGACCGCCCAAACTTTGAGAGCTGGGATGACAATATTTTTTATGCATAATCTTGAGGTCATTCCCCACCTAAAGTCTTGAAACCATTTTGCTCTATCTCGAACACCTTGCCCGTGGCGCCCCCTTCAAGTTTGTTTTTACGCTGATTTCATCAAAGTATGGATAATCCGAGGAGTGCAAAATGCCACATAGCCTATATGACGTTATATTGTTCCTGGAATGTTCCAGAGGAAGTTTTGCACCAAAGTTCATAATCCTTGACCTTTGACCTTTTGCGTTCACAAAGGTCAAATTTTCAAAGTTGTGGGAATTGAACCGAGTTTTCGACCTTCTTCGACGAACTAACTCCAATAAGCTATAGCACGTATCCTGTTTCCTTATTTTAATGTCCACAACATTGTTTTGTGACCTTTAAAGGTTATGCAAAGGTCAAATTTTGAAAGTTGTTGAATGAAACCGGGTTTTCGACATTTTGCAGCTCATAACCTGTCACTCGTACCACATCGTGTTGATCATTTTTATAACTTGGTCAAACATTATCACATTGTCTCATCCTTGACTTCTGAAACAATCTACATCGTCAAATACCGCTCGTGAACCATTGTCGTCTTCAGACTTGTCATCATTTCCGTTTTTCCCGATTCCCGCCAGTTTGCCCTTGGTGTTCCCTCGGTCAAAAAATAAAAAAGGCGAACCGTGTACAATGTACATTGCTCGTGAACCATCGCCAACTCCAGACTTGTACTCTATATAGTCATACACCCTACAGTGTAGTTTGAGGCAATATACTGTATATAGTCATACACCCTACAGTGTAGTTTGGGGTAATATTGGTTCACGAGTCAGTAAGTGACCACTATATTCGTTATGGGTGTGTGTCTGTCTGTCTGTCCCGAGCATAGCTCCGTGGGTTTTGATCCGATCTTGATAAAATTTGGGTGTGAGGTTTGTATCATGATCTAGTTGTGTTTTCTGGAGAATGGGTGTGCTGCGCCCATTATGGGCGGAGCCACGCCCAAAAAACGTGTTTTTAGGGGGTAGCCAGTTTCAAGTTACATCTTCTCCGAGGGGGTTTGTCGAATCTGGCAGGGGTTTCGGTATTTGGTTAGCCCAATGGCACCTGCATAGCCCCACGGAGCTCGATTATTCATTTTCGTCCCAAGGTCAAGGTCACGAACTTAGAAAATGTCAAAAAAAATCAATAAATCAGGCATCGAGCTGCTAGGGTTTTCAACTGTTTCGAATGAAAGTTGGTATGCAAGAAGTGCTCTTCGAGTACTTCAACTTTCATCATTTACGTTTTTCCCGATTCCCGCCAGTTTGCCCGTGGCGTGTCCTTGAAGGTCAAAAAATGAAAAAGGTGAATCGTGTACATTGCTCGTGAACCATCGCCGTCTCCAGATGTGTCATTATTATTGTTACTCGTACGTGCGCAGCCGTACGTGCAAAAAAAAATATTTCAAACCGCGTGCCAGAAACAAACACACAGGCCGTTCCTTTGCTCTCGCGTGCCCGTACGTGCGTGGCCGTACATGCGTGACTGTACGTGCGTGGCTGTACGTGCAAACAAAAAAAAAAGAACTTTCAAACAACCAGACAAGCCGTTCCTTCACTCTCGTAAACGACAACTGGATTGGGGCATTATGTTTATTTATAAATGTGCCTAAGAAATCGGGAAATTATTCGAATACAGTAAGTCATCACTATCCGGAAGTGCTGCGTGCCCGTACGGAATGTTCACATGCATTCCACGAATTATCGCTTTCATTGAAGTAACAACTGTTATGTTACTTACACACACACACAGAGTTAATTAAAATCCAAATTAAAATCAAGTTTACCTCCCTGTCTTTGCTGGCCATGACATTCGCTGCCATTGACCTTTGCCCATTGCCACGCCTACACCACGGTAACTAAATGGTGCCCTTTCCCCATCGTCAACGCCTACGCAGCAACGTGTCTTGTCATTGGTTTGGTAAATAAATGGCCGTAACTTGGGAAGCACTTGTCCGATTAATATCAAACCTTGAAAAGGCACATCCTCAGGTCCCCAGCAATATAACTGGCAAGTTTCAATTACATCGGACCAGAGGTTGTCGAGAAACAGCGGTCACAGACACACACACACAGACACACAGACACACACACACACACACACAGACACACACACACACACACACACACATACACACACACACACAGACATACACACACAGACATACACACACAGACATACACACACACACACACATACACACACACACACAGACATACACACACACAGACATACACACACACACACACAGACACACACACACACACACACAGACATACACACACACACACAGACATACACACACACACACACACACACACACACACACATACATACATACACGTATACACACACACACACACACACACACACACACACACAGACATACACACACACACACAGACACACACACACACACCCACAGACATACACACACACACACAGACAT
This sequence comes from Eptatretus burgeri, assembly GCF_056783735.1. Classification (NCBI taxonomy): domain Eukaryota; kingdom Metazoa; phylum Chordata; class Myxini; order Myxiniformes; family Myxinidae; genus Eptatretus; species Eptatretus burgeri. The sequence goes on from NC_140975.1 coordinate 67,878,033, forward strand.
ACACACACACACACATACACACACACACACATACACACACACACACACAGACATACACACACACACACAGACATACACACACACACACATACACACACACACACACAGACATACACACACACACACACACAGACATACACACACACACACACAGACATACACACACACACACAGACATACACACACACACACACAGACATACACACACACACACAGACATACACACACACACACACAGACATACACACACACACACACACACACACACACACACACACACACACACACACACTGCTGGAATTATAGATTATCCGTCCTACCATTAACTTGAACTTGCTCACCGGCTTTGACACCGATATAAATTTTTATTACGGACCCAAGGGCATCAAAAATCCACAACTACCGAACAAACAGTTTCAAACGGATCACCTCGCCGCCATTAGAGCATTGAGATTGCATCAGATGTGGCAATAGATGTGAATTGTTGCTCCCAGCTTGCGGCTCGATGACAGAAGACGCCATTTGCATTTTCGCCTCCTCCATCCCTCCCCCGTTGAGGATTCCGTGAGGACGCGGATAACTCGGTCGTCAAGTTAAACCTCGTTTTCCCCTGAAGAAGAGTAAACATTTTTTTATCGCCTTTGTCGTTTTCGCGGCAGAGATTGAAACAAATCTCAAGCTGTTTAATTACCTCAAGTGAAATAGGATCCCGATGTGTAAAGAAAGGCGCGGATTTCATGTTTACCCGATGGCGTTTGTCGGGTGTCGTAAGTGGAACAATGTCGCCTTGACGACGTAAACCAAGGACATTGACACGAACGACGTGCGGCCTCATGTCGAACGTGGTGAAAGAATGAGTCGAGGGAATGAGTAAGGAGTGGGAATGAGTAAGGAGTGGGAATGAGTCGAGGAGTGAGAATGAGTCGGGAGTGAGAATGAGTCGAGGAGTGCGAATGAGTAAGGAGTGAGGACAGGAAGGGGGCGGAGCCAAGGTGACGCAATTACTTGGAACCCGTGTTGCGGTTTCCGATCGACGCTGGAGGTTCGAGCTGCTTCCGTCGGTACGTCGGAATGTTCACGTCAATGTCCACGTCTCACTCGGTCTGCTCGGTTCCTCGCTCGGTGTAAAACTTGATCGCCATTAAGTGTTGCCTCGACGCATCATCACTCTCCTCTACATCGTTTCTCGTGTCCGTCGCAGCGGTCTCGTCCAGGTGGACTTCATAAATTCCCTGTGTACGTCAGACGTTCCGTGCGTACATGTGTCGCGTGTCTGCGAGACGGCGACGAGGAACAACGATGGGTTTTATGAGTGATGACATTTTGTGAGAGAAAAATTAAAATTTCCTTTAACTCTCAAGTGTGAACACATCCTCACTGATTGTAGTGTAAGACATTATCACTGATTGTAGTGTGAGCACATCCTCACTGATTGTAGTGTAAGACATCATCACTGATTGTAGTGTGAACACATCCTCACTGATTATAGTGTAAGACATCATCACTGATTGTAGTATGAACACATCATCACTGATTGTAGTGTGAGCACATCCTCACTGATTGTAGTGTAAGACATCATCACTGATTGTAGTGTGAGCACATCCTCACTGATTGTAGTGTAAGACATCATCACTGATTGTAGTGTAAGACATCATCACTGATTGTAGTGTGAACACATCCTCACTGATTGTAGTGTAAGACATCATCACTGATTGTAGTGTGAACACATCCTCACTGATTGTAGTGTAAGACATCATCACTGATTGTAGTGTGAACACATCCTCACTGATTGTAGTGTAAGACATCATCACTGATTGTAGTGTGAGATCATCATCACTGATTGAAGTGTGAGCACATCCTCACTGATTGTAGTGTAAGACATCATCACTGATTGTAGTGTGAACACATCCTCACTGATTGTAGTGTAAGACATCATCACTGATTGTAGTGTGAACACATCCTCACTGATTGTAGTGTAAGACATCACTGATTGTAGTGTGAACACATCCTCACTGATTGTAGTGTAAGACATCATCACTGATTGTAGTGTAAGACATCATCACTGATTGTAGTGTGAACACATCCTCACTGATTGTAGTGTAAGACATCATCACTGATTGTAGTGTGAACACATCCTCACTGATTGTAGTGCGAGATCATCACTGATTGTAGTGTGAACACATCCTCACTGATTGTAGTGTAAGACATCATCACTGATTGTAGTGTGAACACATCCTCACTGATTGTAGTGTAAGACATCATCACTGATTGTAGTGTGAACACATCCTCACTGATTGTAGTGTAAGACATCATCACTGATTGTAGTGTAAGACATCATCACTGATTGTAGTGTGAACACATCCTCACTGATTGTAGTGTGAGATCATCACTGATTGTAGTGTAAGACATCATCACTGATTGTAGTGTGAACACATCCTCACTGATTGTAGTGTAAGACATCATCACTGATTGTAGTGTGAACACATCCTCACTGATTGTAGTGCAAGATCATCACTGATTGTAGTGTGAACACATCCTCACTGATTGTAGTGTGAGATCATCACTGATTGTAGTGCAAGACATCATCACTGATTGTAGTGTGAACACATCCTCACTGATTGTAGTGTGAGATCATCACTGATTGTAGTGTAAGACATCATCACTGATTGTAGTGTGAACACATCCTCACTGATTGTAGTGTGAGATCATCACTGTTTGTAGTGTAAGACATCATCACTGATTGTAGTGTGAACACATCCTCACTGATTGTAGTGTGAGATCATCACTGATTGTAGTGTGAGACATCATCACTGATTGTAGTGTGAACACATCCTCACTGAGTGTAGTGTGAGACATCATCACTGATTGTAGTGTGAACACATCCTCACTGATTGTAGTGTGAGATCATCACTGATTGTAGTGTGAGACATCATCACTGATTGTAGTGTGAACACATCCTCACTGAGTGTAGTGTGAGACATCATCACTGATTGTAGTGTGAACACATGATCACTGATTGTTGTGAGCACATCCTCACTGATTGTAGTGTGAGATCATCACTGATTGTAGTGTGAACACATCATCACTGATTGTAGTGTGAACACATCATCACTGATTGTAGTGTGAGCACATCCTCACTGATTGTAGTGTGAGCACATCCTCACTGATTGTAGTGTGAACACATCCTCACTGATTGTAGTGTGAGACATCATCACTGATTGTAGTGTGAGCACATCATCACTGATTGTAGTGTGAGACATCATCATTGATTGTAGAGAGAGAGACATCATCACTGATTGTAGTGTGAGACATCATCACTGAATGTAGTGTGAGCACATCAACACTGTTGTCATGTGAGCACATCATCACTGATTGTAGTGTGAGCACATCATCACTGATTGTAGTGTGAGCACATCATCACTTATTGTAGTGTGAGCATATCATCACTTATTGTAGTGTGAGACCATCATCACTTATTGTAGTGTGAGACCATCATCACTTATTGTAATGTGAGATCATCACTGATTGTAGAGAGAGAGACATCATCACTGATTGTAGTGTGAGCACATCATCACTGATTGTGGTATATGTATATCACCACTGATTGTGGTATATGTATATCACCACTGATTGTGGTATTTGTAAATGTATATCTTCACTGATTGTGGTATGTGTACATCTTCACTGATTGTGATATATGTACATCTTCGTTGATTGTGGTATGTGTACATCTTCATTGATTGTGGTGTGTGTACATCTTCATTGATTGTGGTGTGTGTACATCTTCATTGATTGTGGTGTGTGTACATCTTCACTGATTGTGGTGTGTGTACATCTTCACTGATTGTGGTGTGTGTACATCTTCACTGATTGTGGTGTGTGTACATCTTCACTGATTGTGGTGTGTGCACATCCTCACTTCCTTTTTAACCTCCACCATCTTTGAAGATGGATGGAGGTTACTGTTTTCACGCCTTTCTGTTTGTTTGTTTTTGTGTTTGTTAACAGTATTACGGAAAAACTCCAGACGGATTTCCATGAAACTTTGTGGGGGGGTTAGGTATGGTCCAAGGATCATGCCATTAAATTTTGGACTTGGTCCCCCCCCAAAAAAAAATTGTTAGAGAAAAAAAAATTTTTTTTTCATTTCTAAATGTTTTAAGTGATTTCCAACCCCCCCCCCCCAAATTTTTTTTTAACCCCCCCCCAAAAAAAGAATTTTTTTTTTGCATTTCTACATGTTTTAAGTGATTTCCAACCCCAAAAATTGTTACCCCCTCAAAAAATTGTTACCCCCCAAAAAAAATTGGAGAAAAAAATTTCTTTTTTGCATTTCTCCATATTTTAAGTGATTTCCAACCCCCCAAAAAAAATTGTTTGAGAAAAAAAAATTTTTTTTTTGCATTTTTACATGTTTTAAGTGATTTACAACCCCCCCCCCCCAAAAAAAAAAAAAATTGTTAGAGAATTTTTTTTTTTTGCATTCCTACATGTTTTGTGATTTCCAATCCCCCAAAAATTGTTACCCCCCCTAAAAAAAAATTGGAGAAAAAAATTTATTTTTTTGCATTTCTCCATATTTTAAGTGATTTCCAACCCCCCCAAAAAAAATTGTTTGAGAAAAAAAATATTTTTTGCATTTTTACGTTTTAAGTAATTTCCAACCCCTCTCAAAAAAAAAAATTGTTAGAGAAATTTTTTTTTTTACATTTCTACATGTTTTAAGTGATTTCCAACCCCCCCCAAAAGAAAATTGTTTGAGGAAAAATTTTTTTTTTGCATTTTTACGTTTTAAGTGATTTCCAACCCCCCCCCCCCTCAAAAAAAAAAAAATTACCACCCCCCAAAAACTGGAAATTTTTTTGTATTTCTACATGTTTTAAGTGATTTCCACCCCCCAAAAAAAAAAAATTGTTGGAGAAAAAAAAATTTTTGCAACTTTTTTTTTCAACAAAATTTCGATTTTTTTTTTTTTATTTTTTTTTTGCATTTTCCATGTTTTAAGTGATTTCCAACCCACACCACACACCCCCCCCCCCAAAAATGTTGGAGAAAAGAACTATAACTCTGTCAGCACTGTTGACATCATATTTAATGAATAAGATATAAGGTTCACTTGAGTGACCCAGCAGTATTGGCGGCGGAGGTTTTGCACTCTCCCGAGTGCTCCCCCTCTAGTTAACCGCTGTAGTTGTTTGTGGGGCGAAACCCAAACCGAAGATGCCATTCATCACTGATCGTGATCCATTTGTTTGATTTGAATAATTTTACACAAACAC